>NC_142811.1:2082561-2400061 GCF_049724085.1 Artemia sp. Qi Xiang Cuo
TTATCACCAAAAAGGCAGTGAACTTTGAAACTGCGTCATTCCTCTTGGCAAAGAGTGTGTTGATCTGTAATTACTAGAAAAACCTGTTTGGTACGGAGGGGCCATAGAATTCAAAAGACCTAATCTACTCACATTTCATTTTCTCTCTAAGATTGAGAAAGGCACGGTCACCCATTTAACTTACTCACCATTGCTGTGGCGCAGTCCTCGATGGCATCATTGGCACAATCTTTAGCGTTACAAGTGGCACGATCGGAAAACTTATAAGATGCAAGTTCACAGCTTTAAACCCCAACAGTGCAGCTGGCGCGATCAGTATACAGAAGAAAACCCTTAACATTACAGATTAAAACCCTTAAGATTACATTTGGTGCGGTAAAAAAATCCCCCCGGAAGAGCTGGCACGGTCGTAAACTTGGAGGAAAACATGCCAACTAGTTATGCTACAAACTTCGAAATTTAAATTTATATCATTGAAATGATACAGACTTATAAGAAAAAGTGATTAGGCCTATAGCCGCTAAACTATTATAGGAAAACCCTTCAAAATATCTCATAGGAGATAATAGCCTCCCCCAAATAAGTTAAGGGAAAAAAAATTATAATAAATCTATTTTGAGTTATTCAAACGCAAAAATGTCAGAAGAATTAAGCGAACTATTAATGGCGCAAAAATTGGTCACGAAAAATGTAGAGATAACAAAATCTATTCCGCAATATGATGGACAAACAGATATCGACGAATTTAATATCCAATTGGCCCAATTTGTAGAATTAACAAAATCAGAGCTAGAAAGGTTAGTTGGTATGCTCCTCTGAAGATTAAGAGGGCGGGCCTTAACCTTCCCAAAGCAAATTGAAAATACTATAGGCGATGATGACAGCTTGCCGATAAATACAATAGAAAAATTGTTAACGACATTCAAAGATAGATTCATCGAAACTAGTTCAACTAATAAATTAAACTACGGAATGGTTTGCTTTGACCATACACAGAATATAAGAGAATATCTTCACAATATACAGATTTCAGTAGAAGCAAAATTCGGAAAATGTTCAGGAAAATTGTATGAAAAAATCATACTAGAAGCCTTTTTGCAAGGGCTACCCCCAAAATTATATAGAATGGTAATATCCAAAAGCATCCAAACGTTGGACCTTGCAGTTCAGGAGGTGGGACGAATAATCGAAATTGATACGATCGTGGCAAATCACAGTAAAACAAAAATAAACAGCCTAGGCGAATCAAACGCAAGCTTGACCTTCAAGGGCGATCAAGCTTCTCCAAATTTCTTTTCAAGGGATAATTCCCCAGTGCCACAAAGAAATAGAACGCAAGAACCCGCTAGGCAGTACCCAGTACGTTTTCAGCCCGTCAAACCAATAGTTATGAAAATAACTCTACAATAATAAGGTGCTATATTTTTAATCGTGTTGGGCATATCGCAAGAGAGTGCCGCTTTAGGATTAGGGACACAACGGCACCAAAGATTGCCGTCGGTATTACGCAAAACTATGGCAACCAGTTGTTCAGGAGAGCAAATTTCAGCGCCAGTGGTGCACTAGGCTATATCCAGGGAAGATTGCGCTAATCAGTTCCTCACAACGCGTACCAACCAAATTTGTACAATCCTCCCCCCAATAGACAAATAATTATCGATTCGAAAACCCAAATACTCGTCAAAACCAATATGGTGCAAGAATGGTATATGGAAATCACGAAAATTTGCCGACGGGAAATGAAAATTTTTCAAGCCGACGGCAAATAGTTAATTGACCGACGGGAAATGCAAATTTTTCAAGCCGACGGCATTTGCAGTCAGCGCCAGCAACCGGCACTGACGCAAGAAATCCAAACTACCGTAATAATACATGCCAAAATCGGCAAACAAATGTAAATCAATTAGCTAGAGGTTCCAAGGACATATCTGAGTCTCTATTGCAGACACCGACGTATGAAATGAATCTGCAGGGAAACGTGTAGGGCCCCTCAGAAGAATAAATTGGACCCAAAAGGGGCCTAAAATATTTTATAGGTCCAACCCAATAATAGTACCGTCCTTTAGTGATAGTAATAATAAGCTACCTACATTTATTGATTTTTGTGTGGCAAATGTTTACTTTAAGGCTTTAATTGACTCTGGTGCCACGGTTAATATCATAAACTCATGCGTATTTAATATGTTGCCTCCGTATATTAGGCGACAGAGGAATTTAATAATCCCAATTTTACTAGCGTAACAGGGCATAAATTGGATGCAAAAGGTTCAATTCGCCTAGACGTAAAAAGGGATAATAGAATCTTTCCGACAAATTTTATAATATGCAATAAATTTCCATATGAGGCCATTATCGGCGCAAAATTTTTAAGGTCGAATAAGGTATTATTAGACATAGCGAACGAAAGGCTTGTCTACCCGGCTAAGGTATGGGAAGGAATTTCTACCTTAAGAAATTGTAACAGAGGTTACGAAGAGAATGTAACAGTAAATAAAATTTCTGGCGGTATAATATCACAATCTTTTGAACCTCATGGCTCGCTACAAAGAGGACATGGCATAATCCGAAATTTGTTTACTTATTCTGGGAGACATTGCAGAAATGAAGTAAATTTAAATAATAAGTGGATTGAATCGGCAAAAATAAAAATAGGAGATATGCAACGATATAGGTCGAATGATATCAAGGAAATAGTGGAATTATGGAAAAAAGTAATGAACCCCCATGTGGTTCAGGCGCAGCCAATGTTATTAGCGGATAGCGCCAGTCTATATTTAATAGACAATGAAAATAAAGAAAAATATTATTGATTCGCAATACGGAAAACAAAAGTCCCTCCCAAAGCGATACGAAAATTTCTAGTATCCAAGATAATTGAACCAGTGAATAGCATATCTAGAGTATAGCTTGCAACCTTGTCGAAGGAAATTTCCAAACATCTACTATACGAAGAACAGAATATACCTTACGACACAGGAAAAACTGTTGTCTGGGTAGCTAATAATCACCAAGATGATACAAATCCAATTAAAAAGGGGACGTGTTTAGTGCAAATCCAAGTTTTCTCGGAGAATGATTTAAAGAGATGAGAAAATTTCAAAAGAAACCTAGTTAACGGCATTAAAACGTCAATTAACAAATACCCTCTAACTAAATCGCAATTCCTAAACAAATTTAATATGGATCCTATTACGGACTTATAACTTAAGAAAAAATTATGCGAATTATTATGGAGTTTCAAAGATGTGTTTTACGCATCTGAAGATGATATCGCACTGATACCGTTTTATGAATATTCAATTCTAACTACCGGTAATCCTGTCGCGGAACAGCCATATCGTATGCCAAACAAGCATAAAGAATGGTTAAAAAATAAAATTCATGAATTAGAAAAAAATGATATTATACGCCCCAGTATAAGTCCGTATTCTGCACCAGTGGTCTTGGTACCAAAAAAGAATGGTGATCTAAGACTTGTAGTATATTATAGAGCCCTTAACAAACAAGTAGTTAGTGATAAATTTCCTTTACCAAGAATAGATGAAATCCTTGACTCTATCTCAAGCAAAAACAAAATTTTTACTTCTTTAGATATTATCCAAGGCTACCACCAAGTAAAAATGGCCGAAAAAAGTGTCTATAAAACTGCGTTTTCTACAACCGAGTGCGGTTCCTATGAATACTCAAGAGTACCTTTTGGACTCAAAACAAGTTCAAGCGCGCTATGTAGACCCTTATTACATCTATTAAAAGGATTAAAGAATATCATTCATTTTGTTGATGATGTCATATAAGTAGGAGAAAACGCCAAACAACACTTAGCAACATTAGCTAACGTGTTCGAGAAATTCAGAGATGGTAATTTAAAATGCCAGCCTGAAAAAGTAAATTTATTTCAACCTAAAATTAAATTTTTAGGAGTAGTGGTGACGCACGGAGAGATATTCCCAGACCCAGACAAAATAAAATGTGTTGAAAACCTCAAACCCCCTAGAACTATGAAAGAATTAAGAGGAATTCTAGGTCTTACTGGTTAGTTCAGAAAATTTTTGCGCAATTACGCCCAAATTGCGAAACCCCTCACGGAATTAACTAAATGGAACTCCCAAAATGTTCCCTGGTCCCAGGAAGCTCAAACTTCCCTAGGCCGTCTCGAAAAGGCACTTTCTTCGGAACCAATAATATCGCTGCCTGATTTTGAAAACAGACAATTCGTGGTCACAACCGATGCTAGTTCGAAAGGCATTGGTGGTATTCTTTCGCAAATAATCCCATTAGAAAACCCTAATCCTCTAGAGGGAACGCCTAAACAAAAAATGATAGAAAAAGTTATATGCTATTCAAGTAGAACTTTATCAAAAGGCGAAAGTAGTTATTCCGCCACAAACTTAGTATTATTATCTATAATCCACCACTTGGACAAATTTAGATACTATTTAATTGGTAGAAAATTTATCCTACGTTAAGACCATAAAAGCTTGCAGTACCTGCGCACTTTTAAGAACCCCACGGAAATTCTAGCCAGATGGATTATGAAAATCCAAGATCTAGATTATGAATTTGAATATTTAAAAGGTAAACAAAATGCAGCTTGTGACTTTTTGAGTAGATTCCCAGATAATATGCCATCGGAAGCCGAGGATAATGAAGTTAACGCTAACAATACTAAGAGCAAACATAAATGTAAGAAAACCAAAGTCAAAGACACAGTAAAAGAAAATAAGGATAACTATTGTCTCTTGTCTTTAGAAAATATAAAAAAAATAAAAAAAAGGACGAAATGTGTGTAGCACTTATTAATTATTTTGTGAATGATGATGCGTTACCGTATAAATTCAAAACTCTGAGAAAAGAGATAGATAATTTTTACTATGATCTTGATGAAGAAATACTATGCAGAAACGTGACTGCTGAGGCAAATAGAAACCGAACCTCAATAATACCTGTATTACCCCAAAACTTAACAATACCTGCATTCGAATATTTTGATTCAGATATAGGTGGACATTTAAGAATAACGAAAACTTTCCATAAATTAAAACAATATTTTTAAGTGCCGTCGGCAGAAATAAAACTTAAGAACTTTCTGAATAAAATCAAAGTGTTTAAGTCGAGAAAGAAATTCTCAGTTTATCCATGACCTCCCAAGGGCGGAGTGCTTGTGGTAGTACCTTCTTTTGATATTGTCTCATTTGACTGGTACGAAACCAGTAGAGGTTCACCTTTGTCCATCAGAGGTCTCAATTGTATTCCTTCGGTTATAGGTCCTTTTTCCGGATTTACTTTTGCAAAACCATTAAAGAATCAAGGCGCGTACGCCACGAGTAAGGCATTAGCGAAATTATTTTTAAAATTTGGCATTCCAAATAAGGTTATAAGTGAGAACGGAAATAATTTTGTTTCAAAATTGACACAAGATTTGATGGATTTTCCTAAAATAGAGAAATTGGTGACATCCCCATATCACCCAAAATCTAATATTAAAATATAAAATAGAAATAAAATGTTTTCGAATTTATCAAGCATTTATACAAAAGACAACCGGAACGACTGGGTTCAATTCTTACCTTATTTAACCAACATAATCAATACTGTATATTCAGAAACAACCAAAGAAAACCCTTTTTATTTACTATTTGGCCACAATTTTAGAATCCCGTATGATGAGATTATTGAGTCCCGACAATATTACAATAAAACAGAGGATTACAAACAAGAGTTCATAAATAGGATGAGGAAAACTTATAAGATAGTTAGGCAAGAGTAGGAAAAATGTAAAATAAACCAAGAGTTAAAAAACCACCCCAAAGTCAAGGGGAATATAGATTTTAAGACAGGAGATTGCGTCTACCTAAAGAACGAGGCAACGACGGAAGGCAAGAAACTTTCCAATAAATATTCTGGACCGTACAGAATAATCAAAGAGTATGAAAACGATTTTACTTTTAAAATGGTGAACCCTGATAATGGAAGAACTTACAAGGCACATGTTAGCCGAATACAAAAGAGCCAAATTCCCGGAAAGATGGGTATCGTGTCCCTCGTCTACCGATTCATCAGACGCAGAAGACGAGCCCCCCAAGTCAAGGTTAGCCGAGTTAAAACAGTTTAATTTCCAACAAGATTAGTTTGAAAATGATAGTCAGGAGGAAGTCAGGAGGAAGAATTTTTAGCTATGAAAAATCTAATTATTCCCAAAAGAAAATTCCTAGTACAAGAGAGAAAAAAACCGCCAAAAAGTCCAGAAATTTCATCATCAGAGAGCGCAGGAGAATTAGATTATACGATATCTCCAAAAACCCAATTTTTTCCTGATAGAATTTCGACCCCTTGTCCCCCCAAGAGATTTCCAGATGATATGGTTTTCCCAGCAACCCCAGTAGAGAGACCCCTGTCGCTACAGGAAGAATTGAACAGAGCTGTAAAAACTCCGGGTATTATTGTAAAGAAAACTCCTCCCAAGGATTCAATTAAAACAAATCTGCGAGAAGCTATGGAATTTATAAATTTCCCCATAAAAACGAGGCAAAGTACGTTGCCTTGGAATCAAACTCCTAATGATGCCCAGGAAGGACAGTATCATGATATAACCGTGTCTAAGGCCAAGCCTAAACAATTGACTTCATGGAGGGACACACTGGTGCAAAAAATGCCCCATCCCCCTTAAGACATGGCATTTAAACAATGGCGGAACCCCGCAAAAACTTTTGATTCCTCTCAGAGTTCTCAAGAGTCTTTTAGGTATCCCGATTTGAAAACTCATAGCAAGGACATAGAGAATAAACTTCTATTTCCAGAGGAGTAGGAAATTATGAAGGGAGGGCAGGTGATACCTCAAAAACGCAAAATGCAACTTCTTAGAGTTTTAATGTGGAATAATCGGAATACAGTTCCGACGAGTCTGGCGGCGAATCAGACCTTATAGTATTTTAAGAAATAGGTAAATCAAGAATAACTTCAGTGACTGTGCATGCGACAGAAACAAAATTAAAGGGGCAAAAATTTTTTAAAAAAAACAATACAAAAAATTTGATCTTATATCACTAGCAAAACCTAAAAAGAAAAAACCGCAAGAAGTCGAGGAGAAAATAACGGCACAATCAGGTAGAACGGTTAAAAAACCTGATAGATAGAATTACCCTTAGTGAGTATAGGATTAAGAGATTTTTAATGGATAGGCGTCATAAAGGAATAATAATTAAAAAATTTTTAGCTCACAAGCAAATAAGGAAGACTTAAACAGCCTGAGGGAAAATGTAAAAAAGTTGAATAATGCCATAAACGTAACATTACATATTCAGATGATACAAGCCAGCATAGCAGATTACCAGAGAGATAAAGTTGAAATGATATCTAAGAAAATCTCAAAGAATGTAAAAGTAGTGAATTATTTAAGTACCAAAGTGGATCGCGTGGTGACAGACGTGAGCCTTAACATGGTATCACTCGATACAATTACCATGTCACTACTAAATCTGGTGACAGATTTTAGTAAGTTCAAATTCGCATTATTTGCCCTAACAGGAGGAACTTTGTCATACGACCTAGTAGATCTTTCTAACCTAAAAAGTATGTTAGACGAAATAAAAACGCACCTAACGTTTGGTTTACATTTACCCGTAGAGCCAAAAGTATCAAATTTATTTCTTTACTATACCAAATTAAAAGTCCACATCACGGAAATAAATGAACAGTTATTCGTAGTAGTAAAAATTCTATTGATAAACCGGTAATCCCTTTACGACTTTTAAAAAATTTTGACCTTCCCTGCTAACACAAAGAAGTCAAATTCATTTATGACTATCACACCTGAAGCAGCGCGTTTGTTTGCTGATCAAGGTAGACGAAAATATGCCCTAGCCAATCCACAAGACTTAAACGAGTGCGTATCATTCAAAAACCTAGTATGCCAGCTTACGTTACATAGATATAACGTCAAATCTGGATCTTTTATGTTAGATATATTTTTAAAAGATACAAAACAGGATGAAATACCTGACTCGTGCGAAGCTTTGATAGGAAGTACTAAACGAGAAACATTCATACACCTTAGATATGATCTTTGCTTATTTTCTGTTCCAAAAGAAACTATTGGAGCTTTGTCTTGTTATAATAATACAGAAAGAATAAATCCAAGTTACAGGACCAAATTACTATTACAAGATGTGGGTACGATAACAATAAATCAATGATGTCGACTTGTAACTAAAGAGTCAACAGTTCAAACACCGTTAATTACCACGAGCAAAAATATAATAAGTCCTAAAATAATCAATTTTAAGGAAATTAACCTGTCGTACACTGTTCCCAATATAGAAAGTGAGGAAATGAAAACTTCGATATGGTTCAAAATAGAAAAGAATAAAGGGACATTAAGGCTTACAAAAATAAGAGAGGCATTAGATTCCCAGATCCCCCTATTTACTAATGAAGACCAGAGACTAACGTACGTGGATAATAGATACAGATTATTCTCAAACAATTTTTGGTGGAACATACTACTGACTGTATGTTCTGTATTCGCGATTTCCCTGACCATGAGAACCTTACTAACTTTTAATTATGGAAGAGTTTTGAGACTAAGAAGGCAAAACCCAAAGGAAGAACACGGGGAATAGGCTGAAATGCTGAAGTTAAACCCAGAACCCCATGAGAACGTCTAAGCCAATAAACAGGGAAGATATTAGAAAACGAGTGGGTATAGAGGTCTCCACTCGTCCTTGCTATGTCTTGTGCCCTCATTGTAAGTGTCGTTTACGTAAAACCGTGCGGTTACGAAGCTGCAACATGCGTTTCCTTAAACAGCACGGACGTGCGTGAACACTGAAGGCATGAAATATGTTGTAAACTGAGACCTCAAACTAAATGATTTAGCGTAATTTCTGTTTAAATGGTTATTTTAAATCTAACTTAGAATTAAACAAGTGCCAAAGGAAATTAAAGTAAAATGTGTGTATTAGAGTATACTAACGAGCATAATAAGAGACCTTACTTAAAGTTAAAGGAATTAATCTCTTATATTGTCGTTATTCTATAACAACTTAGAAGGAATTTCTATGTTTTAGATTTTCCAATGGGAATTTTATGTATCTGAAACCAACATAATAATAATGTCGTTTTATTAAAATCAATATCTGCGTAGTAATATTAGTGTATCTATTTAATATTGTCTTGTAGGGTAACATTCACTCTAAAATGCACCTAATCGCATTGTTTATTATGTATTAAGACTACTTAATCTTAAAGAACGTGTGATTCCACCTAGTTATTTTTATTACAGGAAGTTGAATGACATATTGAAAGTCAAAAAGTAAAATGCGTATACCCGTTCAGATACAGCTTAGTAGCATACATTTTTATTAAATTTTAACCACCGAAAAATACACACGACAGACTTCTGGCAATTGGCGTCCTTGCTTCGTATGCAAAGATCACAGTTACCTTTTTGATCGTTTTTCCTCGATCACAAACCATATTATGTACCAGGTAACACTATATTTGAATCTCAGTATCCAGTACATTATCGAACTATATAAACACAAAAATCCTGATAACCCCATCTACCAGTACAAGATATAAGTATATAAATATCACCCTTGATAATCCTTATGGACCCATGTACCATATGACTGTATAGTTATGATATTTGATGAACCCAAAAATTATTTATGTGTTGCAGATTCAAGCACCGAATCCCTTTCGACCAGTTCTTGGAATCCATCCTAACACCTCTATAAAATGCGAAAAGTTCCTATCTCTGTTATCCCATAAATGTTACGAGATAATATCTGAAAAATGGACCTGGAAACCAACCACTGAATTACAGAAACCAAAATTAACCCCAGTGACTAACCTCCCAGTGACAATATACTCCTCCCACAAGTTAAAGACGATACGTTGAAGGAGTCACTAAAGTTTGATGTCGACCCATTCCAAATCCAAACATCAACTCCCCTGTGATTAACCAAGGAATGATCGCAAAAGTTAATAGACGCAAGCCAGGCACGAACAAATTTATAAGAGAACTTAAGGTCTAAGTGCACAAACGAACAATTAATTATACGAGAATTACATTCTCTATGTACTTTAAAATATCCCAAGAACGATCTACTGAGAAGAAAATCAACCTATCTATTATCAATGCAGTCCCAGTGTTCAACCCCTTAACGATAAGGCACCTTATGGACAATCCAAAAACAGCAGGTGAGAAAGAACTCTGATATTAAAATTCCACACACCTGTACCTGGGAGTAGCATTTTGCGTTTGACAATTAGAGAAAGTGTTTCGTCCAAGACGAACATAACCATGCTCGAACTGTTCTGTGAAGAAACTATATTGTAAGTGTTTTATAATTTTTGCCAAGACGAAAGGAGTGAAGGACCATAATTTACAACAAAAGAAGTGAGTACGATAAGAGACACGTAAGGTGGTGAAGTAGATGTGAATTTACACACTTAACATTTTACTAGTTTTGATAAGAAATAGTTTTGAAAAACAACTTTGATAACTTATTATCAGAATTGTATAACGAACAAACCCAGTGAAAATGTTTTAATGATCACCAGTGAATGTAGTGAACATATTATTATATGCTTTAAGTCGTTCATATATTAGTATTGCTAGTTACTTAGACAGAGTTAACGTAAAATCGATGTATTTCCCCAATAATTTAGCGTAGATAGGAAGCACAATTATCCTATAGTTAGCAAAGGATAAAAACTTGTAAAAGATGAATTTTCAAAAAAAAATCTTGTAGTAATAGTGGAATAGTCCCAACCACATAAAACATTTCCCACGATAATGTTTGATACAGTTGGAAATGTAGGAGTCTTCAGTGTTAGATGTAGAAAAACCAAAAAAAAAAATATTTAGTATAGTAGCTAGGCTAGAACCATAGATAATCTTAGTCCGGTAGAAGAACTTTAGAAAGGGATATATAATAAAATAAAAAAAGTAATAGAGAAAATTTTCAGCACTCCTGATTAAGCTTATATAAAAGTACATAATAATACAATGTCAATTAAAATTACGTAGGACCAATAGTTAATAATTAGCGAATATTTCAAAAACCCAAGGGCAAGCAAGTCCTAATGACGGGACGTCATTAAATAATGGGAAGGGTAATATGTACCGCGAGCAATATGTGATATATTTAAAATACAAAAAAAATTCTTTCCTTCTAAGGATAATACCAGCATAAAATAAACTTCCCCTAATTAAGTTTAAATCCCGTTTCAAAAAGAAAACTTCTTAATCAGCAAAAGGAAAACTGCATTTTAGTCTCATCCAAACATCGGCGCTAATCGGTTTTGAATTTCGCGAAGATAATTGGTAATAAAAAAATCACTAGTTACAAAGTTCACAGAAAGTTTAAGTTATCATAGGAGTGTGGATGTTTAATCCTCAAAAATATAAAAAAAAATTATTGGATGGGTAGTTAGCACAATGAGTTTAGTTTGCAAACATAATTACAAAGTAGCGGACCCTCCAAGGAGTTGGGCCAATCGTGAAATAGCTCTTAGCACGCAGAATCAAGAATAGCGTCTTATAGTGTTGGAAAAGTGTTTTTCGGGGCAATTGCCATTCAGTCATTATTGTTACTATTATTATTCAGAACCCAGGGATTGTGATTACAGACATTATGTTCCTACCGAAGTGAGGCCTTGCCCATAGACATACATTGTTGTACACCTAAATGTATATCGGAAAACTTATAAGGTGCAAGTTTACGGCTTTAAACCCCAACAGCGCAGTTGGCGCGATCAGTATACAGATGAAAACCCTTAACATTACAGATTAAAACCCAGAACTTTACATTTGGCACGGTCAAAAAATCCTCCCGGAAGAGGGGGGGGGGGGCTAGTTGCCCTCCAATCACTTTCGAATATTAAAAAGGGCACTAGCCACTCCAATTGCAAATCGAATGAGCCCTTTTCAAAGTTTCTACGACAACTCCTCCGGTACAAAGTGCCCGGGTATGGAGAAAAAAAACACATTGTGGCCACATCGTTCTTTACTTAGGCAGCGCTAGCGCGCTGTCTATGATCAGCTAATTTCCTGTTATGACAGAACTCATTTACTTTTATCACGTTTCTTATAAGGATTAAAGTTTTCCCAAAATTACTTCCTCTTTTTCAAAATTCATATTTACAATCTTAAGTATCTTATATCTAACTTCTTATACTTAACTTAAGACACCAGAGGTCTTAATTATTTTTGAATCCTTTTAGTTCTGGCTTTAACTCCTCGTCACAAAATAACTCCTCCTTCACTGTCAAATTCTGATTTTTTTGTTCTTCTTCATGTCACTTCCATCAAAAATTGCCATATATGTAAGAAAATTACCACCCTCCTCCTCCTTATATTTTGAAAAATACACTTTACCCCCCCCCCCATCTAAATTTTTGTGAGTTGATTTCACTGAGACAAATATTAGCTGCTGGAAGAAAATACCTTCCTTGTATTGTTATTATCTGATCTATTACCACGATCTATTGTGATCTTTGTGTGATCTATTAGCTTACCATGGTCTATTACCATATTAAACAAAACTTTATGAAAAAAAATGCATATATTGCACGAGAAAATTTTCCGTCTATAATTCTAATTCTTACCATTAGTTGACAACTATTTGTTATCTTGCTATTGTGCTTTATGAATGAACAAAACAAGGATAAAAATCCAAACCACTTACGGAAATGTTTTTATTACTTTATTATTACAATCATTTTTCCAGACCCGTTAACATGATTTGCAAAAAAGTAAAACTTTTACAAGAGATAATTGGCTTATATTACTGTCAACATTAATCTGTTACCATAGTGTCCTGAGCTGTTAACAAAAAGTCTAAACTAAACTATTTACAGGAGACGCTTTTCCTTGTATCATTGTTGTTATTAATCTATTAAATTTTTTTATTCTATTACGCTGACTTGTAAAAAAAGGAAAGCCTAAACTACTTACAGAAGACATTTTTCCTTGTATTATTGTTACCATTAGTCTCTTCCGCGGAACAGGTAAAAAACAGAGAGCGATTTCCAATTCTCCCCTGTAGGAGTCTTTGGCACTTCCAGGAAGCAAATCTGCACTAAGGATCTGAAATTAAGAAAATTGAGTTTACGCTCTTCCTCCTAAGCTATTCTTAGGCAAAGAACTGTCCCAAAGGCCTAGTGATTTATAATGTATTATAATAATGATATTATAATAGTGAGTTTTAATTATAATATAAATGATTTATTTGTGACTTCTTAAAATTATGACATAACACGACTATTGAAAACTAGCAGAAAAGCAAATCAGACACCAGACATAAAAAAAAAACAGAAATGTTTAAGGGTGCAAAATCCTTTTATTATAAATAACAAAAGAACTATCAACTTCACAGGTAACAAACCACAAAGGGGGCCCCATACCTAAAATTGAGTTTAGAAAAGATCTTCAAAAAAGACATTTAAAACAAAAGTAGAAACCCATGTTAAAAGAAAGACGATCAGAAATACAAACATAAATAATTCAAACTTCGAACGAATGAAAATACTATCAACAAATGAAAGAAAGCATAAAAAGAAAAAAAAAGTAAAATGAAAAAATCTGATCGAACTTAACAAGAGCAGAAATTACCACTAACAGGAATGGGACTAACACCGTTAAGACAAGAGTATCTTTTGCAGTTCCTGGAGTATCATTTGCAGCTCAACATGCAGTTCCTGCATGTCGAGCAGTGTGTATTAAGTTGTCAGAACATTAACAACAACGCAAAAACAAAATTTTCAAGGCTTGTAACGGCTTCCAAATAAAAATACTGTACTTCTACCCGTCTCTACATTAACAACAGCAACAAAAAAGAAATAAAATCACGAGAACAATCAACAAACTGGGATGAACAAATAAAGGTATACTGATTACTTAATATATAATGAAATTGCTTCATAGAAGTCAAAGCAATTATTTGGTATTTTAATGTTAGGCTTACAAAAGAAAAAAAATATTAAATATATTTGTTTATCATTAAGGCGCAAGTGATGCTCTGGCTTTAGAAACTTTAGGATCGGTGATTACTCCTTCTGTTGATTTTAAGTTTGACTTGACTACTCATTATCATTTCTGTTCGTATTCATTTCGCTTATTCAATGACAGTTTTTTTAAGCTTAAATTACCTTTTCCTGCTCGTCTGTAGAATTACTCTGGCTCTTTACTTTTCTTTAAAAAATTCTCTTTATTAAAATGTTTCTTTAAATTAATGTTTGTTTGTTTTTAATCTTTTTTTTTACAAGTAAATAATACGAACATTGCTTGGCTTTTCTAGAGTAACATTTGGGAAACTCTGGGGATCTTAGCCTAGCGAAAGACCCACAAGAGCTCCCTGCTAATCAGAAAACCAAGACCTAAGATGTGGCCTTTATTGCTGAAGCCTATCTGTGAACAATGGGTGAATCACAAAATTTTGGGTCATTGCCCTGGGACTATGGGGGCAATTGTCACCCTAGAAGAATACTTATAAGACCTTCTGACATTTTATGGCAAAACGACGATATTTATATTTTGACCAAATGTCATAGGAATTAGAGACGGGGTTAGCAGAAAAAAGGACGGGCTGGAGGCATGTTGTCCACAAACATTTTCAGCCCATAAAAAGGCACAAAAAATTTCAATTTCCAATTGAAGGAGCCACCTCAAGAGTTTTTTACAAAATCTTTTCCACACAAAGAGAACGGGGTAAGAACTTGTTTTGGCCTTTGTTGGGTCTCATTCTGGGGAAGCAGTATTTTTCTATTTACATTTAGGTCCCCTTAACCTGAAGACTTAAACATATAATTTCCAAGCCGATGGGGAAAAGAGTTTATGGTCCGTTATATGGTCCAACCTTTTTTTTTGGGAAGGGGTTGAAGGGGCGTACCTGAAGACATTTTTGGCTTACCAAGCTCCTTTTTGCTCAGGGCTTATATCTGTAATTGCCAAAATGATCAAGAAAAATGTTTTTGGCTCATTTATGGATTCCTGCCCCCTTCCCATAACAAAATAGTTGATCCTTTGGCTTATTTAAAAAAAACAAAGTTTTTTTTTATCGGAAATTGAGGAGCTAAACTAGAACTTAAAACAAACAGAAATTATTCCATATTTGAAAGGGGATGTCTCCTACACAACACTCTCAACCTCCTCAACGCCTCACTTTTTACACTAAAGTTTGACTCTGTCACAACTCTACTTTTTAAACAATAAAATCTGTAATTTTTCTTAGTTTTAAGTCTAAATGTCGCTTCTGACTTTCAGTTAAAAAACTTGTTTTTTTTATTTATTTTCGGAATGTTTTTTTAACTAACACAAGTTCAAATTTGGCTCAAAATATATGAAAAGTTAAAAGAAAATTTGTATATTAATTTTGGTTGATTTATTCTGTATATGAAGGGTTGCCCTTGCCTCAATACCTTGCCCTTTACGCTAAAACTGTTAGAACTTTTAAACAAGCTTCCTATTCTAATTAAACATCATTGTCTCCGAGCCGTTTAAATATCCAGCAATACTACTGATTTTTGCTGCATTAGATGCACCTGCTTGAGACACTATTAATTTTCTAATCTGACCTACACAGATTAAGTTAGGTATTGAATCAGTGAGATGTTACGTAGCATTGGTTTTAGATATTTCATTGCGTAAATTATTACGTATTAAAGATTCATCCCGGAAGAAGAAATGTAGAAAAGCACATACTTTTTATTGTACAAAAAAGTTTTATTAATAAAAAAACATTATAAAACCATAAAATTACAAAAAAAAGAAATTAAAACTCAGCAAACGGAAAAACAAAACGTAAAACAACCTTATATAGGATAAAATACAGCGTGAACTAAAGAGAGGCGGAGACCCTAGCAACCAATTCCAGGAGGGGGGAGAGTTGTTATTAGAGGTAAATTTAAGTCAGATTAAAAGTTATTTCTGAGAGGTTTTAATGAAAGGGCCTCGTTTCTTTGAGCCAAGGCTATGCATTCCTGATGGCCAGGCAACAGAAACATTATAAAATTACGAAATCACAGAAAAAGTAGTTAAAACTCAACAAACGGAAAAACAACAAAAAAGCTGATATAGTATAAAATATGAGCAAAAAAAATATTAATTAAAGAAAAGTGAGAACCCTAGTAACCAATTCCGGGGAGAGGGTTGTTATTAGAAGTAAATTTAAGCAATATTAAGAGATACTTAAGAGAAGTCTTAATAAAAATACCTCGTTTCTATTGCTCTAACAGACGCACCTCCATGCTACATTGTATTAATTTGAATCTTGGCATGAGCAAAATCACATTATGAATGAGCTTTAAGCATTACGCCTTATGCAGCAGAAGCCTCATTACTTACAATAGCAGTAATAAGAAAAAATGTCAACTTCACAATATGTTTTATCGCTAGCAAAGGAAACAAGCAAAAGAAGAAAAGAGACAGTTTTCTTAGCATTTGGTTCAAGATATGTCATAAATTTTTAAATTCATAATACAAGGAGGGCAACCAGGAACAATTAACGTTTTCTTGCTAACAAAGTAAACGCGCTAACGAAGGAAAAGTAGACCTTTTTTTTGCTTTTGTTCTAATATGGGTCAGAAACTGAGACAAAACACAAACAAACACAGACAAAAAGTCAGACACACAAACATACAAACACACAGAGTCAAACACACAAAAATACAAATACAGACACAGACACATGCAAACAGAAGCTCAATCACACAGGCACGCTGGGAGAGAGACAAAAAACACACACAAAAACACAAAGTCAAACACACAAACACAAAGAGTCTGATGCGCAAAATCGCAAAGACACACACAGAGACATGCAAACAGTCGCTCAGTCACACAGGCACGGTGGGAGAGAGACGAAAACACACACAAAAGAACAAAGTCAGACACACAAACACACTGAGTCAGACACATAAAACCAAAAAGACAGACACAGAGACATGCAAACAGACGCTCAGTCACACAGGCACGGTGAGAGAGAAAGGCAAAAAACACACACCCAAAAAGACAAAGTAATATACACAGACAAACTGAGTCAGACACACAAAAACGCAAAGACAGACACAGAGACATGCAAACAGACGTTCAGTCAGACAGGCACGGGGGGGGGAGAGAGAAAAAAACCCACCTAAACACAAAGTCAGACACACACAAACACACAAAGACAGACACGGTGAAAGATATGCACACAAACAGACGATCAAACACAGAGGCAAAGAGAGATAGAGTTATTTTGTGAGAGAGAGATATATAGATTTATTGATATATATAGAGATATAAAGAGAAATAGAAATAGAGAGCTGCAGTTTTAGCTAGAGATAGAGAGAGAGAGAGAGAGAGAGACAGAGAGAAAGAGAGAGAGAGAGAAAGAGAGAGAGAGAGACACACACAAAACACATACAAACACAGAGAGTCAGACAGACAAAAACCCACACACACGCAAAAAAATAGACAACGAGGCAGGCAAACAGACACTCAGACACACAGGCACGGTGAGAGAGAGAGAGCCAAAAAACATAAAGACACACAAAGTCAGACACACAAATGCGTACACTTGACCACTCAAAATACCACCTCCCACAGTAAGCGTGTCTACGACCAACTTACAACTAACCCAGGCACCAGCAACCAATGTGTCGCAGCCCCGGGTACCTACAATCGACCTGTTTTTAATTGCTAGAGAAACAATCCGATTTTTATGTGAACCTAACCTATACAGGGTCAGGCTAGGTTAAGTTAGGTTAGATAGCGCGTCATCAAATCTAACTTAACCTAATCTCCCCTGTGTAGGTTAGGTTAATATAACCTACTAGTATGCAAGAAAAAGGATCCTTAAAAAAAACAATGCTAGTTTTCTTGAAAAACCCATATGAATCGAATTGTTATTCTAGCTTTTAAAATAAGTCGAGTGTAGGTACCCAGGGGTGCGACACGTTGGTTGCTGGTATTTGGGTTAGTTATAGGTTGGTTGCAGGTATTCATGCTATTGGAGGTGGTACTTTTAGTGGTCAAGTGTATGTGTGTATGTGTTTTGTGTCTGACTCTGTGTTTTTTTTGTCTCTCTCTCACCGTGCCTGTGTTTCTGAGTGTCTGTTTGCCTGTCTCTATATCTGTCTTTGTTTGTGAGTGTTTATGTGTCTGACTGTGTGTTTGTTTGTGTTTTTATGTCCCTCCCACCGTGCCATTGTGACTGCGTGTCGATTTGCATGTCTCTGTGTCTGTCTTTGTGTTTTTGTAGGTCTGAATCTGTGAGTTTTTGTTTCTGACTTCGTGTTTTTGTATGTGTCTAACTCTGTGTGTTTGTGCGTCTGAATTTGTGTTATTATGTGTGTTGTTTATATCTCTACCACTGTGCCTGTAGGAGACATGCAAACAGACGCTCAAGAGTTGGTTAACCTATCTCTGCGTCTGTCTTTGTGTGTGCGTGTTTATGTGTCTGACTGTGTGTTTGTATGTCTCTCTCTCTCTCTCTCTCTCTCTCTCTCTCTCTCTCTCTCTCTCTCTCTCTCTCTCTCTCTCTCTCTCTCTCTCTCTCTCTCTCTCTTTCTCTCTGTATCTCTGTGCCTCTGTGTTTGATTGTCTGTTTGTCTGTAACTGCGTCTGTCCTTTTGTTTCTGCCTGTGTTTTTGTGTGCGTTTTTTGTCTCTCACCTACCGTGTTTGCGTGACTGAGCGTATGTTTTGCATGTCTTTGTGCCTGTCTTTGTGTTTTTTGTGTGTGTTTTTTGTGTCTCCCCTACCATGCCGATGTGACTAAGCGCCTGTTTGCATGTCGTGGTGTCTATCTTCGTGTTTTTGTTTGTTTGACTTTTGTGCGTGTTTTTGTTTCTACATTTGTTTTTTTGAGTGTGGGTTTTTCTCTTGCTCCCACCATGCCTGTGCGACTGAATGGCTGTTTGCATGTCTCTGTGTCTGTCTTTGTGCATCTGATTCTATGTGTGCCGGTGTCTGACTTGTGTTTTTTTTTGTCTCTCATCTACCGTGCCTGTGTGACTAAGCATCTATTTGCAAATCTCTGCGCCTGTCTTTGTGTGTTTGTGTGTCCGAATCTGTATGATTGTGCGCCTGACTTTCTGTTTTTATGTGTGTTTTTGTGTCTCTCCCACAGTACTTGTGTGACTGAGCATCTATTTGCATGTCTCTGTGTCCGTCTTTGTGTTTTTGTGTGTCTGACTCTGTGTGTTTGTGTGTCTGAATTCGTGTTTTGTGTGTGTGCATTTTTTGTTGCTCTCCCACCTTGCCTGTGTGACTGAGCGTCAGTTTGCATTTCTCTGTGACTGTCTTTTTATTTTTGTATGTCTGGCTCTGTGTGTTCCTGTGTCTGACTTTGTGTTTTGTGTATGTGGTTTTTTTCATACTCTCACCGTGCATGTATGACCGAGCGTCTGTTTGCATGTCTCTATGTCTGTCTTTGTGTATTTGTGTGTCTTACTGTGTGTGTTTGTTCGTCTGACTTTGTGTTTTTATGTTTGTTTTTGCCTGTCCCCCACCGTGCTTGTGGGAGAGCTGCAAACCGACGCTCAGGCACCTGTTTGCATGTTTCTGTATATTTCTTTATGTTTATGTGTGTCTGACTGTGTGTTTGTGTGTTTTTATGTCTGAATTTGTTTTTTTGTGTGTGTTTTTTGTCTGTATCCCACCTTGCCTGTGTGACTGAGCGTTTGTTTGCATTACTCTGTGTATGTGTTCGTGTTTTTTGTGTGTCTGTCTCTGTGCGCTTGTGTGTTTACGTGTCTGACTTTTGTTTTCACGTGTGTTTTTGTCTTTCTTTCACCGTGCCTGTATGACTGAGTGTATGACCTGTATGACTGAGTGGAAATGGCGAGCGTAAAAGGGGCGGTAGTTGCTCTCCAATTACTTTCAACTATTAAAAAAGGCACTAGCCCTTCAATTTCCAATCGAATGAGCCCTTCTGAAGTTTCTAAGACACCGCTTTCAATAAAAACCTTATACGCCACCAGGGCATAACCTACAACCCTTGCCCTGAAGGCTGGGGGGTTGTCAACCTCAAAGACCTACTTTCCAGAACTTTCAACAACGTTAAACAAAATCGTTATCTCAAAAATTTGATTGGATGTGTTTGGGGAAATGGTGGGCGTGAGAGGGGGGATAGTTGACCTCCAATCAATTCAAACTATTAAAAATTGCACTGGCCCTTTCAATTTCCAATCGATTGAGGCCTTTTTGAAGTCTCTATGGCAACGCTTTCCATAAGAACCTTATATGCCCCTAGGGCGTAACTTACAACCCTTGTCCCGAGGGCTATGAAGGGGTTGTCATCCTCAAAGACCTAATTTCCAGTACTTTCAACTACGTTAAACAAAATGGCTATCTCAAAATGTTGATTGGATGTGTTTGGGGAAATGGTGAGCGTTAGAGGGGCAGTAGTTGCTCTCCAATTACTTTCAACTATTAAAAAAGGCACTAGCCCTTCAATTTCCAATCGAATGAGCCCTTCTGAAGTTTATAAGACACCGCTTTCAATAAAAACCTTATACGCCACCAGGGCATAACCTACAACCCTTGCCCTGAAGGCTGGGGGGTTGTCAACCTCAAAGACCTAATTTCCAGAACTTTCAACTACGTTAAACAAAATTGTTATCTCAAAATTTTGATTGGATGTGTTTGGGGAAATGGTTTGCGTGAGAGGGGGGTTAGTTGACCTCCAATCAATTCAAACTATTAAAAATTGCACTGGCCCTTTCAATTTCCAATCGATTGAGCCATTTTTGAGGTTTCTATGACAACGCTTTCCATAAGAACCTTATATGCCCCAGGGCATAACTTACAACCCTTGCCCTGAGGGCTGTGAGGGGGTTGTCATCCTCAAAGACCTAATTGCCAGAACTTTCAACCACGTTGAACAAAATGGCTATCTACAAATTTTTATTGGATGTGTTTGGGGAAATGGTGGGCGTGAGAGGGAGGCTACTTGCCCTCCAATCAGTTTTGACTATTAAACAGGGCACTAGCCATTTCAATTTTCAATTGAATGATTCCTTTTTGAAGTTTCTACTACAACAATTTCTATAAAAAAAACTTACATGCCCTCAGGGCATAATTTACAACCCTTGCCCTGAGGGATGCAGGGGGGATCTCATTCTTAAAAACATAATTTCCGGACTTTTTAACTACGTTGAACAAAAGGACTATCTCGAAATTTTGATTCGATGTGTTTGGGGAAATGGTAGGTGTAAGAGGGGTGTTAGTTATCCTCCAATTACTTTCGACTAGCAAGAAGGCCACATGCCCTTCTAATTTCCAATCGAAAAAACCCTTTTTGAAGTTTCTACAATATCACTATCAATAAAAATCTTATATACTTCCAGGGCATAACTTACAACCCTTGTCCCAAAGGCTCTGAGGGGGTTATCATCTAATTTCTAAAAGTTTTAACTCTTTTGAACAAAATGGCTATCTAAAAATTTTGATTGGAACTGTTTGGCGAAATGGTCAGCGTGAGAGGGGGGTTAGTTGCCCTCCAATCACATTCGACTATTAAAAAGGGCACTAACCCTTTGAATTTCCAAACGAACAAGCCTGTTTTTCAAGTTTCTACGACAAAACCTTCAATAAAAACCTTATTTGCCCCCAGGGCATAACTTAAAACCCTTACCCTGAGGTCTGTGGGGGGAGTGTCATCCTCAAAGATATAATTTCCGGACCTTTTAACTGCTTTGAACAAAATGGCTATCTCAAAATTTTGATTGAATGTGTTTGGATATATTGTGGGCGTGGAAGGGGTGTTAGTTGCCTTTCAATCACTTTCGACTATTGAAAAGGGCACTAGCCATTTCAATTTCCAATCAATTGAGCCCTTTTTGAAGTTTCTGCGACAACACTTTTATAAAAAAAAATTATATGCCCCCAGGGCATAACTTACAATCTTTGCCCTGAGGACTGTGGGGGAGGGTGTCATCCTCAAAGACCTAATTTCCATAAATTTTAACTACATTGATCAAAATGGCAATCTCAAAATTTTGATTTGCTGTGTTTGTAGAAAAGGTGGGCGTGAGACGGGGGTTAGTTGCCCTCCAATCACTTTCGAATCATAAAGGGGGCACTAGCCCTTTGAATTTCCAATCGAATGAGCCCTTTTTGAAGTTTCTTTGACAAAGCTATCTTTCAAAATCTTATATGCCCCCAGGGCATAAATTACAACCCTTGCCCTGAGGGGTGTGGGGGAGTTTCCTCCTCAAAAACATAATTTTTTTCTGGAATTCAACTACGCTGAACAAAATGGCTATCTAAGAATTTTGATTGGATGTGTTTGGGGAAATGGTGGGCGTGGAAGGGGTGTTAGTTGCCTTCCAATCACTTTCGACTATCTTCCAATTTCCAATCAAATGATCCCTTTTCCAAGTCTCTACGAACACTCCTTTGATACGAAGTACCCTGGTCTAAAGGAAAAAAATTAAAAAAATAAATAATACAATGTGCCAACATCGTTCTTTTCTTAGGCAGCGTGATTGCGCTACCTACGATTTCATGATTTTATATTTACTTTATTGATAAAACTTTTATTACAATAAAAAGTCTTTGTCTTTTTAGATTTCTTGTTCCGGGATGAATCTTCAATACGTAATCATTTACACAATTAAATATCTAACCAATATTATGTAACATCTCACTGTTTCAATACCTAACTTAATCTGTCAAGTTCACGTTAGAAGATTAATAGAATGTAGCAGGCAGATGCATCAAACAGAGCAGAAATCAATAGATTTGCTGGATAGTCACACGACTTGGAGACAATGGCTAGGAAGCGCACAATCCATAGATTTTTCGAAAGTTTCCAATATAATCTATTTCCCAAATCAAAATATTCGGAAGGCTTTCTTGGTCCAGCTGTCTAGCGTACTATTCCGTTGGGGGGAAATCTCTTTCGAAACTTAACGCGGACATAAATTTTTGGAATATAAAGGTTCGCTAAGAAACAAAGTCTTGAAAGAAAATGAAATCTCGGAACAAAGCCTTGAAAAAAATCCTTGAAAGAAAATTGAAAACCTGAAGAAAAAATCTCTTAAAGTACTATGTAATGTCCCATGTGTGCATCGTAATTACGTAACACCCTCATGTGTGCCCCCCTCAGTTAGAACTAGGGATTTCCCATGGGGCCTGAAGAAACAAGTTACGCGAGAATGCGTCATCCTTAACATAAGCAAACAATCTCCTATTATGTAACATACACGTGTATCCTGAAGAAAACTAATAACATTTGCTGGTTGCTACGGCCCGCTTGAAGTCGTTGCTAAGGCCTTGTCGCAATGGTGGGATATATATGTCATGGAATGGAGGGAAATGTGTGTAGTGGAATGGTGGGATATATGTGTCGTTGGAATGGTGTCCCCCAAACTCAAAATTTTCCAAAATTTTAATTTAGAAGCTTTTTAAATATTTCTAAAGCACTAAGACATAGAGCGCTACAAAAATAAGAATCAAATTTAGAAAACAAATTATGTTATGGCAAGATGTTTTTGAAATCCCCCTTCCCCCCACCCAAACTCAAAATTTTCCAAAATTTTACTTTAGAAGCTTTTTTTTAATATTTCTAAAGCACCAATAGACAGAGCGCTACAAACATCAGAATCAACTTTAGAGGGCAATTTATCTGTAAAAGAGGAGTTATTATTTCCTTACTAAATTTTTCTTCTTTTTTAAGGGGAAGGTGGATTCATACAATTACTCTCCCCTAGAAAAGAGACCAAGATGGAACGATACCATATCGATGCAGGCTGCACGGCCATCCATCATCAGATATGGTAGCTCCATTACAAGTTCTCTGGACCCACCAGGACCCTCTCATGCCAGTGTCAGCTCTGCACAAACCTCTATGGAACCTGGCAGAAAATTCAAGAGGGAATGGATGCTTTCTCATAATGCATCGGTTTTGTCTACTCTAGATCGTGAGGGAGCCCCCCTTCGTGCTTTTCCAGGGCCTTCAGGCATACAAGTGCAGTTGGAATTTGTAAATGTAGATATTTTGTCTCTACCTCATACGTAATTATTTACTTAAAAAATGCTAGAAGGAATTGAGTTTTGTGGGTGGTGCTGAAAAATGGTACGTATTAAATATTCGGGTAAACATACAACTAGAAAAATGTTTCACTACAGATAAGGCTATTGTGTTTTTCTGAACTTTCAGTGGGAGGTGGGGGTAAGTATTTATTTTAAACAATTTCAGGAGGAATGGATTATTGTTGGTGATGTAGGGAAATGGTGCGTATTAAATATCCGGGTAAACATACGACTAGAAAAATGCTTCACTTTAAATAAGGCTATTATGTTTTTTCTGAAATTCCTGTGGGAGGTAGGGGTAACTTTTTAGTTTAAATAATTCTAGGAGGAATGGAGTTTTGAGGGTGGTGTGGAAAAATGGTGCGTATTAAATATCCGGGTAAACATACGACTAGAAAACTACTTCAGTATAAATAAGGCTATTGGGTCAATCCACGCCAAATCATCCAATCGTGACTGCGCGTGAAATTCCAATTTTGCTGAAAAAATTCTCAGCTGTTCTCTTCATTGATAGTACACACAGGATTTTTTTTTTTGAAAGCTAGTTTTTTGGGAAAAAATTTCCAAAGTTTCAAAATTCGCAAAAAACGAGGTTTTTTTAAAAAAAAAAATCCAAAAAGTTGGTATTTTTTTTCCACTTATTTATCCAATTATCTACATAGCCAGGAGAGGTTGGATATAAAAAATTGAAGCAATCCGATAACGACGGAAGAACTGACCGCCAACCGAAGTTTTTGATCCCTTGTGCGAAAAAGCAGAACTTCAAAAATCTGTAAATTCTTAACGGTAAGAGCTAGGATACCATTTTTTTTATTCTTGTCCTCTTGTCACCAGGTACAAAGGGAAGTTTTGCATTTTGTCCTATCGCTTTTAGTTTCGGAGATATTTTCATAGAATTTTGACAAATTGTGAAAATTTTCACTTTTCATCCCCAAAAAAAGCTCTGTAGGCAACGCGATCCAGGAAAACTACTTATTAGGTCCTAAACTACCAAACATGACCTACCTGAAACCGTAAAAACCTCGATGGCAAAATTCGATCCTGATTTTTAAAAGAAGATTGAAGTTCGACCGTTTTTCAAGTTTCCTGTTATCATAAAAATGCAGATTCTTCTATCGCCAATTATATCATTTTTATTTGGTTAGCGAACATATCTTTTAATATGGCCACTCATGCCGTATCTCGTGTAACCAATCTCAAACTTTTCTAGTTTGAATGTAATTCATCAATTCAGGCACCTGGTATTCTTAGTATGTAGCATAGTATACTAAAGTTTTTTAGCCTACCCTTCATGTGAACTTGTCCGGAAATGGCTGATTTTATGTTTCTTGAAACAAATAGACGCCTCTTCAAAACTACTTAGATCAATTAAGTTAGAAAAAAAATGAAATAATGAAAATAAAACAATTAATGGTTACTTTCTCTGCTTTTCTTCTTGTAAGTTTTGAATGTTTCTGTAACAACGGCTATTACATCTGGCTCTAAAACAAAGTTTCTTGCGGAGCGACTACGAGACTCAGAAATAGGCAGCTTTTGTAGTAAGTTAGCAGCTGGTACTATGCACGTGTCGTCAGGCCGAGGCCAACGAAAACTTGATCATGGTCCATTTGGGTGCATAAACTTAGCTTCAACTTCGCCACTCTCCTCATCAATGCTTACAACACACCCCACCCACCAATCAGAGCCATACACACAGGCTACGTAGTCTCCCGAGTCCAGATCGGTTAAAAGGACGTTCTCGAAGTCTAACCGCAACACAATAAATTCTTCTCTTGGCAAGATAGTACCCAAATCCAATAAAACGCAAGCACTGATATTATTTTTGCCTTTGGGCCTTAAACTGTGAAATGACTGAGTTCCAGGAATAGTAATAGCTTTCTCAAAGCGGTCTTCGAGGCAACTTTCAAAGTTTTCATTAACGTTATTTGACGAAACCCAAAATACTGTAATTTTGGGGAGGGACTTATCTGCCCACTCATAAAGATCGTGTGCCGTAAGCATCTGATTGTCAAATGGTCTTTGCTAGCTGGCGCGAGCTGCTAGTCTTTTCACAGTACCGCCAATCCCATCACACGCATTCTTTCCATGACACGAAGCAAAGAAATTCCACTCAGCATCTAACACAAAGTCAGTGAAATGGCAGCTCAAATTTGCAAAGTTTTTTCTGTTTTTGTACTGGGATCCTGCACCGTCGCTGAAATAATAGATTTTGCAAAGGCCGGGAATCATAGCCTTAACGTGAAGCAATACGACTTTCAAAAAAGCGTGAACTGCAGCAGGGTTATGGTCCATGTGGTCGCTGATAACACACAAACTGTTGCTGAACAGGCTATCACCCCTAAGCCAATATACCACAAACGGATGTAATGTTGCCTGAGAATTTTCCCAGTGAAAACCCTGAACTGCGTCTTGGACCAAAAAGTAAAAATTTTCTGCAAAGTCTAAAAGCAGGAGGACCTCATTGGAGCAGAGATTCTGCTTTAGTTGGTCTATGTAATTTTGCTGACGGACTGAAATGAAATGGTGTACTGTAAGGTTCCGGATTGACTCGAAGAAGTTCGGTATGAACACATCTATCGTTTCTTCTACTTGTCTAAGAACTGTTCGGTCCACATGTACCCACTTTTTATAGGTCACTGAATCATATTCAGCTAGTTCCTCCCAGAGAAAACTCTCCAAGTCGTTTTGTTTATTAACACAGACAGTGCACTTGTGTAGCATGCACATTTCATTTCTGATAGAGCATACAACTTTGGACATCAAATCCTCGAGTGAAATCCTTATATCAGCGCCTAATGATTTAAGCTTAGCATTTTGGTGGTACAGACAAACACATACCAAATGAACCCCACTTGAGCCAGCTGTAACACACCAGGGTGGCTTAAGCTCAGCAAATTTGCTGCGTCCGATTTTGAAATCCGGCTTGTCCTCATTTTCCTTCTTAAATAACTTGTAAAGTTCAGAAATATTGGCCATCAGTAATTTCTTTTGTTTTTGTTCCCTTTTGCCATCGATTTTTACGGAGACGAAATCTTTCTTGCCTGGAAGCTGCCGGTGAGTGAGAAGACTAAGTTTCCTAGATAATGTATCCGAGGTTTCAAGTTTGGTTTTCAGGGAAATACAGAAATCCTTTGTTTCTGTGTCGTTCATCAGAAAGGGGACAGATTCTTCAGCAGACTCCATAGAATTCTGAACCAATGACGAAGCTATGCATTTGCGCTTCAGCACAGGAGAGGAAGTAGCACTGGTTGGAACACTCAAAGCGACATTAATGATTTTGGAAACGGATTCTGCTACCGTTTCGTACTTCCGTTTAACGTAGTTTTTTTTTTGTCCAACAGAGAGTTTTAAGGAATAAGGCTTGAGCGGCGAGGTCCCAATATTTTCAAATAAACTTGAAACAACTGTAGCTGCGTTCGCTGCAGATTGTCTTGAGAAACAATCAGGCTGGGAATTGTATGAGAAAGATCCGTCGTTAGAAACTTGGGGGATATTAACAATGTCATCATCGGACTCTTCGTAGGCACGATCGTCAATTTCGGTGCGGCATTCAGCACACACCTTGTAACCGGGAATAAGTTTGAAACGAGACAAGGTTCTAGCGTTTTCTAGTGTTATAGCTCTTGTTCCTTTCCGAGGACAAGAGGTGTGCAACTCAAATGGATCACTGCAGATTCTCGGAACAACCTTAGCAAACTGATGAAGGTAGAATTGCTCATGATGAAAGCAAATACGCTCTATGGAGCTAATAAATGTTCTCAATAAAATTGTCTCGCGACTCTGATCTGAAAGTTCGGTAAATTGTCTAAGTCCTTCTTTGCGAAAAAATTTTTCTTGTGACACTCGCTATTTAAATGAAGTCCAGCACAGCATTTTTCAAGAGCTATTTTTTCTAATTCCGACATCTAACAATCCTCACAGTACGGTATGAATTATACTTCATTCACGGTCAATAGCAATTATTCGACTGTGAGTGAAATATCTGAACTTCAAATAATTCGATGACGCATCTCACTAACTTACTCTGGAGAAAGGAATCGGTCAATTTGTGTGATTTCGATATTTGAATAAACTGCTTGGCAACAAAGAATTTAAACTTGCAGCAGTTCATTCCGCATGCATTTTGTTAACTTGAAAAACGGTCCAAATTCAATCTTCTTTTAAAAATCAGTATCGATTTTTGCCATCGAGGTTTTTACGGTTTCAGGTAGGTCATGTTTGGTAGTTTAGGACCTAATAAGTAGTTATCCTGGTTCGCGTTGCCTACAGAGCTTTTTTGGGGATGAAAAGTGACAATTTTCACAATTTGTCAAAATTCTATGAAAATATCTCCGAAACTAAAAGCGATAGGACAAAATGCAAAACTTCCCTTTGTACCTGGTGACAAGAGGACAAGAATAAAAAAAATGGTATCCTAGCTCTTACCGTTAAGAATTTACAGATTTTTGAAGTTCTGCTTTTTCGCACAAGGGTTCAAAAACTTCGGTTGGCGGTCAGTTCTTCCGTCGTTATCGGATTGCCTCAATTTTTCTATCCAACCTCTCCTGGCTATGTAGATAATTGGATAAATAAGTGGAAAAAAATACCAATTTTTTGGATTTTTTTTTGTTTCAAAAAACCTCGTTTTGTGCGAATTTTGAAAGTTTGGAAATTTTTTCCCGAAAAACTAGCTTTCAAAAAAAAAAAAAAAAATCCTGGGTGTACTATCAATGAAGAGAAGAGCTGAGAATTTTTTCAGAAAAATTGGAATTTCACGCGCAGTCACGATTGGATGATTTGGCGTGGATTGACCCTATTACATCTTTCTGAACTTTCTGTGGGATGCGGGGGTGAGTATTTAGTTAAAATAATGCTAAGAGGAATTGAGTTTTGTGGGTGGTGTGGAAAAAAGGTACTTATTAAATATTCAGGTAAACACAGGACTAGAAATGAAAATGATTTTCTAACTTTATGAAATAATGGTTATTTCACATAGAAAATAAACATTTTTTCTACAGATTAATGAAATAGCAGCGCCATTGGGTCATGAAACATCAAAATTTACTGGACCTGAACCAATTCTAGCACCACAAATGGAGTTTAGAGACGAACATTCATTAGTTCTAGACGATATGGAGTGGCATAGGGTTTTCTTAATGATTGTCTTGGGGACATGGCCAGCCTAGACGATTTAACTAGTGACATTGACATGATGGAGGACCCGGAATGGGCAGATAGATTTATGCGAGAGCATTTAGGTGATGTTAGTAGTGCATCTGAACCGGGTCCTCATAATGAAATTACGTCACAGGATAATACTGGCTGGCTCGATCAGCTATCCCCAAACAGCCTGGAAGACATGCTAACTAGCCTAGGGGACTTCATGCCATCTCCATCCATTGCAATTGAACAGACTGGGCGTGGTGCTATTGACAATTCTATGTCACCCCCCACCATTCCGCTTAATGATACACCTAGTGATAGTAGTAGTAATTGACACCTTTCTTAAACAATATTCCAATGAAACGATAGTCAAGAAGAAAAATAAATTCAATGTTGGTGATACTGTTCGAATTAATAGAACAACTAATGTTTTTGAAAAGGGAAATTACTTGTTGTTCACAGAACTTTTTTAAGTTTCGAAAATCCAAGAAACTAAACCCATTATTTATTGCCTGTGTGATACCAAAGATGAAGAGATTCTCGGCGGTTTATGTGACTATGAATTACAAAAGGTTAAAATAATAGTAAAATCTATCAAATTGAAAAGATATTAAAGACACGTACTCGCAGGGGTAAAAAACAGTTACTTGTTCGGTGGCTAGGATACAACTCTGATTTTAATTCTTGGATCGGTGTTGAAGATATTGACAATTGCCAATGATTTCTATGTAACTTTTATGTCCAATGTTTCCGATCCTCTCTAAAACGACTTGAATACGACAAGTGATTTTTGGATGAAACTCTCCCCCATCATCAAATTTGACGGTGCGTATGAAGTGGCTCTTGTCGATTGTATTCTCAAAAATACCTATGACATCCTGAGAAAGGATCTTGTGTATGATATAGAAATTATACCATTCAATTGTACAATCTTTGTCGACTATGAATGGGTTAAAGCACATCAATCTAGCAAATATGCACATGCCAAATTGAAATATATTGAATACGATAATATGACAGATTTGTGTCGTACAATCAATAGAAAAATCTCATATCGTAGGAATGGTAAATTCCATTTTAATTATTCATTGAAACACGATAGGATTTACATTACCTCACCTGTTGACATTGAAATAATTATTCTCAATGATAATCTGAGAGACGTTCTTGGCTTGAAACAGAATATGATCAATGGGAAAAATGCTGGCACCGTTTACGGGATAGATCAAGTTATTTTTGCTGATTATCCATCTGGCTTCACCTTGAACTCTTGCAAATTTCACTATGCATACTTTGTGGAAACATCGAGGTTTGGTACTACAAATGTCTCCCAGCTACGTGTTCTTGAACAAAAAACATCTCACGAACTTGTATATCACTATAATATAAAGCCTCTTCAGTATGTTCCTGTAAACACTTCGTATTTGGAACTCTGTCAGTTAATACTTAGTAATGAATTGGGTGAACCTCTAGCAATAACAAAAGGCTTAGTAGTGATTACATAACCTTTTCGATGTATTTTTGGCAACAGCATAATCACTTAAAATGAATTGTAGGAGAAATCCATTTGTCTGTTCCAACATCGATTGTTATATTGGTGCTCAGAGTCCACGTCAAATAGGCAATGGATTGCACTACTACAAGGGGCTTACTACAATGTCTGGCTATGGTCTTGGTAGCTGGTTTGCTAGGCTATTTTGTTCTGCACTACCCCTTTTCGGGGAATGCCTTGTGCCTATTGCGTCGAATTGTTCTGTCTCCCACAAGCAGGATTGGGATTCAACTGGGATTTTTAAGGAGAACGTTAAGGAAAATATTAGATCTTCAGCAAGAGCCGTTAGTGAGAAATTAAAAACTCGACACAATGAGGAGGGATTGAAAAGGACGCGTGCACGTCATTCGCTCATCAGTCTACACTCAGGTGGGAAGTTAAGGACATCAACAAGGACTTTGAGGAATAAAACAAGGAAGACCAAAAAGCAGAAGAACAAAAAGAAAAAGATTGTTAGATCAAAGAAGGACTTTTTCCGTTAAGATGACTTGTCTCCCCCACAGGGAATCGTATCCATTAATTAGTTTTTCATTGAATCGGTTCAATGTTGAAAATGTCTATGTCAGTGTCAAGCATGGTTATTATGAACAATTTCAACCTCAACGACCCCTCTCGGAGAATATACACTTTCAAATATTTTCGAATGAAGACTATTTCCTTGATTTGTCATCAACATTTATTGATTTAAATGTTGCGGTGAAGAAAAATTCAGATAATACAACTCCAAATGCTGCCGAAGGTCTCTCCTACGAAAACTGTATTCTACACAAGCTATTAAACAAATTAATTTATTTATTAATCGTACATTGGAGAGCACTAGCAATAATTTATCAAGCAATGCAAGCTAAATACAATTTATAATGGTGACGCCAAAGGTATACATGGAGCTCAGGGGAGAGTCAGTGGGCTATGTATATCGGTCACGTGTTGATAATGAAGTGACTACTGTAGTGACCCAAGAGTAGCATCTGGTTGGAAAATTAAATCATGAGATATTCAATATATCCCAATGGCTACCCCCCAATGTCAAGATTAACATAAAGTTACAGCTGGCCCCATCGAATTTCTTTTTGAGAAAAACACTTCCTGCAGCACCCGATGCAAATGTCATTTTCACATCGGCAATTCTCCAGGTCCGAAAACAACAAGTTATGAGCTCTGTTGCATTGGCTGTGGAAAAGCTAAGAGCCATGGCAACAACATTAAACTTCTTGTCCCCCATACGATCACCAATCAGCGTCACATTGCCACCGGCTCTCGTAGCTATAGCGATTCATCATTTATCAATGGAGAAATCCCATCAAAATTGGCTTTGGCCTTTGTGAAGAGTGGCAGTGCCGTTGGATCCTGGACTGAATCCCCCCACGATTTTAATTTTTTGTTGGTCTATCTAGCCTTGTGTGGAAAGTGAATGGTATTCCATTGCACACTCTATCAATTGACAAAAAATTCTATAGAACTCTGTACGAGTTGACCATGCAATCCCTAGATCATGACTCACAACTATTTGAAAATGGAATAACTGATTCAATGTTTTCAAAAAATCATGGTGTAATTGTTTTGGACTTGTCGGGGACTCAGGATATGAGCATAGTACGAACAGGGAATGTAAGCTTAGAGTATACATTTGCCCATTCTTTGACTGAGAGTATCACGCTAATATCACTGATTCAATTTGAAACCTATTGGGAGATCACACTCGATGGCAGTGTTCTACTAGACCTAGCACCATGAACACAAACCAAATAGTGAACGTATTTAGTATGGATCCATACATGTCCTAGTACAAGTCCTATTACATACCAACCGAACTTCATTGAAAATATTCTAAGTGCTAAGAATACTCTAATCGTTGTTAATAGCAGTCCATCGACATTGAAGACTGGCCATTGGCTATGCATCTTTCAAAGAGCGAAGAATATTGAATTTTTTGATCCTCTTGGCCTATCATATAAATTCTACACGCCATACATCAGCAACTTTATTGAGAGCAGTGGGAAAACCATTACTCAAAATCAACGAAGAGTACAGGATTTAACGACTAAGACATGTGGTTTTCATGCACTACTCTTTTTCATGTTCAGATGTCGTGGCTATACCTACAAGCAGTTTCACGACATCTACGTTGACTTACCTCGATTGAACGACTTACAAGCGTATTTAATATTGATTTCAGTGCCCTACGAATAAAATGTTCTAAAAATGTATGTGAAATTGTTTATTAATAAATAAAAAATTTATATACATGATAAAAAACGACTTTTCTCCTCTTTAAATTTCATCTTCTACTAGGTATTGGTATTTGTTGACAACAACTAATGCAGGTAGATTATCCGAATTCACAGTATACTGATCCTGATGTACTGCAATGTCAGGGTCACATTTTCTACAGTAGAGTGTAACTTCATTCTTGTCATATCTCTTTGTATAGTCAATGATACTATTCTCATTCATTCTATAGAATTCACATGTTTCAATTTGCTTATTTGAAGCAATTTCACAAACAGTGTCCTCAAGTGTCGAATCACACTCCGTCACAACCAAATAAAAATCAGTGGACTTATAATCATAACACCCATTTTCTTCACAACGATGACGTAGAAACCATATTCTTTTGTTGTTCCAACAGTTGAATGGCTGACCTGGCTTTTCCTCCCAGAATAATCTAAAACCACGACGATACCAATCTCGTAGCAATAAACTAAAATCACGCTTAGGATTCTTTCCAATCATACCGGGATATGTATTCTCCCACTGATTACATTTATCATAGTGGCAATTGGAGCATAGGTGCCCTCTAGGATGAGAGTCACACACCTCTTCAAGACAGGAGTTACAACCTTTAATTTGTACAGCATATCTTCTATGCCATTTATAGGGTTGTAGAATCTACAGTTTTCATCATACTCATTAATCATTGTGCAATTCTGACATGAGGACCAACTGCCCAGTGAGTACATACATAGCGGACATGTATGGAACATTTTTTCATGTGTTGACACTCTCACTGCCACAAAGAAAATGAGCTACCAACAGCAACAAATTGACTGGGATAGAGAGAGAGGAGTAAATCATCCTTGAACGCCATCTTTCTCATGAAAAAAGTCCTAAATTTGTAAACTAATGTTTAAAAGCATATCCACAATATCATTTTGCCGTGTCGTGATCAATGTATCAATAAATTGTGTAAATGCATTTGGACCACGACGTAGAAGCTTCATACAATAGTCTAATGATGGAGAATCAGTTTTCATTATATCGACAAGCATTCCCTGAGAAAATATCTTCCTTTAAATAGACAGCTCTAGAAAATCATCATCTAGAATCAAACGTTTTTCCATAAGCACTAGATTCCCCATGATTCACTCTTTCTCAAATCTATCCATTTTTTAGAGTCCTAACACTCTCACAACCAACTACAGACTAACCAGAATTTTTTCATCTCTAAAAAATATGCACTTGTCTGCCATAGAAACAAAACAACCTTTGATTTAGAAACAATTCTATTGAGTATAGTTTCAACAATAAAATTCACTGATTCATTGTGTTCTCATCAATATATTTCGCTAGGACATTTAATGCTGACCGAAGTTTATTTATATGGACAATATTCAGTTTCGCAGCAAAACATAGTTGTTCCTCCTGCTTAAATTTGCTTAATGATATCACGTATCTAGCGATATATACATATCGTCCCATTAAAGGCATAGTCTACAGCCTCCGGTTATTTCCACAGCCACATTGGGTACTCGTATATCGTTGCTGCTGCTGCCGGCTCCATCATTAATCTCCAATAATGTAAATGCACCACTCATTTTCTCTACTAATATCCTCTCAAATAAACTATTCTCTCTGATATCGATTCTCTTGCTAATATGAGTTGTAGTGAAAACCATTCCTTTTATTCAAATCCCATCACCAATCAAGTTATCGTATATTGAACAACCTCCGATGTCTCTGATTGGCTCCTAAAAAATGAGTGTTGCCTCAAAAACCAGTCTGGTTGTTACCTTGCCAGCTTTTAAAATGTCCATGTCTAACTATAGTGTCACAGGCGTGGGTTTTTCTTGTAGTGTTCATATCTATTACACTTTTGAGCATACTCTTGTAGGCGGGAATGTATGGTTGAATGTACGGTTTAATGTATGGTTGAATATATGGTTGAAATCTTATATACTCTTACTACTAAAAGGGCACTGGAACTTTTAATTTCCATTCCAATGAGCCCTCCTACGATATTCTAGGACCACTGGGTCGATACGATTACCCCTGGGGAAAAGAAAGAAAAAAAACAAAAAACAAATAAACACGCACCAGTGATCTTTCTTCCGGCAAAAAATGCGAAATTCCACATTTTTCTAGATAGGAGCTTGAAACCTCTACAGTAGAGTTCTCTGATACGCTGAATATGATGGTGTGATTTTCATTAAGGTTACATGATTTTTAGGGGGTCTTTCCCCCCATTTTGGAAAATCAGCCAAATTTTCTCAGGCGCGTAACTTTTGATAGGTAATATTAAACTTAATGAAACTTATATATTTGAAATCAGAATCCGTTTTTTGAAATCAGAAAACCAAATTTCCGTTTTTTAGAGTTTCGGTTACCATTGAACCTTGTTTTTTTATTTAATTTCTGATCGTTTTTTAGTTAATGCAGCTTTTATTTTGGCTCACCGTCATTGAATAAGTAAACAAAATTTGCATAAGAATTTTACTTTTCTTTTGCTAAATGGCTGTCTCTAAATTTTTTTCTGACGTAATTTACAAATTAACTTACCTAACGCTAGTCAATACCTTGCTCTTTAAGCTAAAGTTCGAATTTTGTTCCAATTCTTTAAAAATGACCCCTTAATCACAAAGGCCATTAATTAGAATAAATAGCTCTTATGAAAGTACTAAAAAATCTTAGGCTTAAAGAACTCCTTACGTTTGACAAGAACATGAAAATTCCACATTTTTGCAGATAGGAGCTCGAAACTTCTACAATAGTGTTCTATCGTACGCAGAATATGATGGCGTGATTTTCATTAAGATTCCTTGAATTTTAGGGGGTGTTCTCTTTTCTGCTTATTTAATGAATTGCTGGGTTTCTTGTAAACATCTTGGTCAATTTAATTTTCACTCAAGTTGCTTTTTCTGTAAAATAATTATCTCTTCTGAATTGAATTCAAAGTGCTTTAAGTGGGTATTTTAGTGTGTATGTGTTTAAAATGTGTTTTCACGAGCTTTTTGGAATTCATGACAACTCTGTGTTTCTTTTCACTTTACATGAAACACATTTCATCTTTTCTCATCTTTTTGAAGTGTCAAGAACAACAAAATAAAACTTTTTTTGTCCCCTTGATCCATGTTAGGTCTTTTTAAATGTCCAGATAACGATTTCAACATTTTTCTTTTGTTTTTTTCGAAACTACAACTTTTTTGGTACAATTTTAAGCCAGTGTTGCGATGTTGAAACGTTAAAATAACAAAAAAAGTCAAAACGAATTTGTTCAATTAAACGTTAAATTAAGTTTTAACAATCTGCTGACTTCCAAAGGTATTGACTCTGGCATTCTTAATCTGTTCTTAAGCATTCATAAACATTCTTAAGCTGTTTGGTATCATTAATTCTTATTTTTTTGTCTTTATATGTATTATTTATTTTTTTAATTTGACCCCCCCTGCTATCAATAACTCTATGACTGCATATAAGGGTCAATTAATTTGAAATTAATTTAAGTTAATTATAATTAATTTAAAATTAATTTAAGTTACAAGTTTAAATTAGTAGGCTATCATTGAAAATCGAACTCCTGATTTATCCTCCTTTTTTAAGATGTAATTCGTTGTTTAAATTTGCACATTTAAGTTTCAACAAGCAGATTTAATTTTCACTCTGCTTAGCACTTTAATTAACCGAGAGTTATGTTTCTTATAAATTTTCTAGTTTTTACAAATTTAAATTCTTATAAATTTTGTTAAAATTTAAATTCTTATAAATTTCCCGGTCTGTCTAGTTTTGGATAAAGAGAACTCTTTGTATGATTGATAGTTCTTTTGAATTGAATTTAATAAGCTATGTGTTATCCATGGTTTTCTGGGATTAATCTCAGCTTTAAATCCCTGTAACACTTTCATAAAACAAGCTTATGATAAGACTTTAGATAAGATTTATTTTAACAAAAAATGACTAGCACAAGCCCAAATGGGCTGAGTTTGCATTTCAGAGTCAAAATGAAAAATTCATATAGCAGAAAAACAAACTTGTTAAGCTGAGCATAGAAATATAAGTCAGCATGCCAAAATGAAAAAAATAAGTTAAGTAACAATAAAATGATAAAAATGAGTAACAATAAAATGATAAAAATAAGTAACAATAAAATGATAAAAATAAGTAACAATAAAATGATAAAAATAAGTAGCAATAAAATGATAAAAATAAGTAAAAATAAGTTATTTGAGTTTATAAAAGAAAATAAAAAGCTCATTTAATTCACAAAAAAAATGCCATTTAGTGTATTATACCACACAATAAGTTTGCTACTACAAGTGGTGATACGTTAAGGTAGGCCCAGTGTGTTTTACTTAATATCTCACTAACAGAAGGGTCAATCCATAAAAATTAAGGGTGGAGTATGGATTTTTCTTAATCTTTTATAGTAAATTTTCAAAATAGCTATTTCTATAATCTTAAAGGGGGTAATTTTTTTTGCCTATGAAGATACGAAAACAAAGGTACTTTTCCAATATCTAGCAAAATTTAAAGAAGGTGATCCTCCAACCTCTTGCCCCCCCCCCCCAATTGGTGCCCCTGCACAATAAAGATTGTAAGTATATCTTTATTGAATATATTTTTCTTAAGTCTTATAAATACTTTAACTAGGAAATTAACCCTTTCTTTCAGAGCATAAAATAATCCTATAATTGTTTGACACATAACTAATAGTTATTATTGGCTTCATAGATTGTGAGTTAGCAAGTTGCGTTGTTAATTTACGTCACTGTTTACATAATGGATATTTTGCTGAATAGTAGTACAGTCAAATTACGGTTGGACCTTGAAAAAATTTAAATTAAATAAAAAACAAGTTTTTTCCACCTAAAGTAAGGATCAAAATTAAAACTTCAAATGAACAGAAATTATTACGTATATGAAGGGGATTGCCCCCTCCTCAACACCTCGCTCTTTACGCTTAAGTTTTTTAGTAATTAAAAAAAAAGCTTCTTGTTGTTCTACTTAAACGACCCTTGTGTTTCACGAGTCATTATTAAAGAATTAGGATAAAATTCAAACATTAGCGTAAAGAGCGAGGTTTTAAGGAGGGGGTAAGCCCCTTCATATACGTAATAATTTCTGTTCAAAATCAGTATAAAAATCTGATTCTTTTAATGTATCTATTGGCATCAAAATTCCATTATTTTAGAGCTTCAGTTACTATTTAGCCGGGTCGCTCCTTACTTACAGTTCGTTATCACGAACTGTTTGAAAACCTGTCTTTCTAGCGTCACAGTGATTTGATTAAAATGAAGATATGCACAAGTCTCAGTATTTTACGGAAGCTTAACCATGCCTTTCCTGGATCAATTTTGAAAATCCCTTTTCATTGCTTGATCCAATCTTATGTTTCTTACTGTCCAAAAGTATGGTTGCCCACCTTTCCTTCACCTTCTATAGCTTACGATAAAGCTAGAAACCTCAATCAGGAAAGTAAACGTTCTGGAGTTATCCCTTTGCTCGATCTCGAATCACTGTATATAGTTTCGTGTGCATGTTTTTTTTCTCAGTTTCATGGTGACCTCCCCCAGCTCCTAAGTGTTCCTCCATCTTTCACCTCTGATTACATTAATTACAATCTTTGTAATACAAATAAGCATATTCAAATTTTTTTTTTACTGCGCATGTAAGGTCAGATTTTAAACCTTTAACGACGAGTCACATTGTATGGAATAAGTTGGCTGAATCAGGTTGAAGATGCCACTCATTCATTTTGTTCAAAAAACTTGTTGATAATTCCTTTTCTTCTTAGAAGCTCTTTTTATATATTTATTTAATTATTTTTCTTATTTATTTTTATTTTATTGGATTCTATTTAATATACTTAATTAATTTAGTCTATTCAATCTATTTAGTTTTGTCTTTTCTAATATTCATTTTCTCTTTTCTCTTATTCTCTTTTCTTTGTGAGTAAGTGATTATTTTCTTTTTTTGCTGAGTAAGTGACTCGTTTGTCTTCCCCCTTCTTTACAGGCCAATTATTCCCATTCCTTTTTGTACTATATTGTGCTCTTTTTCAGTTTGATCAGATTTTTCATTTTAATTTCGGCTTGTTCTGCTTTTCTTTAATTCGTTGATAGCAATCTTTTGTTTAACATGACTCTACTTTTCTTTGAAAAATTTCTTTTTTAAAGATAATTTCCAAACTCAATTTTCGAAAACTGTCCTCGATTTGTGGCCCGTTTCATACTTCTTTATTTCCACAAATCAAACTATATTGTCTATTAATTTATTTTATTTATAGCCTATCATAGAACAAAATGAGAATAGGCAGAGTAATAGAACACAGAAAAAATGAAATTAAGTAGCAAGAAAACTTCATATTAACGTACGTACAAAATAAGAAAAATCAAACATTCTATTTTGATCACTGGAGATTAATCAGGTTCGTTCAGAACCAGAAAGATCACTCAGAGCTTCCACGTGAGGAGATACCGAGGTTTAATAAAGGTAAGAGCTCTACACCTAGCTTTTTAAAGCTATCTCTTATATTTCTTAAGAGACAATTTCAAGGGAGCTTTCGAGAAACAACTTCAAAGGAAGTGAAAGCTTACCCTACTATAAAGTTTCCATGTAAAATAGCTTCTTTATAATATAAGGATTATTTACAAGTAGCTGCTAATAAGTTTGTATGTGTCTTCAAGCTCAGGTGCGTTCTTTTAAGATTTTGAGAATTAGCCTTTATCTCCTCTTTTAGCTACTTCTTGTAAAAACTTAAAAAAAAACTAATTAATACTAAGTAAAGAATAATGATAAATAAGTAAATAACAAAAACTTGGAGCCTTACGGCCTTTACTATAGGCAACGCAATAGCGTTGCCTCTAAAAATGTCTTCTTTATAATATAAGAATTATTTAAAAGAAGCTGCTAATAAGTTGGTATGTGTCATTAAGTTGAGGTAAGTTCTTTTAAGATTTTGAGAATTAGCATTCATCTCCTCTTTTAGCAACTTCTTGTAATTAACTAAAAAAAACTAAAAAAGTAATAAATAAATAATAAAACTAAATTAATAATAATGGCAAATAAATAAATAACAAAACCTTGGAGCCTTATGGCTTTTACTATAGGTGACGCCATAGCGTTGCCTCTGAAAATATCTTGTTTATAATATAAGTAGAATCATAGGCAGCGCAATCACGCTGCCTAAGTAAAGAACGATGTTGGCACAATGTATTATTATTATTTTTTTTTCCATACCAAAGCATTTCGTATCGAAGGAGTTGTCGTAGAAACTTCGAAAAGGGCTCACTCGTTTGGAAATTGGAGTGGATTTTGCCCTTTTTAATAGTCGAAAGTGATTGGAAGGCAGCTAACATAGCTTCCACACCCGTCATTACCCCAAACACATCCAATCAAAATTTTGCAATAGCCATTTTGTTCAGCGTAGTTGATTTCCAAATAGAAAACATATATTTGAGGAGGACAATCCCCCAAAACCCTCAGGGCAAGGGTTTTAAGCTATGCCCTGGGGGCAATGTATTACTCATTATTTCTTTCCCTTAGACAATGGCACTTCGTATCGACGAAGTTGTCGTAGAAACTTCAAAAAGGGATCATTCAATTGGAAATTGGAGTGGCTCATGCCCTTTTTGATTGTCGAAAGTGATTGGAAGGCAACTAACACTACACCATTTCCAGAAACACATCCATCAAAATTTTGAGATAGCCATTTTGTTCAGCGTAGTTGATTTCCAAATAGAAAACATGTTTTTGAGGAGGACAATCCCCCACAACCCTCAGGGCAAGGGTTTTAACCTATGCCCTGGGGGCAATGTATTACTCATTATTTCTTTCCTTTAGACAATGGCACTTCGTATCGACGAAGTTGTCGTAGAAACTTCAAAAAGGGATCATTCAATTGGAAATTGGAGTGGCTCATGCCCTTTTTGATTGTCGAAAGTGATTGGAAGGCAACTAACACTACACCATTTCCCGAAACACATCCATCAAAATTTTGAGATAGCCGTTTTGTTCAGCGTAGTTGATTTCCAGATAGAAAACATGTTTTTGAGGAGGACACTCCCCCAAAGCCCTCAGGGCAAGGGTTTTAAGCTATGCCCTGGGGGCAATGTATTACTCATTATTTCTTTCCCTTAGACAATGGCACTTCGTATCGACGAAGTTGTCGTAGAAACTTCAAAAAGGGATCATTCAATTGGAAATTGGAGTGGCTCATGCCCTTTTTGATTGTCGAAAGTGATTGGAAGGCAACTAACACTACACCATTTCCAGAAACACATCCAATCAAAATTTTGAGATAGCCATTTTGTTCAGCGTAGTTGATTTCCAAATAGAAAACATGTTTTTGAGGAGGACAATCCCCCAAAACCCTCAGGGCAAGGGTTTTAACCTATGCCCTGGGGGCAATGTATTACTCATTATTTCTTTCCCTTAGACAATGGCACTTCGTATCGACGAAGTTGTCGTAGAAACTTCAAAAAGGGATCATTCAATTGGAAATTGGAGTGGCTCATGCCCTTTTTGATTGTCGAAAGTGATTGGAAGGCAACTAACACTACACCATTTCCCGAAACACATCCAAACAAAATTTTGAGATAGCCGTTTTGTTCAGCGTAGTTGATTTCCATCTAAAAATAATATTTTTGATGATGACACTCCCCACAGCCCTCAAGGCAAGGGCTATATGTTATACCCTTGAGGCATACTAGGTTTTTATAGAAAGTGTTGTCGTAGAAACTTCAAAAAAGGCTCATTCAATTGGAAATTCAAAGAGATAGTGCCCGTTTTAATTGTCCAAAGTGATTGAAGGGCAACAAACACACCTCTCAGGCCAACCTTTTCCCCGAACAGATCCAATCAAAATTTTAAGATATACATTTTGTTCAAGGTAGTTGAAAGTTCTGGAAATTAGGTCCTTGAGGATGACAACCCCCCCCCCCTCCACAGCCCTCAGGGGAAGGGTTTTAAGCTTTGCCCGGGGGGCATATAAGGTTTTTATAGAACGTGTTGTCGTAGAAACTTAAAAAAGGGCTCATTCGATTGGAAATTGAAATGGCTAGTGCCCATTTTAATAGTCAAAAGTGATTGGGAGGCAACTAATACCCCTTCTACGCCCACCATTTTCCCAAACACATCCAATAAAAATTTTGAGATAGCCATTTTGTTCCATGCAGCTTAAAGTTCAGGAAATTATACCTTTGAGCAGGACACTCCCCCCACAGTCTTGAGGAAAAGGGTTATAAGTTACGCCCTGGGTGCATATAAGGTTTTTATTGAAATCTGTGTCGTAGAAACTTGAAAAAGGGCTCGATTCGAAATTCAAAGGGCTAATGCCCTTTTTAATAGTCGAAAGTTATTTGAGGGCAACTAACCCCCCTCTCACGCCTACCTTTTCCCCAAACACATACACTCAAACTTTATGGATAGCCATTTTATTCAACGTAGTTGAAAGTTTTTGAAATTAGGTCTTTAAGGATTGCAATCCCCCCCCACAGCCCTCAGGGCAAGGGTTGTAACTTATGCCCTGGGGGCATATAAGGTTCTTATAGAAAGCGATGTTGTAGAAATTTCAAACAGGGCTCATTCAATTGGAAATTAAAAGGGATAGGGCCCTTTTTAATAGTCGAAAGTGATTGAAGGGCAACTAACCTCCCTCTCACGCCCACCTTTTCCCCAAACACATACACTCAAAATTCTTACATAGCCATTTTGTTCAATGTAGTTGAAATTTCTGGAAATTAGGTCTTTTAGGATCAGAACCCCCTCAGAACCCTCAGTGCAAGGGTCGAAAGTGAGTGGATTGTAATTAACCCCCCTCTCACGCCCACCATTTCCACAAACACATTCAATCAAAGTTTAGAGATAGCCATTTTGTTCAACGATTATTTTGACGGACTTTGTCTTAAGGAGCACAGGAAAGGCAATGGGAGACCACGGAATCAAATGGGGAGGAAAAACTCTCCTTGACTTAGATTATGCTGATGATTTAAGCATCCTAGTTGAAAGTGTGAGCAAACTGAATGAAGTTTTTGAGGTTTTGCGAGTTCAGGGTGCTAGAATAGGTTTGAAAATTAATCTTAAGAAGACTAAGTCACTAAGACTAGGAATAAGTGAAGATGAAAAGGTGAAGTTGGGGAATGAAACGATTGATCAGGTGGACAGCTTCACTTACCTTGGTAGTATTATTAGTAAAGATGGTGGAAGCAGTGAAGATGTTAAAAATAGAGTAGCCAAGGCTCGGGGCGTATTATCACAATTAAAAAAGTTTGGAAGAACAGGAAAATAAGTCTACAAACCAAGATTAGAATATTAGAAGCTACAGTGATGACAGTGGTTAAATATGGCTCTGAAGCATGGGCGCTCTGAGAAGCGGATGAAGATTTGCTAGATGTTTTCAAGAGAAATTGCTTAAGGATTGTTCTGGGTACCCGCCTGACGGACCGTATTTCAAACAATAGGCTATACGAAAAATGTGGTTCAATTCCGCTCTCTAGGGCTATAATAAAACAAAGGTTGAGGTGGTTAGGGCACGTTGTGCGGATGAAGGATGACAGATTGCCGAAGATTGTTCTTTTCGGCCAACCGTCTAGGGCTAATCGGAAAGCAGTTCGTCCTCGTCCGGGGTGGGAGGACGTCATAAAGAAATATTTAAAGGAAATGGGAACTTCATGGGCGGGTGTAAAAAGGGAGGCTTCAAATAGATTGGGATGGAGGAGGAGCGTGCGTAGCTGTGTTGGCTTCAGGCGGCTTGGTGCTGCGGTGATTTGTTATTAGTAGTAGTAGTAGTAGTAGTTGAAAGTTCTGGAAATTATATATTTAAGGATGACAAAGCCTCCAGAGTCCCCAGGGCAAAGGTTGTAAGTTATGCCCTGGGGGCATACAAGGTTTTTATTGATAGAGTTGTCGTAAAAACTTCAAAAGGGGCTCATTCAATTGGAAATTGAGAGGGCTAGTGCCATTTTTAATAGTTGAAAGTGATTGGAAGGCAACTAACCTCCTCTCACGCCCACCATTCCCCCAAACACATCCAATATAATTTTCAGAAATTTCAAGAATTTCAACGGAAAGTAAGGCTCAAAATCCTTATGCCTTCCCAAGGCCAGAACATAATTTGCACTTTACTGAAAAAAGTACAAATGAATGCGCATTGTCAGTTTAATATTCATATACTGATATTTAGTAATCAAAATGTTAATATTATTTGATTTATTAAAGTTACAAAAGTAAAACCATTTATATTTTTTTCAGTTAAGTGCAAATTTTGTTCTGGCCTTGAGAAGGCATAGGGGTTTTGAGCCCAACTAAAGTTAATTTCTGCTTGTTTTGAGTTTGACTCGGTTATTTATTGTAATTTCTGTTCGTTTTGGGTTTCATTTATTTTTTGATGCTGATTTGTGGTAGTTTTACGCTTGGTAGATTATTTGATTTTATTTTGCTCATTTTTGGTTTAATGGAGTTCTTTAATTTTCTTTGAAAAACTTATTTTGTGGAAAAAGTTTTTTTAATTAATATAAATAAAACCGTTTTACTTGGGATATATGACTGATTATAAATTTAGATTATAAACTTAACACTCAAATACATGATGCTGTAACTACAATCAAGTATGTTAGCTCTTTATTAGAACAAAAAAATTATTACACATAATCCTACAATTAATCAATACTGAAACTATTATAATCAAAAAATAAACATTAACAAAAAAATTCAAAGAAAATTAAAGAGCCATAAAAACAAAAATTCAAAAGAAAAAAAAGATACCTAAAGTGAAAAAAAAAAGTCACGTGATAGTTCAAACTTAAATTGCATGGAAATTGGAAAAAAAATTTTTTTTTTTTGGTTTATTTTTATCCCAAATATGAACTAGAAACAAACAAAATTGCCACAAATAAGACTAAAGTTACCGCCAAATTAGCACTCTGAAGGCCAGAGACAGAGTTGCAATATACTTATAATAAAGTTTAATATTTTAGATAGTTTCTTCTTCATCCTTTTAAAGTTCGGAAAGTCAAAATAAAATGCTATTTTTACGTTACCTCTTAGTATTAAATCTTAATTAGCCCTGTGGCGTCATTTGCGGCTTTGCATCTCCTGGTGAAAAGTCAAATTTTAAACAAACCGATCGAAATACAATCGTTTTACAGTAAAGTGGAATTCTCGTTCCGGATCTAAGAGGAATTAGGGGCAGTATCCTTATTTGTATTTATAGCAATTTTGGTATCCCTATTTGTATTTATGGTAATTTTGGTTCGTTAAGTTAGACTTGGTCAAATATTGCAATCTCTGTCATTTCTAGAATTAATCTATTTATTCATTTAAGTTTAGGTAACAATTTATTCTACTCTTGGTTTATTTTGGGCTTATTTATCCATTCATAGGAACTCTGTTCGTTTCAAGTTTGGATTAAATAAAAACAAGTTTTTTTTTCAACTGAAAGCAAGGAGCAACATTAAAACTTAAAAAGAACTGAAATTATTACGTACGGTATATGAAAGGTGTCACAATCTCCTTAATACCTCGCAAATTTTTTTTAGTACATTAAAAAAACGCTTCTTATTGCTATAATTAAACTACCCTTGTGTTTTAGGAGTCGTTCTTAAGGAATTGGGTAAAAAAAAAAAAATCAAAATATAGCTTAAAGATCGGGGCATTGAGGAGGGGACAAAACCCCTCATATACGTAATAATCTCTGGTGATTTTAAGTTTTAATGTTGCTCATTCCTTCAGTTGAAAAAACTAGTTTTCGTTTTTATTTCTGATCGTTTTTTAAATAATCAGAGAAAATCTGGCCCCACCTCCATGGATAATTCCCCTCCTCATGAAAATATCCTGTATAAAATTCAGTCCCAGTGAATATTTACCCCGGACAATTATCCTTAACAACTTCATGCGTAAAATTGGGACTGAAAAGAAAAAGCAAGACATAAAAAAAAATTTGTATAGGAATTCTGGCAAATTTTCCCAGTATAAAATTTCCCCTGACAAGTTCACCCCGTAGAAAATTCCCTCCCCATGGAAAAATCCCCCGTGGAAAATACCCTGGCAGAAAAATTCGTCCACCTCCACCCACAAATGTATGCATACTCCCCATTAACAAATACTATGCGTAAACAAAGGGCAAAGTTTCTAACTTAAAGACCTTTCCCCTGGGGCTGTGGGGATCACGTTATATCCAAAGGCATAGTTATGGGGCCTTTCAACTATGATGAAAAATATGATCACCCCTGAGAAAAATATAATATGTTCACCCCTGAGAAAAAAATAAATAAATAAATAAACACGCCTCCGTGATCTTTCTTCCGGCAAAAAAATAGAAGATTCCACATTTTTGCAGGTAGGAGGTTGAAATCTTCTGAAATAAGGTTTTCTGATATATTGAATCTAATTGTGTGATTTTCATCAAGATTCTTTTACTTTTAGGGGATGTTTCCGCCCTTTTTGGGAAGTCAGGCAAATTTTGTCAGGCTCGTAGCCTTTGATTTGTAACACTAAACTTAATGAAACACATATATTATGATTCACCATAATAAGTCAATTCTTTTGATATATCTTTCAGAATCAAAATTCCGTTTTTGGTTACTATTCAGCCGTTTTTCTCCTTACTTAAATTTCGTTACCACGAGCTATTTGATTATAATCTGACTTTATTTCTGTTCCTTTTAGGTTTAAATAGAGCTCTTTACTTTTTTGGAACAGATTCTTCTTTTTGGCGAAAATTATTTCAAAATTAATTTATAATAAGGAAATTAGCAATAATTACACTAAAATACAACATTATAATATTTTTCTTCCTCACTTCAGTATTAAGACAATACCAGTTACAGGTTCGGAATTGTTATTAGTTCAGAAGAATGATAAGGCGTGGTTTCATCTAACCTTCCTTTACTTAGAAAGCAGAAAAGCAAAGAAAGCAAAAACAAAAGCCGTAATCTCCTATAATTGTCTTAAAGATGAACTAAGACAAGGCAAAATCTGCATAGGCTTCCTAACATGGAGAAAGTTCGCGACCCTTGCTACACAAATGGGCATTTAGGCTTCCACTAAAACAATTAATTGAAAGCGGTTGCCCAAAATAAAAGGATATTAAAGCTGAGATCATAAGTCTATATATTATACTTAGTAAATCTTTATAAGCGTAGAAATTGCACTTAAAATTAAATACCTTGCTTTAACAGATGGTTTGAGGGTAGTAGTCAGCGGCTTTAGAAAGTTTAAGTCGCTAGATCTTCACGCAGAAAATTACTTATGATAATAAAACTCGGATTTATGTGGCCCTACCTGATTGTCAAACACAGCGGTCCTTAGGGGCACTGAAACATGGCCGACCACTTGTAGACTCTCTTCTTTTGTGCCTTTTGAATCGAATATATGAAAATTTAAGGTTGCAACTTGTAGCCTATCGTTTGTAACCTGGAAAATAATAAATATATAATTCATAAACAATAAGTAGAACAACAGGGAATTTTTTTTATACAAGACAGTGGAAGGCAACTTTAAATGAATATTTCGACCCTAAATCCAAGGGCTGTCCTCAGCAAAACAAACGAAGAGAAAAAAATACAATATAAAAGAAACTTAGATTAAAATTCAATCATTAAACTAAAAGGTTTAAAAAAAATATATATTTTAAAACAGCCCTAATGTCATTACTTCAAGGAAGTTCAGCCAGGACTGGTACACCAAGCGAAGTGGACAGAGAACAATTCATTCAAATGGAATAAAAATACTTACAGACAAGATTTTAAAGCTAATCTAGCCTACTTGGCAGCCAGCCTAGATGGTTTATTCGTAACAGGTTGAGTAGAGTTATTTAATATTTTTTTAATATAATTATTTAAATCATTTTTAATTAAATTTGTGTATAGGGCATTAAGCGAATTTTCCCCCAGATCTCTATTTAAAGAAATATTACTATTTATTTTGATTTTAACTTCAATTGCCTCTCGAACAACCTGTTTTATCCCTAAATCATTGCTAATAAGGCAAGTTTCTTCAAAAAGCATTTTATGACTAGGGTTATCATATATGAGACTGCTTGTTTATGATGGAAAGGCAGTGTGGTCTTCGTCGCTATTTAAATATATAATTATATATTTAACGATTATATGTTTAGTTTTAACCTGTTGTAGCACAGTGGATTGATGCTCTGCTTGCTAATACGGAGCACAAAGGTTCAAACTCCACTGCAGCAATGCTGGGCGACCAGCTAGCTAGTTGACTCTGTAAAAACACCCAGCAAGTGAAACGTCGACTCGACGCCCTATGCGACAGCAATGGCTCAGGAGGATCTTTATCATATTTTATGCTTAGTTTTTGCATAAAATCAAGCTCTTTGGTAGTGTTGAGCGGTATTTCGATTTTTCAATATATCGATATATGGATATTTTCACTTTTGATATTCGATATATTGATATCAATATTTCGGAACCATTTTTGGCCCCGATACACTCTTGTTTTTGCCAAATTTAAATAATGTAAATCGTAGTTAAAGAGTATTTTTCATCATTTTTTTATAAAAAACTTCGAATAATACAACATTGAACAATGAAAAAAACAACTTTGATTATATGAAAGAATATCACGAAAACCCATACATGAAACTGCTTGGGATCAAGAAAAAAACGCGGCTATATGTGGCTATTCAAAAACACCAACATGTTAATGTTTTTCCCAGAGAGTTGGTTTTGCCACTCGGTGATAAACTGACCGGCCGTGGAAAAAACTCTCTCAGAAGGGACACTGGTGGTGGGCACAGACATAAATTTCATGGCAACCTCGTATAGATATTTCTGAGACCCCATGTTGCGAGAATTCCCCTACTTGAGTGGATCCGTTTTTCTTGAAACTACAGATTCCCTGTTAAAAAGCTGCAGAGCCATGATAGACTTGGCTGCTGTCGAACCACGTCCTGAGTTGACTACCAGAACTTCGTCATGTGAGCCCCACAAACTGTCATGAGCATGTCGATGCTGTCTCGCGGGGTTTGTGACGGTACTTGTACCTGCTGCTACGGATTCAGCAGACAGCAGGGTCAAATCCATCTCTCTTGCTATTTTGCCCTCAACCGAGACAAGGTCGTCAGGGGAAATATGCATTTTCTTGAAACGCGGATCAAGGTATGTGGCAATCGTCACGGGTGTGACCTGACCGAGGCTTATAAACCTAGCTTGCATTTTCTCCATCAAAGCCTTGTGGAAGTCCTCGGCGACATTTGAAAATCCACCACAGTCTACCTGAACAAGGTGGCGTCTCAAAATCTTGGATAAAGGCAGGACTTTTGAGATGGAGGGATAGCTTTCAGAAGAGAGCTCGATTGTGACCTCGTCAAAAGGCGTAAGTACCGCGATCACGTTTGAAATAACATCCCACTCACTTTCAGTGAGTAGTAGATCTACTTTACCGAGAAGCACAAGCAAACTTGGTACCGACTCTTTCAAATCTTGTAGACTACGCAACACAGTGAGAAGCGAATTCCGTCTAGTGGTCACATCAGGTATCAGTTTTTTGGTGCAAACATTGTCAATAGAGATCTGAATCTGGCGCAGCTTGTCGGCAGCTACAACACTACGTCTGAAAAAGCAGACTATGTTCCTAGCTTTTTGGACAAGAGGTGACAAGTCAGCAGTATCATCAATGGCACCCCTCACAATCAAATTCAGAGTATATGCGAAGCACGAAACATGTCTCCAGCCTTTACCTACAGCAGATGCAGCATCCTTTACAGCCCGTACCACATTTGCTCCATTATCGGTAACTACAGCTACAACCTTTTCCTTAATCCCCCACCAGTGGCAATTTTCAGAAGATGAGCTGTGATAGCATCAGCAGTATGCCTTTCTTCAATTTTCGTAGTAGTAAGCACGTTGCTGCAGAGGCAGCCTTTCTCATCAATGTAATGTACAGTGACAGTCATGAAACCCTCAGTCATCTGGGAGGTCCATATATCTGTGGTAAGGGAATCATATCCTACTTTTTTTAGCGCCCCCTGCAGTTTCAATTTTTCTACAGCATAGATTTCAGAGAGAAGATCTCTTGTCACTTTAGCTCGGGATGGCAAAGTCTAATTAGGGTCAAGACCCTGCACCAGATCAATAAACCCAGGATTTGAAACAACAGAGAGGGGTTGCATATCATTTGCAATGAATTTCACAACCAGTTTGTTCATTTATACAGTTTTAGGGTGCTTTGCACTGTACTTGGTCTGTAGCAACGAGTCAATTCTCGGCTGCTTTGCACTTGGTGTTCCTGAGTCAGTCTGGTCACTTCTATCACGGGTAACTTGGGTAGGGTCACTAGCTTGACTCAAAGGTCTGGTTGAGTTTTGGCTATGTGATGGGACAATTTGACTTGAATCATGTTAATCATCGGATGGACACGAATCAGAATCAGGGTTAACACTGGCACCCCCGGCCGATGTACTTCCTTTTATGCTTTGGTATTGTTTTTGTGGTTTGTCTTGAGATGAGCATTAAGGTTGGTGGTATTTCCAGAGGTAACAACACTTTTTTTGCATATTTTGCATAGTGCAGACTTAGCCGATAATTTTGTAAAATATTCTCACAAAGGACTTGGCATTTTTCAAAAACGGGTAGAGACCTGGACCTGCAATATATTAAACATTCAGAGGCAAATAGAATCCAATGGAACTGATTTTGTTAAATAAAGTGGTAGTACCAACCAGCAAATAATGGACCAAATGTGGGGATTCGATTTGACATATAGGGTTGGATTTTGCTATGTACTCTAGATCAATAAGCAAAAGAAAATGATGAAAAATTACAGTATATTATCAGCTAAATTTCTAAATATCAATTATTTGACAAAATATCATATTTTGCCAATCTGTTTTACAGAAATGTTATCTACTAGTCCAAGAACCATGTAGCAAGACAATAATCTTATATTAATGAGATTTCAAAGTCAAGACCGGGTTACCGCCTAGAGTCTAGGCGGTAGAGTCCAAGCTATACGAGTTGTCGGAAACGCATCTGCCTAAAGAATAATCAAATCAACCGATTACAACCTGGAGAGGCTGTGACACTATTTAATTACCAAAGAAAAAAATCATCAGACTCATTCTTCCTGACTGAGCATAGAAGCAGCATAAAAACAGGACACACAAACCGGGAACATTACAGAACCCTTTAGTGCACTTCTACATTTTTGAAAGACGCCCTCTGACTTACCCATTACATACTTCATACCAGCTTCATCACAGGGACCTATGCAACCTCGGACTGTTCGGACAAGAAACTAGTGCCGTGGTAATAGAAGTGTGAATCTAACCTTCAAACTATAATTTAAGCCTCCTGACCCTGTGTGGCACAGGGAGGTTGTTAATTTCAGTTGAAGAGCTAAAATTATGATCTAAAAGCTTCATTGATACTTTTTATCACCAACGTACGAGGCTATACCAGTCTGAGGTTGCATATTTACCTAGCATAGGTTCCCTGTACCTGACTTAAACCCTGATTTTTACAAGGTGGGCTGAGAAATTCTACTTCTACACTTACCCAGCTGGGAATCAATAAAAGTATTTTGGGTTATGGGGCTATAAGCCCCATAACCATCATTGTCACATCATTGTCACATCATCATTGTCACAATGATGATTTAATTAATAAACAGGCCTGAACGGTGAGTATACAGGGTTGCGAATTTTTTGGTCAATGAATATGTCCCTCGAGCATCCAAAAATGTTTCCTTTTCAGCCAAATTATGTACATATTTTGTCTATAATATGTCCATAATATATCCATCTTGAAATCTCAAAAACTAGTTTTCTTGCGACTTGTATACCTCTTTCAAAGTGGTCAGTTAACATCGAATATAATAAAAACGAATATGATTCATTTAATCATCCATGAGAAATAAACTAGTGTGAAAGCACAAAAGTCATAAAAACATATAAACAGTAAAAAAAATAATTGTCGGAGCTTGAGGCTCATCTTCCTACGAGAATTCTGCTTGACAGGTATGGTCGGTATGAGGGTCAGCATTTTCACTTCTTTTGGTAGCTTTTTGTCAATCAGATTATTTCTTGCGCATGTCATAAGGTACAATCCAGGAGTCAAGCGACGTTGCAGAGTGCTAGGTAAGCTGGGTTGCCCTTCAATCAGGGGGTGACATCCCTCATAATTCAGTAATTGCTTCTGTTGCAAGTTACATTTTGAGCCCTTAAAGGGGCCCCAAAGGTATTTAATTTTTTTTACCACACAAAGAAGTTATCAACAGTAGTTAAGTTACTGAAAAGTTGTTAAAAACATATCACTAATTTATAAATAAGTTATTCAAGAGTAATATATTCCAAAAAATAACAATCAAACCCCATTTATTGGGCAACACAAATATAAACTGTTTTCCTAATGTTTCAAGTTTTAAAATGCCTTCAACAAATGTAGAACTTATTTTTGCATTTTGTAACTTAGCTGTAAAAAATTCTAGTAATATTTTTGCAAATTAGGCGGGTGGGGGTGGGTAAATTTCATGGTAACTTTGAAGTGGACCTTATAATCTACTAGAATGAAAGTGAAAACATCATTTGATACTTCTTATACTCTTTCATAACTCAAATAAAATACCTTCAGGGCCCCTATAAGGGCTAAAGATGCAATTTGCAAAAGAAGCAATTATTGGATTAGGAAAGAGCATAAAAAAGGCACTGATGTATTTGCTTTCTTCCTAGCTAAATTATTGTGCTACCTGCAAATTTACCACCAATACCAACAGCCAAAACTTATATATTGTCCCCACGATTGGGGGCCTGTTTTAAATATTTGGGAGGAGTGTATTTTGATCAGGATAGCCTACTTGTCAAAGATTATGCATTATCCAAGTACTGGGAGGTTTTAACCAATATAACCCCTCCACTATAGCCTAGTCTAGGTTAAGTTTCTATTAGTTTTATAAAAGTTTTCCAGAATCGTACTGGGAATTTCACATAAACCTAAGGGTGACTCATTCAAACAGGGTGTGTGACTGCCTTTGTTCGAGCAACACTTTACTATGCTATAACTCCACACAAAGTTTTCATATAGACTAATTTGTTATCAACCAGGTAGAATCACGACCCTTCTAGGAGACCATTAATGAAATTATTTGAAAAAAAACTACGTTTTCTAAGGAGTTAAAGCGGCTGAGGCAAAAGTTAGAACCTTAAAACGTACAGGGATTAGGAGGTACAGTTGGGGGGCTGCCGCACCCCAAACCCCCCACTTTCGCAATCTTTAAATAAAAAAAAAATTTTTTAAACTGAAAGTAAGGAGCGACATTAAAACTTAAAACGAACAGAAATTATTCCGTATATGAAAGGGGCTGTGCCCTCCTCAACGCCTCGCTCTTTACACTAAAGTTTGACTTTCTCACAACTCTTTTTTTAAACAATAAAAACTTTAGCGTAAAGAGCGAGGCGTTGAGGAGGGCACAGCCCCTTTCATATACGGAATAATTTCTGTTTGTTTAAGTTTTAATGTCGCTCCTTACTTTCAGTTTAAAAAACTTTTTTTTTATTTAAAGGCTGCAAGAGTGGTGTATTTGGGGGGGGTGGCAGCCCCCCAACTGTACCTCCTAATCCCTGTACATTTGAAGGTTTAAGCGTTTGACTCAGCCTCTTTAACTCTTCAGAAAACGCAGTTTTTTCAAATAATTTCTGCACGTTTTTGTACAGTTTATTACTTATTATTGCTTGACTAACTGCTAGCTGATCGTGTCAGGAGTTAAAGTTGGGGGGCTGCCGCACCCCAAACCCCCCGCTCTTGAAGATTCTTTTGTTAAGGCTTTTAATTCCTGAATACTCAAATCAAATGCGCAGTAAGATTTTCTTTTTTCAACTTGTCTTCGAGCATGCGGGTATACGGCGTGTTATCAAAGCAGTGGAGACTTACCTGTAACCTGAAGGCCGACTTTGATATTCTTCTGGAGACGCCTGTTGAGCCGAATAATTTAATAGATTGGATTTAAAAAAGAAACTGAGTTTCTTTTTTAAACTTTAAATTCAATATAAAAAAAAATTCCTTTAACTGGGAATCAAACCCGGGTCTTCCGCCTGACAGTCTGGAGTAGCGACCACTGTACCACAGAGACAACTGCTATATTATTTTTAGTCTCTGCTATCTATTTCTGAGGCAAGAAAATCCCCACAAAACTTGACATTTGGTTTTTGGAAAACATGAACGGAGTGGTCAGATGGCATTGAAATTTTGGTGATGAGCTCCGAGGCCCTAGAACAGCTTATCCTCTAAATTTCAGCCCGATCGGACAACGTTAAAGGGGGGATGTGGTGGGAAAATTTAACATGGGCTCTTATAGGAAAACGAGGTTTTTCGTAAATGTAAATTCGGGGGATAATTTTTTCGGTATGAAAATATCAAAAGGCCCTAACAGGTCAAATTCCGCTTCGAATGAGTCCTCATTCACCCGGATCCGTTGCCAACTGTGACCTGTAGGCGTGACTAATAAAAAAAAGAGAAATGAACATTAAGTGGCTATATCTGGTTTTTGGAAAACAGGGAAGGAGTGATCGGATTGAGCTGAAATTTCGGGGATAAGCTCCCGGGCCCTAGTAAAGCTTGACCTCTAAATTTAAGCCCGATCGGACAGCGTTAAAGGGGGGCTGTGGTGGGAGGGTTGAAACTTCCGGCCCAGTTTACCCCATGAAGATAAAGTCGGAGGAGGATGGAATTTTACACGTTTCTGAGCTTGGGCTACAAAATGCAATCACCTCCGTCTCTCTGCGACCTCTAGGACCGGAAATCGCTTAACATTGTGGTGGGTCGCCTCTTTAAAGAGGCACAAGTGTGCCTTCTTGATTCAACTTGTAAATATGACAAGAAAACTTGTTAACTGAGACTAATTACATATATTTGTAGGATATTGCACTTCCAGCATGAAAATGTACTTACCAACACAGACATGTTATGATTTTTTGAAAATTGCGGTAAATTCTAAATAAAACTAGATAAAATCGCACATTCTTCTGTTAGTTAACAAAAGTTTCAATCATTTCATTAAAAAACATACAAACTGTGGAATGATAAGGAATGACAATGTCTTTGTTGTTTATTTCAACGTTTCTGGAGCATTCATTAGTTCCGTCTTATGAGTCATTGGATTTCATAGGTTATTCTTCTTCTTCTGGAAGATTTGGAAAACTTTTTTCTCTGTGGGACCTTTTCTGTTGGTCATTCACGAGTAGATGGCGAGAAAAGCTGAAAATACTTGAAAATTCCGAAATATCGTTTTCGATATCGATATTTACGTTTCGATATTCGATATCGACATTTCGTCCGATATATCGATATATCGATATCGAATATCGCCCAACACTACTCTTTGGACTTACTGAGCAAATGCAATACTTGAATACATTCAACAAAGTGCAGAGTTCAAAGGCGGATAAGTCCTTTTATTATACAGTAAAAAAACATATAAGAAGTCTGGATATTTCGACCACATACACGAGAAAAACTAAGGTCGTCATCAGCAGAAAAACTAAAGCATTACAATTGAAACAACCGAATTTTATACACAAGAAATTAATTAATTTCGGGTCAAAAATAGTTTTATTAGTTAGTTATGGAAAGACAGTGTGGTCTTAGGAAAAACACTTAATTTTGAAACACCCTTTTTTCCCCACATTGACCCGATCAGAAGTTTGAAATAACTATTTTGTTAAACGTAGTACATAGGCAATATAACGATGCCTTTGGGTTTGACAATCCCCCCCCCCCCAGCCCCCGGAGCAAAGGTTGTAAGTTATGGTAGTTGCCCAATATTAATTTATAAGGATTTTTTTATGGAAGGGGTGGTCTTGTCAACTTTAGAGGGGTTCATTCGATTTGAAATCAAAAGTTCTAGCACACTTTTTTGCAGTCAAAATTGATTGGAGGACAACTCGCCCCTGCACCCTTTTCCCCAAATGCATTCAATAACCATTTTGAGCTATCTTTTTAGTTCGAAATATTCCAAAGGCAAAAAAAACTATGCCTCCAAAATTGACAAAACCCCAAACAGCCGTTGGGGCAAGAGCTGTATGTTATGCAAGTTGCCCGTTGTTACATATAAAGTTGTTATTTTACGAAAGAAGTGGTCTTAGAAAGTTTGGAGGTGGCATATTAGATTAGAAATTGAAATTTCTGGCTCGCTTTTTAGAATCAAAAGCGATCGGAGGGCAACTAACCCTCCACACCCTTTTTCCCCAAATACATCAGATCAAAATCTTGAGATAGCTATTTTGTTCAAAATATCTCAAAGATCAAATAATTATACATCCAGGGTTGACAAATTTTCCCCCAGACGTAGGGGCGAGGGTTACAAGCTATGCATTTAGCCTAGTGTTAACATCTATGGATTTTCATTGGAAAAGGGGGGTGTTTGATCCTGGGTTACTAAAAACGCTTAGCGTATTATGATGATATTCTAAGGAAATGTTAAGAGATCCAAAACACAATCAAAACATATTTTGTCCTTGTTGGTTGTGAAAAGGGAATAGTAGCAATATCTTAGGAACGGCTGAGGGTATTAGATTGAAACTTGCATAATAAGTTGAGCAGATGTGGAAGAGAGAATGGAGGGTAACCATACCTCCCTCCTCTTTGCCCTTTTTATATGCCTCCTATTCTCAAATATGGTCGAAAATTCGTAACCATTAATTTGTTAAAACTCACCAAATGGATTATTGCCTATGCCTCCAGGGATGCCATTTCCCTACAGCCCCGGGGCAAAAATTGTAAATTATGCAATTTATAAACTGTTTGCATGCATAACTTACAATTAGTAAAAGGAAAAAATCTTGATTGTGGTTGTATCAGAAAGGGCCAAGGGTATTAAGGTGAAACTTTGGAGAATGTTGAGGGGTATCTTAAACTAAATCGAAAGGTACTATGCGCATCCAGTTTATCAAAAACTGAATCTATAATATCTTAAGAACGGCTGAGGGTATTGACTTGAAAGCTTCGGGACATGTTCAGGGAGTTGTTCTATAGTGGTTGGAGGGATGCCAGCCCCCCTTCCATGCCCTCTCTCCAAAAATACTGGATCAAAATTTTTAAATAATCGTCTTGTTCAAAATAGTCAAAAGGTAAATGCCTGTGGGAATTACATGACCCTCAACAGCTTTGGAGAGGAATGCCAAACACAATCAAAGCCTACTATGTGCATATTGATTGTCAAAAAGGCGTACCATCAATGTCTAGCGAACAACTAAGAGTATTAAGTTGTAACTTATAGGGTATGTTCGGCGGGATGTTGAAAAGCTATTGAAGAGCTACAAGCCCCCCTACCCTTTTGAAATGTCCCCTCCCCTCAACTCTGATCAAAATTTTGAAAAAGTGATTTTGACCAAAATAGGCAAAAGGTCTACTAACTATGCCTCCAGGGATGCATTGCCCCCCCCCCAAAGCTCCGAGGTCAAGGATTGTAAATTTTACTCTTTTTTAACTGCAGGACTTGTTGATAAGAAAAGGAGTAATGTTTGATTCTAATTGTGTTCGAAAAGGTTATGTGTATTAAGGCAAAACTTCGGGGAATATTGAGGGGCATATTTAACTAAATAAAGGTACTATATGCATCCAGTTTTTCAAAAAGACTTATTTGTCAAATCTCGAGAACAGCTGATGATATTAAGTTTAAACTTTCCGGGCATATTGAGGAGGATATAAAAATTGGTTGGAGGACAACCAGCCTTCTTTCCATTCCCTGTTTAGTTGCAATGAACCCAAAGACATCTAATAAAATTTGAAATAGCCCTCTTCTTTGAAATAGTCTGAAAAACAAATAACTAAGTTTCTGGGGACGACAGATCCCCCACAGCCCCAGGGGCAAGTGTTGTATGTTACATAAGTTGCCCTTTGTTTATACAAGGAAGCAAGTTTGACCTTGAGTCTCCAAAAACACTAACTGAATTAATATAAAACCTATAGGAAATGTTGAGGGGGATGGCAAACAAAATCAAAAGACATATATATATATATATATATATATATATATATATATATATATATATATATATATATATATATATATATATATATATATATATATATATATATATATAGGAGGGCTGTCGAAAGAGTACCCTAGCAATATCTAAGGAATGCTTGTATTAAGTTGGAACTTCAAATCATGTTGGGAGGAAGTTGAAAAAGGAATTGAGAGCAACCAGCCCCTCTCTTCTTATCCTTTTAGATGCTCCCGTCTCAATTATGCAATCTGCCCGTTTTTTACATGTAAGATTGATCATTGGGATCGGGGGGGGGGGGGTTTGTTCCTGTTATCGTCCAAAAAGACTACGGGTAGGCCTATTGGGGTGAAATTTTCAGCAACGTTGAAGGGTATGCTGAGCTAAATAACTAGATAATACCTCCATCCAAATTATCAAAAGTCATATAAGTAACATCTTAGGAACGGGTAAGGGTATTAACTCGGAACTTTTAGAACCATTTTTACTATTACTGTGGCTGCAAATGCGACTGGTTGCGACTGCAACAGTGACTACTTCCGACTGCGGCAACTTGCGACTGTGATTGCGACCGCTTGCAAATGGTACTGCATTTACGTGTTACTACTTTCAAAAAATATTAGTGGATATTAAACAATAACAAAACGCACTATATGCATGCTGATTGTCAAAGGGGCGCATCAGCAATATAGTAGGGGAAAGATACGAAAAAAAATGGTCGAACCAGGAAAAAGTTGGTATAAAAATTATTTTTGCACCACTGTGTTCAGAAAAGAGAGCTCTACAACATATTAAAAATCCAAATCTCCATCCCGTTGCGAAATTCCCTTTTTTCACGTTTTTTGCGCCTATTTTTTAGATATTTCCAGAATCCGAGAATGAGGAACCGTTTAAAGAAAAGTAGTTTATTGATGGTTTCCCTTTTAAGAAACGATTGTTTTTGTGATCTTTTATTAAACAGAAAAATAACGTTTAATAATTTAATTCTTTTTTTTTTTTTGTTTTTGTTTTTTATTTAAGTAAAAAAAAAAAAACAAAAAAAAAAAAAAAAAAAAAAATCAAGCGACACAAGATCACAGGGTATTTTTCGAAGAGGAGCACGAATTTTCGGTTAATTTTTCCCTATCTGAACAAATAGCCTACCGGCGTTCCGAATCCATTTCTTTTCCTACCTAGCTTTATTGGTGACGACATTTTCAACCAGCTGGAAAGTTCCTTCTGATTTTCGCTTTCAGTTACACAATGCCTTGATCTTACACTCTTTTCAAAGTTGTTTCAGTCTACTGAGCCTTGTAGAGTCACCTATCTGTAAAAAAGCTCCTCGGATGGAAAGTATTTTGGAGTCCGAGCTGAGGTTTAACACAGGTGCGTTTTTGTTTGTTTTTCTTGCCAATGCTTTTGTAACGTAACTACTAGGAAGCGGAAAGGAATCGGAGGAAGGAAATATAGAAAGGAAAGAAGACTCTACGCTTGTCCTACCTCTCTTTTCTGACACATATTTTATCAGCGCCATCTGTCTGAAGAAAACTTAAGTACAGCAAACAAGTCGCTAGAGTGCAGCACGGTCGACGCCGCTAGGCGGAACGAAAAAGCTATTTCTCTAGTGGAAGCGAGAGTACTATCGACTATTGCCGGTCCCTTTCGCGGATGTGACTGTCAGATTTCCCTGGTCAAGAATCCTTAAAGCACCCATGATACTCGACGCCGGCCCTCAATAAGATTGACAGTTCATTTATTTTAGTAACCTATCTGAGCTGGGGAGGGTTTAGCTACAGATTTTTTGGTTCAGAATCAAAGTTTTCGTTGTAACATTCACCGACAGCTCTACTTATTCCCATACTTATATTCACTTATTACTTATACTACTTATACTTATACTACTTATACTCACTTATTCCTAGTTCTCTTTTTTAGATGGCGGAGACCGCAGTTTTATGTCCCCTTTGTGAACGTTCAATAGACACCTTAGAATCGTCGGTACTGGCAGAAAAGAAGCTACGGCAATCAATGAAGCTAGCAAAACGAGAGGTACCAGCATCTCTGTCGAGGCAGGGAACCATGTCCATGTTACTTGCAGAAAGACTTTCAAAAACAAAATATACCTGTCGAAAATTGAGAATGAGAGACGACGAACCTTGCAAGAAAAGACGGAAGCAGAAAAAGTGGTACTCCGATCACGGACTCCAAGTTTCAACTTCCAAGAGTGTTGCTTTTTCTGCACTACAAGGATAAATCTCAACACTACCCACAGAAAAGGACATGAGTGGTACAAGGTTCGGACTAAAGACTTTGAAGAGAGTATAAAGGCAGTGTGCAAAAGCCGTGATGATGATTGGTCAAATAACGTTTTTCGCCGAATATGTGCAATGTCAGAGCTGCACGCAGTTGACGCAATTTATCACAAAGCCTGTTCTTCTATGTTTCTATTAAATAACAGCCTTCCAGCCAGATTTGCGACGCAAGAACTTTTTGGAATACTCGAAGATACTGAGCCAGATAAAAAACGTCCAAAAAGGGGGAGGCCAAGTCAAGATGAAAGATATCAGGCGTTTTTGAAGCTGGCTACTTTTTCGAAGAAAATGACGAAGAACAGTATACAGTCAGTGAACTTGTTGTTAAAATGGGAGAGCTTTTGAATGAGACGGACCTTGAACCTTACTCTAACAAGTACTTGAAGAGCAAGCTTCTGGAATATTTCAGTGACCAGCTAGTATTTGCAACTTTTGACGGTAAGGCTGACGTGGTGACATTCAAAGAAAAAGAATCAGCGATACTCCAGAATTTTTATTACTTGGACAAAACCGAAAACGAAGAGAGTGAGAAAATCAACCTTATTAGAGCAGCAGCAAAGATTATCAAAAGTGATATCAAAGGACTGCCAGCACAGAAGGAATCATATATGACCGCAAAGCAGATTTCTTCTGGAGAACAGCTGAAAGGCTCTCTACCTAATAGTCTAATGGTGTTCTTAGATGAAATATTCGTTGGAACCGATATTTCCTTCAAAGTGCTTGCCATTGGCAATTCCATCGTTCAAGCAGCTCGCCCGCGTGCCCTCATTTGTCCACTGCAACTAGGCTTAGCAGTGCAACTGGATCACCATTTCAAGTCCTGATTTCTTATTGACACTTTACACAGCCATGGAATCTGCTTCTCATATAATGAAGTCCACAAATTTAAACGCTGTGCATCAGTCCGTGATGAATCTACCCTTGCAGGAGTTACCTCCGCACATGCTGTGCAGCATGTAGCTGATAATACAGATTACGATGTTTGCACGATGGACGGAAGAAACACATTCCATGCGATGGCTCTGCTAGCAACAGTCAAGCCTCCTCTCATTAACAGCCGATCACCCATTCCAAGAGTTGAAGTTTCATTAGATGAAGTTGCCCAAAAAGGAAAAATTCCCATCTACCCTTACCGCTTAAGTGAGACAGTGCTTTCAAAGGTGCAATATGAGAAGATCCCTGGCAAAAATGTCAACGACCCGTATACCTCACTCAATCAGCTCTGGTTAGCTACCGGGTTCCTGAATGTCCCAAGACCGAGCTGGAATGGATTCATGCAGTCAGTTTTCTCTAACCAAATACATTCATGAAACGGGAAACCTTCGCAGCAAGGCAAGCGTCTTGTTTTTGCCGATGATTGACCTCCCGTCTAGCAACGAATCCTGCCTTTACTCAACCTTGCGCTTTGTAGCTTCGCAAGGCAGAACCTACGGATTCACACCCGTTCTCACATTTGACCAGCCGCTCTGGTGGAAGTCTATGAAGATCCTCAAGTCCGACACGACGAATGAGCTGAGTAGTATTGTTCTCAAGTTAGGCGGTTTTCATTTGATGATGAGTTTCGTCGGATGCATAGGACACCTCATGCAAGGTTCTGATCTGAAAGAGGTTTTGGAATTGGTATACGCGACTGGTGCAGTGCCGCACATTCTTTCTGGAAAAGCAATTTCTAGAGCTGTTCGATCTCACATTCTCGTGAGCTCGGCCATATATGCTCATCTCCTCGAAGAAGAGCAAGCGATGTTGACGTCTCTAGACATGTCTACTGTCTTCGCGAACGTAATGGATGGATACCTCCCACCTCAAGATCTCAGTCATGATCCCCAGCTCAAGCAACTTGAAAACTTTCTCAAGCAGAGACGCCAAGACCTGCTGACTCAGAGAACTGCGAAGCTCTGGTTTCAGTATCTTGACAGGGTTGGGATACTGCTTAAGTTCATACGTGCCGAGAGACTAGGCCTGTGGGATTTGCATCTAAAATCTGCAGTAGAGAAGCTTCCGTTTCTAGCAGCATCTGGACATAACCTCTATGTCAAGTCGGTCTGGATATACCAGCAAGAGATGGCTAAGCTTCAAAATAGTCACCCACCAATCTTCGAAGCATTTGAACAGGGAGGTCACACCATTAGAAGATCGGAGCGACTCTGGGCTGGGCTCTCGGCAGATCTTGTCATCGAGCAGGAGTATATGAGAAGTCTGAAAACATCGGGCGGTCTTACAACTGGAGGTGGGATGACAGAACAGCAGAGAGCCATTTGGGTTCTGTCAAGACCAGCATGCCTGGAGATCAACCTCTTGATGCAAAATTTGACAAAAATTGGTTACTCGACAAGTGAGCAGCACCGCGACATGAGTTCCAGTAGAAAGGAGCGTGACTTCGACGATACCCAGAAGCTCGTCGGATACTTCGGAGAATCTTCTCCGTTCAGAGGTGACAATCAGCTTAGAAACATTGCCAACGGCATAACTTCTTCCCAAGATATTAATGTTGACGAGGCCGATGTGGCTGGAAAGTTCATTCTAAGTAAGATGACGGGAAAAACCTTGAAGGAGCAAGTCTTCAAGAAAAAAGACCAAGTGACCCTAATGAGTGCCAAAAAGGCCGGGTCATCCGTGGTAGCGCACATAGATCCGGCGCTCCTTTTCCAGCAATTTATAATAGTGGCCCAACGAACTGACCTTCGAGAAGAATACTTCAAGTACGAACTTTGTACGATTCCTCCTTCTCTTTTTGAAAGCGATGGCCTTATGAGAAAAGCAAATAAGCCAGAGCTTGCAAAAGCGATCTTTCAGGCTTGCGGGATCGAGACTCAGTCACCCTCAAGACCTGCTTCTGCGTGTAACATCATCTTGGATAGAGGTTCTCTTGTACATCGAGTTCCATGGAAGGTAGGGTCAACCTTCAAGATCATCTTTGCTTTATACTTCCATTATGTAAAAGCACGGTACCCTATTACGATCGTGGTGTTTAACGGATATGAAGATAGTCCAGCACTCAAAGATGCTATCCATTTACGTCGAGCAAGGATGGTTGGCCGCCAAGTTTTTTTCACCGAAGAGATGACCCTCTGCATGAAGAAAGAAGAGCTTCTTTCATGTAAGACAAACAAAGGAAGTTTCATGAAGCTGCTCGGCAACCATTTGGAAGCCGTAGGTTTCCGAATTTTCCACTTGGAAGGAGACGCCGACGTTCTGATTGTAGAAAAAGCTGTAGAAGCTGCTAGTCTTACAGACACAATCGTGGTTGCTGATGATACTGACATCTTGGTTCTTCTGATCAGTCGATCAGATTCACATTCCGGGCGTTTTTATTTATCACCAGAAGCTAAGTTTGGCGGTACTAGTACAGCTTGGGATATTAGTGAGATGAAGCAGAAGCTAGGAACAGATGTCAGCAATCTGATACCATTCTGTCATGCCGTGCTGGGTTGTGACACAACCTCTCACCTTTACGGAATAGGAAAGGGCAAAGCCGTTCAGCTGCTACTTTCCAACAAGAGTTTCAGGGACAGCGCTGCTATATTTGGCGACAAGCTCCCATCGCTTGACGATATTGTGGCAGCAAGAGAGCGAGCATTGTTGATACTGTATCGTTGCCCTGATGTTTCGAACTTGGACACTGCCAGAAAGCTAATCTTTCACAAAAAAGTGAGCACTGCCACCACTTTCGTGCATCCACAAAAGCTGCCACCGACTCAGGCAGCAGCGAAGTACCACTCGCTATGTGTCTACTGCCAAGTTCAACTCTGGCTCGGGAGCACAGTAGATCCTTTACGCCTGGGATGGAAACTGCAGGATAACGAAGTTCTTGCGCCAATAAAAATAGATCTCCCTGCCGCTCCGTCTCAGCTGCTGAAAATTATCAAATGCTCGTGTCGTATTGACGACTGTGATAGTGAAAAGTGTACCTGTAAGAAAAACGGACTTGAGTGTACTATAGCCTGCCGTACCTGTAAGGGAAGCTCGTGCAACAATTCGAAGTTTCAAGAAGAAGAACTTAGCGAAGAAGAATAACAGTCAACTGTTATGATGAAAAATCTAGTTCCTACATTTTCATGATATGCAATTTCTATATATTTGAAAAATAAGATAAAAGCTTTTCTCTGAACACATTAAGTTAGAACCTACCTTGTCTCATGGTGTTTGGCGCTGAGGTGTTCCTGTTTATTGTTGTTTAGTTTTTTTTTCTAAGCCTTTCGTTTACATAGCCAAATAGACTACAAGAACGACAAACTTATTCCGTAGTAGACCTTGATAAACGCTGGTAAGAGTTTTTTTCCCCAAAGACAAAGTTTTTTTTCCCCATTTTTTTTTTTGCTGATAAATATTTTTCTTTTGGTCAGGTAACGAAATGAGTATCAGAAATGAATTCAGAGCCAAAAGCTAATCTAAAAAGATGTTTAAAACATTATAGTTTACGTTTTTAATTTTTTTCCCGGTTTTTGAGAAAAGAAATAAAAAAACATTAAAAAAACAATTTCGCATCGAGCTAGAGATTTAGATTTTTGATATGTTGTTAAGCATTTTTTTCCGGTCCGGATGGTGAAGAAACTATTTCTATACCAATTTTTTCCTGGTCAAAACTTATTTTTCTCCTACTAATATGTCAGGAACGGCTGAGGGCATTAAATAGATACTTTCAAAGCATGTTGAACAGTTCTTGAACCTTAAGGGAATGCTTTGGGGGATTTTAAACTAAATCAAAAGACACAGTGTAAATCCAGGTTATCAACAGAGTAAACCTGCAATATCTCAGGAGCTGCTATGGGTCAGCATATTTAATCAGAAGGTTTTATATGCATCTTGACTGTCAGAAGGGTGTATCCGAAATATTCAAATAACGGCTAGTGACATTTGGCCGAAACTTTCAGGGATTTTGAGTGGGTGTTGAAATAAATCAAAAGCCAAAATTATAACTATTAAAATGGGATTAGAGATTCTAATTCTTTCGCCAGAGACACAAAGAACTGAAGAAATATTGTTTATACTAACCAAAACCAAAACTTTGACAATCAAAAACGAACAGAAATTAATAAAAAAATCTTTACGAAAAAGAAGTTTTTCAAAGAAAAGCAAAGAGCCAAACTAAACTAAAGACCAGTAGAAATAAATTCCTATAATAACTCAAACTCAAAACGACCAAAAATTACTATTAAAGAATAAATGAAACTCAAACGAACAGAAATTAAAATAAACGATCATAGAAAACATAGAGATAGCAGGTACTAATATAACGAATAAAAATATCTTAAAACGAGAAAAAAATTAGATTGAATGTTCAACTCAAACTTAAATACAGCTAGATGCGAACTGATATATACCAAAACCTCCTTATCGCAGCAGCCAACCTCAAATGGAATATATATATATATATATATATATATATATATATATATATATATATATATATATATATATATATATATATATATATATATATATATATATATATATATATATATATATATATATATATATATATATATATATATATATATATATATATATATATATATATATATATATATATATATATATATATATATATATATATATATATATATATATATATATATATATATATATATATATATATATATATATATATATATATATATATATATATATATATATATATATATATATATTATGTTCTCAGGGATTTATATAGGAATCTAAAAGTGCGTTTAAAACTTCCATCCCGTTTTCCCTGGCAGTCGGCTCTTGACCAATCCCTATATAATGGCATTAATTCTCGTGTGAGGCCAAACTCTTCGAATCCCTCGAATATGCTTGTGAATCCTCAGTGCCCCATCCTTGTTAAGAAAGGGACTAGACAGGGAGCTATCACTTCCCCAACCCTGTTCAATAATAGTGTCCTGGAATCTCAGGCAAAATGTCTTCCTTCATGCATTCTTGGGAGAATTGATATGTCTCTTATTTGTTATGCTGATGACATCCTGAATCTCAGCCGTACGATCCAGCGCATTAAGCAGAATTTCAAAATTCTCAAAGATGAATATTCAAAAATCGGTCTGTCTTTTAATCCTGAGAAATCCGAAGTAATCGTTTTCAATTGGCGAAATCCCCTACTTCTCTTATAAATATGGACGGTTCTCTTGTTAAACCCTCAGACCATATTACATACCTGGGCCTTCCAATTGGCACATCTATAGGCCACACACGTCGTTTGCTGATTTCTTACGTTGAGCGTAAAATTAGCATTTCTTACGCTGGAATCGTAAAAAGCAAACTACGTTTCAACTTTTACCTTCTATCATCTATTTACAACGCCACAGCTCTTCCACATCTGCTTTACATTGTTCTTTTCTGGATATTCTTTACAGTTACAGATAAAAAGCACCTACGATCAATCTTCTTCAGATTTGCTAAATATCTTCTACATTTGCCCCCTTGGACAAGAAACCGTAAAATTATTCATTTGTATAAGCTAACTGACCCTGATATTAGCATTAATAAATCTCTATCCCGTTTTCAAAGTAATCTTAATCATCCATGGTCACCAATTTGTTCACAATAGTTTTTTTGTATTGATGTAATGCATGTAATGATTTTTTTTTTTCTCTCTCTATTTTTTTCTGTCATTTTAGTGGTTATTCCGTATATGTACCTTTTTTTTGACGGGTATTAAATGAATAATATTAATAATAATAATATTAGTATTAACAAATCTCTCTCCCGTTTTAAAAGAAACTTTTATCATCCTTTCGTTAGCATCATTGTTCGTATTAATGTAATTAAGAGTTTTTTTTTGTCATATATTTGAATTTTCAATGTGTGTCTGTGTCCTTCTTTTTCTTCTTTTTTCTTTCTTTTTGTTTTCTTTGGTGATTACTCCGTCTACTGTACCTTTTGTACCTTTTTTTGACGGGCAATAAATGAATAATAATATATATATATATATATATATATATATATATATATATATATATATATATATATATATATATATATATATATATATATATATATATATATATATATATATATATATATATATATATATATATATATATATATATATATATATATATATATATATATATATATATATATATATATATATATATATTTTTTTATATATATATATATATATATATATATATATATATATATATATATATATATATATATATATCCATTTGTGGTTGGCTGCTGTGATTAGGAGGTTTTGGTAACCCCATATGCACTTCAAAGTCATGCCCTCCCTTTTCCCATTGGATTTCAAAGTCATGCCCTCTGACGTCACGGTATAGCTTACACCCTCACACCTGTACAATGCTGTCAGCTGTTCCTGTCCTCTCGCACCTGTTTCTAGTTGGTGACATTCCCGGCCTTGGTAAGAGTCCAGATATTTTTCAATTAATTGGAATGTGGTCGGTATAATAGAAAATTAGTAATAATAGGGAAATTAACACAGGGAAATTAACAAGTGGAGTTCCTAGCCCCTCGCACCTGTTCGCACGTGGCAAAATTCCCGCTTTTGGAAAGAGTTCAATGTCCTTTTCGGTTAGGTCTGGTGTTTTTCTATGACACACCCCCTTTGTTTTTCTACAACATGCCCTCCACGGTTTCAAACGCATGCCCAACCTTTTTCTATGGGATTTTAAACGCATGCCTTCTGCCGTCAGGGTACACACCCTCACACCTGTACACTGCGGTCAGCTGTTCCTAGCCATTCGCACCTGTTTCTATGAGAGCCGTCTCCCTTTTCCTTTGAGAGCCCTCTGACGTCACAATTTCCCTCGCAAGATTCCTATGAGAGCCCTGGAAAGATTCCTATGAGAGCCCTGTTTCTAGGCAAGATTTCAAGCAATCTGACGTCATATGACACACCTCTTTATTTTTCTATGACAAGTCCTCTGACGTCATGTGACACAGCCCCCGTTTGAAGCGCATGTTATATTACGCGACACACCCTCGCCTTTAAAGGGTCAGATAAGTGGAGCTACGGACCCTAGATGCCGTCACACCTACGCAATGCGGTTGCCGGTTCTATTAAAGGGAACACAGTTTCCAAGTGTTCCCATCCTTTTTCTCGCAAGAAACCCCCAAACCTGTTTTCTTCTTCATTAACTTAATGGCGGCACACACTATATGTAAGGTCAGGTAATGTTTGCGCATCCATCACTGCCAGATAATACCATTTTGACATTTTACGCCCAAAAGCCTCAAGACATTTTCTTTTTTCGGCGTTTCATTTTTTTGCTCGAAACACCGCCATGGCATCACCGCCATCCTTCACCACATGGCTTCAGACCCCCCCCCCCTCAAGGTGAGCTGATATTAGTGGTATGTTTAAACCATATTAACATGTAATATTAAAAAACTTTTAACAAAAATATCAATTTCTTTGAGTTAAACTTATGAATATTTCATAAGATCCTAACAATAGGTTCCATCCCCCTTCCCACCTAGCATTCAATTTCAGAGGGCGCTTTGATAATAAATGTAGTTTTTTTAGGCATTATTGTGGCTTATAAAAGGATAAAATATAAACAATAACATGCGTAATTTAAGGAAAGACGAGGGGAGTCGACTCCAGGGGAGAGGGGCCATCTTTGGGGAGGGGGGAGGGGGGAGGGCCTTTTTCTGTCGCTAGCTCGGCACTGCCTTTTGTAATAATTTTCCCGGTCTTCTTATATTTAAAAAAAAAATTCGTTGCGCAAAGCAGTAATTTTTAAGTGTTAATTTATTGGTAGTCCTCCTCCATCCACTTCACTGGGGTGCCAGCCCCACTCGCTGGGCACCTCGGAGGAAGTGTCCAGTTCCCGAGCAGGTTGTCTCAGCCCTGAAACAACCCCAGTGGGGGGATTTTTCAGCAAAAGAATCAAAACGCGCAAAGGGACCGATTCTTGTTTCCGCCCATCCTGCACGCTGTGGGGGAGTTTGGTCAGTGTTGTCTCATTCTGGGGGGGGAATCTATCCATCCCACGTGCTGTGGGGGGGGGGGGGTGTGGTCTGTGTCATCTCATTCCGAAAACGAAATCCAGGCTTCGGCTAGGCGATAAAGGAAATTAAAAAATGGTCTTGCTCGAGATAATTTAAAAGTAGTAATAATAGGGAAATTATCATTGAGTTTCTACGGCAAACCTCTTAAATCACATCATCCCTGTTCTTAGCAGCTAACTGGCAAGATTAGCGTACTGGCAAGATCCCCCTCCCCCAACCTGGCAGACCACCTTAGGATCCAGGCATTCTAGTGTTTCTTCTATATTGGCATGGTTCCAAGCCATTTTTGTTGCATTGTTTTTTTCTGGAAGATTCGCAGGATTCCTGTGACCAGGTCTAATATGAACAACACCAATGTATCTCACAAACTAGACTAAAAGGAACCCATGGGGGAACCCATGGTTCCGTGATGGAAAATCATCATGCGAGAAGAGTAGATACCCAAACCATTAAAAAGTATACTTATAGCCCAGAGCGGAATAGCGCTGCCACACAGTTTTCACACTGGCACCAGCCCTCCACATGACACCAACCCTCACCTCCCTAGGATATTTTCAACCTTTTTCGTCCCAAAAATAAGCTAAAGAATTCCATTAAACAATCTTTTTTTCTTGTTTTTTTTTTTGCTTGAACTGCGGAGACTCAATATTTCGTTGCTAGAACATGATATTCCAATGAAATTCACGCCATAGAGGGTTTAAAACGCTTCTCGAGCCTTCTTTGTCTCGGTAATGAATTTACAGTTGGATCATGATTTCTAGACTTTGCCATTGATTTCCACGATGGCCTTGATTTCTATGCTAACCCATGATTTCTATATTTCAATCAGATTTTTTTTTCATTTGAAATTGACAGTGTTTCATTGTTTTGCTAATGATTGCATAAAAATTCACCATGATTTCTACACTTTGATCACAATTTCGACAATTTCTATCATCTAGACAAGTACCTTATTATTTTTCCTGGAATACACTGCCTTTCTGGGCTTTAATATTTCATAGCGATAAGACACATTCGTTTCTCACTTGTTGCTTTGTAAAAACGTTAGAGAGTATGATTTTTTTCTGGAAAACCAAACATTCTTGGGTTTAATGTTTCTTGACAACAAGCAATAATCACGTTCTAAAATCACTATGACACCAGTCATCATCAGTGTAAGCGTCTTCTAATATTTGGAACATACAAACACCCACACACACACTTTCTTAGAAGTAACAATTTTTTTATTGTGATAAAAACTTTTCTGTTAGAAGTAGCAAGTTTTCCTTCACGCTAACAAATTTTATCATCGAATTAGCAGAATTCTTCCTTAATACTAACAAACTTTTATTTAACACACTCAAGTTTTTCTTAGAAGTAACAATTTTTTCGTTATGATCATAAGTTTTCTGCCAGAAGTAGCAGGTCTTCCTTAACACGAACAAATTTCCTCTGCGAAATATCAACTTTTTTCCTTAATACTAACAAACTTTTACCTAACACACTCAATTTTCTCTTAGAAGTAACAATTTTTCGCCAGTGATAACACGATTTCTGCTTGAACTAGGAAGTTGTTCAGCAAACATAAGAAATTTTTCTGTCAAAGATGCCAAATTTTTCTTAGAAGTAACAAATTTTGTTATGATAACAAGTTTTTTGCCTGAAGTAGCAAGTTTTCCTTAACACTAACAAATTTTCTCTTCGAAGTAACAACTTTTTCGTTATGATGACAAGTTATCCGTTAAAAGTAACAAGTTTTATGTCAAACATACCAAATTTTCCTTAGAAGTGAAAATTTTTTCGTTATAATAACAAGTTTTCTGCCAGAAGTTGCAAGTTTTCCTTGACAATAACACATTTTCTCTTCGAAGTAATAACTTTTTTCCTTAATACTAACAAACTTTTACCTAACACTATCAAATTTCTCGTAGGAGTAACATTTTTCGCCACTGATAACATGTTTTCTTATTGAACTAGCAAGTTGTCCAGCAAATAAGACAAATTTTTCTTAGAGTTAACAATTTTTTCGTTTATGATAACAATGTTTCTGTCAGAAGTAGCAATTTTTCCATCAAAGATAACAAATTTCTAATAAAAGTAACAATTTTTCCTCAGTGATGACAAGTTATCTGCTAAGGTAAGAAGTTCTTCTGTCAAACACACCAAATTGTTCTTAGAAATAATAATTTTGTCGTTACTATAATAAGTTTTCTGCCAGAAGTAGCAAGTTTTTTCTTAACACAAACAAATTTTCTCTTTGAAGTGTCAACTTTTTTCCTTAATAGTAACAAACTTTTACTTAACACACTCAAATATCTCTTAGAAGTAGCATTTTTTGTCAGTAATAACACGTTTTCTGCTTGAAATAGCAATTTTTCTGTCAAAGATACCAAATTTTTCTTAGAAGTAAAAATTTTTTCGTTATGATAACAAGTTTTCTGCCAGAAGTAGCAAGTTTTCCTTAACACTAACAAATCTTCTCTTCGAAGCAATAGCTTTTTTTCCTTGATACCAACAAACTTATACTTAACACACTCAATTTTTTCTTAGAAGTAACAGTTTTTATTCTTAGGAGTAGCGAATTTCTTCTAATAGCACCAAGTTTTCCGTAAAAGATATTTTTCGTTATGATGACAAGTTATATGTTAGAAGTAACAAGTTTTCTGTCAAACATACCAAATTTGTCTTATAATTAAAAAATTTTTCGTTATGATAACAAGTTTTCTGCCAGAAGTAGCAAGTTTTCCTTAACAGTAACAAATTTTCCCTTCGAAGCATCAACTTTTTTCCTTAATACTAACAAACTTTTACTTAACACTATCAAATTTCTCTTAGAAGTAACATTTTTCGCAACTGATAACATGTTTTCTGCTTGAACTCGCAAGTTGTCCAGCGGATATAAAAATTTTTCTTGGAATTAAGAATTTTTTCGTTTATGATAACAACTTTTCTGTCAGAAGTAGCAAGTTTTCCGTCAAAGATAACAAATTTCTCATTGAAGTAACAGTTTTTCGTCAGTGATAACAAGTTATGTGCTAGAAGTAACAAGTTTTTCTGTCAAACATACCAAATTTTTCTTAGAAGTAACAATTTTTTCGTTATGATAACAACTTTTCTGCCAGAATTAGGAAGTTTTCCTTAACACCAACAAATTTTCTCTTCGAAGTAACAACTTTTTCATTATGATGACAAGTTATCCGTTAAAAGTAACAAGTTTTATGTCAAACATAACAAATTTTCCTTAGAAGTGAAAATTTTTTCGTTATAATAACAAGTTTTCTGCCAGAAGTTGCAAGTTTTCCTTGACAATAACACATTTTCTCTTCGAAGTAATAACTTTTTTCCTTAATACTAACAAACTTTTACCTAACACTATCAAATTTCTCGTAGGAGTAACATTTTTTGGCATAACAAACATACAAAAATTTTTCTTAGAAGTAACAGTTCTTTTTCTGAGGAGTAACAAATTCCTTCTAATAGCACCAAGCTTTCGGTCAAAGATACCAGATTTCTCATAGAAATAAAATTATTTGACAATGATAACCCGTTTTCTGCTTGAACTACCAACTTTTCCAGCAAATATAGCAAATTTTTCTTGGATTTAACGATTCTTATGTCTACTTCTGACAGAAAAATTGTTATTATAAACGAAAAAATTTTTAATTCCTAGAAAAATTTATTATATTTGCTGGACAAGTTGGTAGTTCAAGCAGAAAAACTTAGTGTTAAGAAAAACTTGCAACTTCTGGCGGAAAACTTGTTAACATAATGAGAAAAATTTTACTTCTAAGTAAAATTTGGTATGTTTGACAGAAAAACTTGTTACTACTAACTGATAACTTGTCATCATAACAAAAAATTGTTACTTCTATGAGAAATTTGTTATTTTTGAAGGAAAACTTGGTACTATTAGAAGAAATTTGTTACTCCTAAGAAAAAAAAACTGTTACTTCTAAGAAAGGTTTGAGGGGGTTGAGCAAACATATATTAGTATTAAGGGAAAAAGTTGTTGCTTTGAAGAGAAGATTTGTTAGTGTTAAGGAATACTTGCTACTTCTGGCAGAAAACATGATATGAGAACGAAAAAATTTTATTTCTAAGAAAATTTTGGTATTTTTGACAGAAAAACTTGTTATTTCTAACAGATAACTTGTTATCATTGAGGAAAAATTGTTACTTCTATGAGAGATTTTTTTTTCTTTTGACGGAATACTTGGTTCTATTAGAAGAAATTTGTTACACCTAAGAAAAAGAAACTGTGAAAACTCAAAGAAAAGTTCGAGTGTGTTAAGTAAGAAGTTTTTTAGTATTAAGAAGAAAAGTTATTGATTCGAAGAGAAGATTTGTTAGTGTTAAGGAAAACTTGCTACTTCTGGCAGAAAACTTATCATAACGAAAAATTGTTACTTCTAAGAAATATTTGGTATCTTTGACATAAAACTTGCTAGTTCAAGCAGAAAATGTGTTATCACTGACAAAAAATGTTACTTCTAAGAGAAATTTGAGTGTTTTAAGTAAAATTTTTTTTTGTTTTAAGAAAAAAAAATGTTACTTCGAAGAGAAAATTTGTTAGTGTTAATGAAAACTTGCTACTTCTGGCAGAAAACTTGTTATCATAACATAAAATTGTTACTTCTAAGAAAAATTTGGTATCTTTGACAGAAAACCTCCTTGTTCAAGCAGAAAACGTGTTATCACTGACGAAAAAAGTTACTTCTAAGCGAAATCTGAGTGTGTTAAGTCTAAGTTTGTTAGTATTAAGGAAAAAAGTTGATACTTCCAAGAGAAAATTTGTTAAAGTTAGGAAAAACTTGCTACTTTTGGCACAAAACTTGTTATTATAATGAAAAAATTGTTACTTCTAAAAAAAATATAAGTGCGTTAAGTAAAGGTTTGTTAGTATTAAAGAAAAATGTTGTTACTTCGATAAGATAATTTTTTAGTGCTAAGAAAACTTGCTACTTCTGACAGAAAAGTTGTTATCACAATAAAAAGATTGTTACTTCTAAGAAAGTGTGTGTTTGGGTGTTTGTATGTTTCAAATGTTAGAAGACGCTTACAATGATGATGACTGGTGTCATAGAGATGGCTGAACATGATTATTGCTTATTATCAAGAAACATTAAACCCAAGAATGCTTGATGTTCCAGAAAAAAAAATCATAATCTTTAACGTTTTTACAAAGCGGCAAGTGAGAAACGAAAGTGTCTTATCGCTATGAAATATTACAGCCCAGAAAGGCTGTGTATACCAGGAAAAATCATAAGGTACTTATCTAGATGATAGAGACAACACTAGAACTCCAGACGAAGTCATAGAAATCATCACCATACCATCAAAATTGTCATCAAAGTGTAGAAATCGTGGACAATTTCTATGCAATCATTAGCAAAACAATAAAACCCTGTCAATTTCATAAGAAAAAAAATGATTGAACTATACAAAGCACCGGTAAGCCTAGAAATCAAGACCCTCGAGGAAATCAATGGCAAAGTCTAGAAATCGTGGTCAACCTGTAAATTCATTTTCAAGACAAAGAAGGCTCGAGAGGTGTTTTAAATACTCTTTGGCGTGAATTGCATTGGAGTAACATGTTCTAGCAATGAAATATTGAGTCCCCGCAGTTCAATTAAAAAAAAAGAAAAAAAATTTGTTTAATGGAATTCTTTAGCTTATTTTCGGGACGGAAAAGGTTGAAAATGTCATAGGAGGTGAGGGTTGGTGTGATGCGGAGGGCTGGCGCCAGTGTGAAAACTGTGCGGCCGCGCCATTCCGCTCTAGGCTATAAGTGTACTTTTTAATGGCTTGGGTATCTTGTCTTCTCGCATGATGATTCTCCATCACGGAACCATGGGTTCCCCCTTGGGGTCCTTTTAGTCTAGTTTGTGAGATACATTGGTGTCGTTCATATTAGACCTGGTTACGCAAATCCTGGGTATCTTCCAGAAAAAAAACAATGTAACAAAAATGGCTAGGAATCATGCCAATATAGAAGAAACAATAGAATGCCTGGAACCTAGGGTAGTCTGCCAGGGGGATCTTTCCAGTGCACTAATCTTGTCAGGGAGGGAATCTTGCCAGTTAGCCGCTTGAAACAGGGATGATGTGATTTTAGAGGGTTGCCGTAGAAACTCAATGATAATTTCCCTATTATTACTATTTTAATATTATCTCGAGCAAGACCATTTTTAATTTTCTTCATCGCCTAGCCGAAGCCCGGATTCCATCCTCGGAATGGACGGACACGGACCAAACTCTCCCCACAGCGTTTGGGATGGGTAGATTCCGTCCCTGAAATGAGACAACACTGACCAAATCCCCAAAGCGCGCAGGATGGGTGGGAATAAGAATTGGCCCCTTTGCGCGTTTTGATTATTTTTCCTGAAAATACCCCTGAGGTTGCATCAGGGCTGAGACAAACTGCTAGGGGACTGGACAGTTTCTTGGAGGTGGCCAGTGAGCAGGGTAGGCGCCCTAGTTGACGGAGGTGGGCTACCAATAAATTAAGACTTAAAATTACTTCTTTGCGCAACGAAAAAAAATTTATAAAAATAAGAACACCAAGAAAAATGACTAAAAAAGGCAGTGCCGAGCTAGAGACGGTAAAAAAAAGTCCCTCTCCCCCCCCCCAAAGACGGTCCCCCCTCCCCTGGAGTTCTCTCCCTTTTTCTTTTCTTAAATTACGAATGTTATTGTTTATATATTTTATCCTTTTATAAGCCACAATAATGCCTAAAAACTGTATCTATTATCAAGGCGCCCTCTGAAAATGAATGCTAGGTGGAGGGTGGAAACTATTGTTAGGATATTGTGAAATATTCATAAGCTTAACTCATAGAAATAGATATTTTCGTAAAAAGTCTTTCAATAATACCTCTTAATATGGTTTAAATATACCACTAACATCATTTCACCTGGGGTCTGATGCCATATGGTGATGGATAGGGGTAATGCCATGGCGGTGTGGAGTGTTTTGTGGGGCATCATGATAGGCAAGGGTTGTAAAAACTTGAATCACGGGATTTAAAACCATAATTTTTATTAGGAAATGCCTGAAAGATGTCTTGGGGAGATGTAGTGATGTCATGGGGGTGTTTAATATTATCCATAATTTACCAAGGTGTTATGCATTGTCATTGACTAGTATACTCTAGAGCTTAAAGATAAGGTGGGAGGTGTTAAATGAACTTTTTGCTAGAGGGGGAGTGAAATCTAAAAAAACTCAATGAAATGGTGCATTTCGTTAAAAGTACTTCAAAGAAATCTCTTAATATGATTTAAATGTATCACTATAAAATAAAAGTTCAAAATAGGGATACAATTCTTTTTAAAAGACAGTGTATAATAGACACTGTTTTAATAGACACTGTATATGTGATCGAAATAGCTGGTATTTTTGTGAATTTCTATACACTGTCTATTAAAAATTATTTTCTCCCTATTTTGAACTTTTAGTTTATCGTCATGGAAAGGTGGTGTGGTCTCCAAAATTATCAATGTATCACTAATATCAGGTCACACAGGAGTTTGAGATGGGCGGGGGGGGCTGCTGGTGTCAAATGGGTGAATTGCCGTGGCGGTGTGGAGTATTTTGTGGGGGCTTCATGATTGACTTGGGTAGCAAAAAACTTGAATCAGGGGATTTAAAGACATATTTTTTAATAGAAAAATGCCTGCAAAACGTCTTGTTGGAGATGATTTGTTGTCAGAGTTGGGAGGGGGGGTCATTTAATGTCATCGAGGGGTGAACTACAGTTTAAAGGTTAGGGTGGAGACATTAAGGAAATTTTCCCATGGAAGAGATGAAAATCTAGCAGGTCCTTAAAGAAATTGATATTTTCCTTAAAAGCTCTTAATGTGTTCTAAATTTGCACCTAATGTCAACCTTATTATCCCAGTATTGCATGTTAGAGGTGGGGGGGGGTATTGTCACGATAGTATGAAATCTAATATTCTGCATTAAGAAAGAATATATTTCCCCTTTGTATAAACAACTCGTCAGAAATTGTCTCTTAAAATCAATACTCTCCGGGATTCGCGTCTAATGATGCAGGTGAATTGAGAAATTACGGCACTTTCTATGGCTTCCATGACGTCTGAGGGGCTTGTGTTATTCACTGGAAGTATTTCTCTAATACAAAACATTAGGAATGTTTTGTTAGTTCTTTCGGTTAAAGCGCGTTCCATTGGAAGAGAATAACCGATCGAGTCCTGGCGGGGTCAAGAATTATAGAAATAGAACAAAAGAAAAACATGAAAGGTATTTCGAGCAAAAAATGAAACGCCGAAAAAAGAAAATGTCCTGAGGCTTTTGGGCGAAAAATATCAAAATGGTATTATCTGGTAATGATGGATGCGCAATCATTACGTGACCTTACATACAGTGTGTGCCGCCATGAAGTTAATGATGAAGAAAAAACACATTGGGGGTTTCGGGCGAAAAAAAGGTATGGGAACGCTTGTCAACGGTGTTCCCTTTAATAGAACCAGTAACCGCATTGCGTAGGTGTGACGGCGTGAGGGGTGGGTATCTCCACTTAACTGACCCTTTAAAGGCGAGGGTGTGTCGCGTGATATAACATGCGCTTCAAACGGGGGTGTGTCACATGACGTCAGAGGACTTGTCATACAGACACAAAAGGGTGTGTCACATGACGTCAGAGGGCTTGAAATCTTGCCTAGAAACAGGGTTCTCATAGGAATCTTGCCAGGGCTCTTATAGGAATCTTGCCAGGGATGTTTTGACGTCAAAGGGCTCTCATAGGCAAAAGGGATAGGGCTCTCATAGATACATATGCAAGGGGCTAAGAACAGCTGACTGCATTGTCAGGTGCGAGGGTGTTTACCGTGACGGCAGAGGGCATTTGTTTAAAATCCCATAGAAAAAGGGACGGTATGCGTTTGAAACCGGGGAAGGCATGTTGTAGAAAAAAAATGGGGCGTGTCATAGAAAATACCTGACCTAACCGAAAAGGACATTGAATTGTTGCCAAGGACATTGAACTCATACCAAAAATGGGAATCTTGCCACGCGGGAACCGGTGTCAGGGGCAAAGAACTCCACTTGTTATTTTCCCTGTGTTAATTTCACTATTATTACTACTTTTCTATTATACCGACCATATTCCAAGTAATAATGTTTGGACTCTTGCCAAGGGTGGGAATGTCGCCAAATAGAAACAGGTGCGAAGGGTTATGAACAGCTGACCGCATTGTACAGGTGCGAGGGTGTGTACGTGATGTCAAAGGAAATGAATTTGAAATCCTATGGGAAAGGGGAGGGCATGACTTTGAAGTTTCTATGGGGCTACTACTTATATATATATATATATATATATATATATATATATATATATATATATATATATATATATATATATATATATATATATATATATATATATATATATACACACACACACACACACACACACACACACACACATATATATATATATATATATATATATATATATATATATATATATATATATATATATATATATATATATATATATATATATATATATATATATATATATATATATATATATATATATATATATATATATATATATATATATATATATATATATATATATATATATATATATATATATATATATATATATATATATATATAACTAAAACAATTTAAAACAGAAGTTTATATACTAAATCAAATAAAACTACATATTGTTTAAATCTCTAATTCTTTTCAACGCAAAGGCGGAAGCTAGCCTCTTTGATCTTCTTGGATTCGGTTCATTAGCGTTCAATGATATAACATTTGGACAAATGTCAACTACATTGGGTGAATCACAGTTTATATAATTAGCAGTATGATCATTCCCTATCTCATCCATTATAAAAACCCGGACCGGGGTGCGAGTGCTCCGGAGAACGTTTCGGCAGATATAAACATAAGCGACAAGTTAGACAAGCTCTCTGCTAGAAAAGTCAGACAAGTTTTTTTCTGCTTTCGTAATTACGAATAATGCACTTGGTAACCATTTCTCAGTGATTGACGATAACAGACTAATCCGCTAAGGCAGAAATAAGTGGGAGGAGCTTTTTGTTCGCACCGAGACCGAAGACCAGAAATGATCTGCGATAAGCTTACTGTCTATAAACTGTGGGGTGAATTGAACTTTATTCTGTTAGATTTTAATAAATTATCATAGATAGAGATCAGCCCAAATTCACCTGTATCCCGATTCAAAGCAATATTCTTGAATAAGATTTTCTTTATTCCAAGAGTTTCACGAAAATTTTGCTTTAAACCCTGATCCCTAGAAATCAAAGAGACATTCTCGAACAAAATAAAATGGTCTGGAAAATTAAAAATATGTTCTGAAAGGGCTGAAGTAAAATCTTCAGACTTATAATCTTGCTTTAAAGCCGAAGAAATAGAATCTTTATGTTGTAAAAATCTCATTTCCAATCTCTGGTTAGTACGTCCCACATATGAGCTTCCTCAAGTACATGGGATCTGATAAACCCCACTTTGTTGTCCCAATGAAGTTAGATCCTTCCCAGAATTTAGAAAACTACCAAAAGTATTATTACTCTTTAAAGCTACCCTTAGACCATTGCTTTGTAAAATTCTTTTAAGTTTTTCACTTAGCCCGGGTACATATGGTAAGGAACAAAAAACATTCTTCTCCCGAGTCTTCTCCAAGACTTCCTTAGAAATCTCTAGAAACCTTTTTCTTCTTTTTGAAAAAGTCTGGTTAATTAACCATTCGGGATACATGCTGCTTATTAGTATTTTCCTTGGAAAAGACAACTCCTCCTCAGCAAATTTTGGAGAACAAATACTAAAGATCCGATCAGTTAAAGAAATGATCAAACCAATTTTTACTTGGCGAGCGTGACCGGAACTATAAGACAAAAATCTATTGTAATTTGTCGGTTTTCTGTAAATTTTAAAATCCAGACTATTTTGATTTTTCAGAAGAAGAACATCAAGAAAAGGAAGTTTCCTATTCTCTTCCAATTCAACAGTAAACATTAAATCCCCCCCCCCTCAAACCCTATTTTGAACTTTTTATTTTATCGTCATGGAGAGGCAGTTTGGTCTCCGAAATTATCTACGTCATATTTATGGGGATGATTTGACCAAAATTGTGTATAAATATATAAACATTCAGAAATACATGCAAATGTTATCAACCAACAGAATTTTCTTCTACGATGTAAGAAGATGAGAATTGTGCCACCTTCACTAACATTCAATTTACATTTGGGCACTTTCAAGGAAGAAAAGTTTGAACGAAGCTTACATTTCAAGACTTTAAATCACATTATTATGGATAAAAGTAGAAAAAGAGCTTAAATAGTGAGAGATAAACTTTCCCTGGAAAATCTTATATCAAAAAGGGTTAGTGTAAGTGACTTTTGTTTTATTCAACAAACAGGAAAAAATCACTGTTATCTCGATTTTCACCTGTCTAGAAAAAGTTTGCAGAATATGTTGTTTAAACTATAAACAAAGAATGCGGTAATATCTTCGTCAATTTTTACTGCAAATGGAGTTGTTATATCAGCAAGAACTTTAACGTTACAAAAAAAGTCAGTGCTTGAAAATGGTGCGAAATTTTGTTTTAAACCGGATGAAGTCCCCGTGGAAGACATTATCTCTTCAATAGAAACATCTTTGCATAAGAACGTAAATCTAACAAAAGATGTTCGCTTAGTTAGAGCTTCTACCGTAAAAACCCTTTCTAATTTTGTATAGAAACTGGCATTTTCCATTACGACCATCAAAGATATAAGAATTTTTAAAAGCGTGAAAACGAATGGTCCAATTACCATTAAAAGAGCAGACGAGAGTAACACTTTAGTTGTCATGAATACTGAGAACTAAGGATCAAAACTAAGAAGTTCGCTAAATGATGAAAAAAACATACACGACGATATTGTATAATCCAACAGACTCTTTTACAGAAAAGTTTAAGAGCGAATTAAAGTGCTTAAAGGAGGAAGGAAAAATTACACCTCAACTTTATTAAAATGCCTGCCACGCAGTTCCTTGTGCCCTAAATTATATGGACTTCCCAAAATTCATAAGTCTAACCTACCATTACGACCAATTGTGTCAAGCACAGGGTCACCAACAAGTGTTTTGAGCAAATGGTTAGTGTCAATCTGTAAACCACTTTTGTCTACACAAATTACGTATATTAAGAATTCTTCGAATTTAGTTGAAAAACTGAAAAAAGTAGAAACTTTTTCAAATTCTTTGCTTTCAAGCTTCGACATTGTATCAATGTACACAATATTGATGTAGACGCAGCCGAAACTCTTCTAGAAGGAAAGCTGTTAAGAAATTCGGATTTGATTAGTGAGAAAACAGATTTGGATGTTTCTGTAATTATGTATCTAGTAAGGTTGTGCAATAAATTATCTTACTTTTTTCAATTTAGAGGGGAGTATTTCGATTAAATAAATGGTTTACCTATGGGGGCCCCTTTATCCCCTTTATTAGCTAATATTTTTGTGGAGAATATTCAAACAATTGCGTTGGATTCAAATTTTTTAAAACATATTTTCTGGGGCCGGTATATGGATGACATAATTTCAGTATGGGATTATGGGGAGAAGGAATTAAAAGGATTTTTGGAACATCTTAATTGTTTGGGGGGGATTTAAAGTTTACTGTTGAATTAGAAGAGAATGGGAAAACTTCCTTTTCTTGATGTTCTTCTTTTGAAAAATTAAAATAGTCTGGATTTTAAAATTTACAGACAACCGACAAATAACAATAGACTTTTGTCTTGTAGTTCCGGTCACGCTCGCCAAGTAAAAATTGGTTTGATCATTTCTGTAACTGATCGGATATTTAGAATTTGCTCTCCAAAATTTGGTGAGGAGGAGTTGTCTTTTCTAAGGAAAATACTAATAAGCAACATGTATCTAGAATGGTTAATTAACCAGACTTTTTCAAGAAGAAGAAAAAGGTTTCTAGAGATATCTAAGGAAGTCTTGGAGACAGACTCGGGAGAAGGATGTTTTTTGTTCCTTACCATATGTACCCGGGCTAAGTGAAAAACTTAAAAGAATTTTAAAAAGCAATGGTCTAAGGGTAGCTTTAAAGAGTAATAATACTTTAGGTAGTTTTCTAAATTCTGGCAAAAAAGCAACTTCATTGGGGCAGAAAAGTAGGGTTGATCAGATGCCATATATTTGCAGAACCTCATATCCGGGACGTAATGAACAAAATCTGGTAATGAGATTATTGCAACAGAAAGATTCTGTTTCTCCGGCCTCAAAGTAAGATTCTTAGTCAGAAAATTTTAGTTCACCTCTTTCCGAACAAATTTTTAATTTTCCAGTCCATTTTATTTTGTTGGAGAATGTCTCTTTGATTTCTAGGGATCGGGGTTTAAAGAAAAATTTTCGGGAAACTCTTGAAATAAAGAAAATCTCATTCAAGAATATTGCTTTGAATCGGGATACAAGTGAATATTGGCTGAATTCTATCTATGATAATTTATTAAAATCTGACAGAATAAATTCTAATTCGCCCAATGTAGTTGACCCTTGTCTAAATGTTATATCAATGAACGCTATTGAACCGAATTCAAGTAGGTCGGAGAGGCGAGCTTCCGCCTTTACTTTGAATAGCATTAGAGAATTAGCCACTATGTATTTTTATTTGATTTAGTATACAAGCTTTTGTTTCAAATTTCTTTAGTATTGTTTTAATACTGAGGAGAGTCACTACATGTGTGACCGAAATATCTGGTATTTTTTTTGAAATTTATTATACACTGTCTATTAAAAAGAATTTTATCCCTATTTTGAACATTTTATTTTAAAACATTTTATTTTAAAATATATTTAAAATATATATATATATATATATATATATATATATATATATATATATATATATATATATATATATATATATATATATATATATATATATATATCACACTACTACTACTACACACACACACACACACACACACACACACACACACACACACACACACACACACATATATATATATATATATATATATATATATATATATATATATATATATATATATATATATATATATATATATATATATATATATATATATATATATATATATATATATATATATATGTCAAGTTATCAAGTTTTTTGCACTAGGTTGCATAGGTTGCATCATGACATGGCTAATTGTAGACAGAGAAAAGCCAAGACAGATAGTCGAAGTAATTGAGGGGCAAAATTTTTAAATGACTGGGGCACGCGTAAATGGCAAGAGTATGTATGACTCTCCTATGGGACACATACTTGTTTGTTAGTTTTTGGAAAGACATGCATGCCTATAGTCTCAGGCATGTTGACCAAGAATTTAAAATTGACATAAGACCGTTAAATTATCTGTAATGAGAGCATACTTATCTGACGATTTAAGAAAAATTCAAATTTTATGTCAAAGAGTAAATTTATTTATATTACAAGAAATATTGATCATTGGCAACACAATAGCACTGCCTAAGTAAAGAACGATGTGGGATCAATGTAATTTTTTCACTAATTTAACTCGTGCAGAAGAGGCTGTCATAAAAACTTCGGAAGGAGCTCACTCAATTGCAAATTGAAAGTTATAATGCCCTTTTTAAGAGTTAAAATTTAATTGAAGGGTAATAAGCCACCCTCCTAAGTCCATTAATTCCCCAAGCATATTTAATCAAAATTTTGCCTCAGTCTCTGTCAACCTCCTTCAGTACTCAAGGCAAGCACTGTAAGTTATGCATATCTCCTATTGTCTACATATAGTATTTGTTATTGAGAAAGACGGCATATTTGACCTCTAGTATCCATAAAGACCAACGGTATTCAGGTGAAGCTTTCAGATAATGTTGAGGGGAGTGTATGATTAAATCAAAATACGTTCTCTGCATATAAGCTATTAAAAGCGCGTAACTCAAGAATGAGTGAGGGTATTAAATAGGAACTTTCAGTAAATCCTGAGGGGGATGATCAATTCTAAAAAACAGAGGAAAATTTGCTAGGTGTTTTGCAGAAAAATTGTTTACAGAATGTTCTGGATATTCGACTGAATGACCGTATTTCAAACAGTAGGTTGTACGAGAAGTGTGGTTCAATCCCGTTTTCTAGAGCCATAATGAAAGAAAGGTTGAGATCGCTAGAGCAAATCCTACGGAAGAAGAATGACAGAGTGCCAAAAGTTGTTCTTCTAGGCCAACCGTCGTGAGTAGTAATGCATCTACATATTTGAGCAGTGATTGCGTAATTTGACTTAGCAGACGGGTTTTCTAATGTGACACACATTTTTTTGTGTAAGGCAATAGGCACCGCGAATTGCACATGGAATTACACAAGCCTGAGGCATGGATATGCGTGTAGTTTAACCGGTACATTGGTTTCTCAGGGTCGGTCACCTATTACTATGAACGGACTTTCAGTCTTACATTCACGGGTTTCTGCAAAGTGTTATGGGCTTTATTGAAAAAATACCAGTTTAAAAAAAAATAAAAAATAAACATGTATCCATGATCTTTCTTCTGGCAAAAAAATACAAATTCCAATCAAAACTGGTCAAACTTGTTAATAAGCTGTAAGTTATAGCTATCTGATACCTCGTTCAGTATTGCATGTATTTTTAGCGGTATCAATGGTATTTCATTTGCGTAAAGCTATGTCGATTTGCCAAAACTTTTATCGTTCGCATAAAACTAACTCAATTTGCAAAAATGGTATTCCATTTGCGTAACTCTGCTCTGAATGTCCTTAATGAGGATATAAATAATATAGAATGACATTGTGACTTGACCTAGCTTTAGCTCTCCGATGTGGTCTGTATAATACACAAGTAATGTTTGAAAAGTATTGTCAATTTAAAATAGGATCTTACGTTCCCTTCGCCCCCCCCCATTTCTGAGGGGCAGGGGGTGGTAGGAGAGGGGGAGGGTGAGTCAATTTTTGAGATTTCTGATAAAAAGTACCATTCATTGCGATCGTAGCTCTATGTTGGCTCGTTTTAAATACTTCAGCTTATCTATTCATTTGTGTTAAATAAAAATCTTGAATCTGGAAAATGAAAAAATAAGTATTTAAACAAAATGTACGATGCTGCTAATTAAATAATAGTAGGCTACACTCAGAATTGTTTGCATGAGGGTTCAGTTAAAGAGGTCTCACTTGCACGAGGGTTCAGATGCATGGGGGTTCACTTGCTTAGGGTTCAGTTACACGGGGATTCAGTTACAATGGAACCCACACAAAAACAATGGGGCACACACAAAAGCCAAATGAATGACATTGCGACTTGACCTAGCTTTACCTCTCCGATGTGATCTGTATAATACACATCTGGGGAGGGGAGAATGGAGGTAGGTATTTAGTTTAAAAAATGCTAGGAGGACTTGAGTTTTGTGGGTAGGGTGAAAAAAGGTACTTATTCAATATCCTGGTAAACATTATACCTCATTCTTTTATTCTAATCTAATTGTGTTAAATAAAAATCTTGAATCTGGAAAATGAAAAAATAAGTATTTAAACAAAATGTACGATGCTGCTAATTAAAGAATAGTAGGCTACACTCAGAATTGTTTGCATGAGGGTTCAGTTAAAGAGGTCTCACTTGCACGAGGATTCAGAAGCATGAGGGTTCACTTGCTTAGGGTTCAGTTACACGGGGATTCAGTTACAATGGAACCCACTCAAAAACAATGGGGCACACAAAAAAGCCAAATGAATGACATTGCGACTTGACCTAGCTTTACCTCTCCAATGTGGTCTGTATAATACACATCTGGGGAGGGGAGAATGGAGGTAAGTATTTAGTTTAAAAAATGCTAGGTGGACTTGAGTTTTGTGGGTAGGGTGAAAAATGGTACTTATTCAATATCCTGGTAAACATTATACCTCATTCTTTTATTCTAACTTAACTTCTAGGAATAGGACTTCATTCCATCCGCTAAATCAGTTTATTCATCTATAACGGTGAACAAAAAGACTATTAATTCTCCATATTCTTCTGATCATGCACCCATTCCTCCTTCTCTCTTCTGCTTCTGATCATGCGCCCACTCCTCCTTCTCACTCGGGGTCAGTTGACGTCTCAGTATCCGGCAAAAAGCCATGTTATTTGCTTGTGTGTATAGGAATTCCCGTGTTATTTGCTTGCGTGTATATGAATTCCCATGTTATTTGCTTGCGTGTATAGGAATTCCCATGTTATTTGCTTGCATGTATAGGAATTTCCACGTTATTTGCTTGCGTGTATAGGAATTCCCATGATATTTGCTTGCGTGTATAGGAATTCCCTTGTGATTTGCTTGCATGTATAGGAATTCCCTTGTTATTTGCTTGCGTGTATAGGGATTCCCATGTTATTTGCTTGCTTGTATAGGAATTACCATGTTATTTGCTTGCTTGTATAGGAATTCCCATGTTATTTGCTTGCATGTATAGGAATTCCCTTGTTATTGGCTTGCTTGTATAGGAATTCCCAGGTTATTTGCTTGCATGTATAGGAATTCCCACGTTATTTTGCTTGCGTGTATAGGAATTCCCCTGTTATTTGCTTGCGTGTATAGGAATTCCCATGTTATTTGCTTGCATGTATAGGAATTCCCATGTTATTTGCTTGCGTATATAGGAATTCCCGTGCTATTTGCTTGCGTGTATAGGAATTCCCATGTTATTTGCTTGCGTGTATAGGAATTCCCTAGTTATTTGCTTGCGTGTATAGGAATTCCCATGTTATTTGCTTGCATGTATAGGAATTCCCAAGTTATTTGCTTGCGAGTATAGGAATTCCCATGCTATTTGCTTGCGTGTATAGGAATTTCCTTGTTATTTGCTTGCATGTATAGGAACTCCCATGTTATTTGCTTGCGTGTATAGGAATGCCCATGTTATTTGCTTGCATGTATAGGAATTCCCATGTTATTTGCTTGCGTGTATAGGAATTCCCATGTTATTTTCTTGGTTTTTCTTTACTTGGTGCCCATTAAAAACGAAATTTTTGTGTTAAATAAGTAGTTCTTGTATCTTTTTAAAGAGCTTTACGGGGTTTGAGAGACTCTGTTGCCTGATTCCGTGTGGTTTTTCTTTACTTGGTGCCCATTAAAAACAAAATTTTTTTGTTAAATAATTAGTTCTTGTATCTTTTAAAAGAGCTTTACGGGCTTTAAGAGACTCGGCTGCATTGTATTTTACATAATTTTTCTTACAAGAAACTAGAGTTTACGGCCAAAAATCCTTATTAGCTCAGATTTTATAGAAATGGTTTTATTTTTTGATCTGAAAATAGACTAAAGTTTCAGATTTGAACCAGAGAATTGTATTTTCCACAATTTTCTTACATCTTTGGAAATCTTTAAAGATAACAAACATGTTTACGACCAGATAGGTTTTTGAAAGCACATTCAGCATGGCGTGCGCTATTTTTTTATCATGAACCCTTTAGAGACCAATTTGATCAACTTGGAGAAAGCTCAAATAGAATCGTTACTGATATTGATATTAGTGCGTAAACTACAAACTGACAAAAATATCCATAACTTTTTTTCTTATAGCCTTGACTTTGAAGACATTTCTTCATCTTAATTGGCTTTAGAAATATCATACAAAATAAAACTAACCAAACAGTCGTTGCTTTATCGAATTTTGAGCAAACAAAAGGATTGTAACACCTGATTGGCTCGTTTGTATGCAATTTCAAGCCATTGAAAAGAACGAAGTTTTTCAATAAGGACACTCGATATCCTAAAAGTGTTTGATTCAAACTTTTACCTTGAGAATCGATGTTGTTAGGAGAATTTCAAAAGGATCGTTTATGAATGCTGACGTATCTGATGAAATAATTTAGGTCGTATGATATTTTTTTTTTTAATGAAGTATTTTTTCAGTAAGGACACTCGATATGATAAAAGTGTTTGATTAAAACTTTTACCTTGAGAATCGATGTTGTTAGCAGAATTTCAAAAGGATCGTTTATGAGTGCTGGCCTATCTGATGAAATAATTTAGGTCGTATGATAAATTTAATTTTTTTTTTTAATGCAATAGTTTTTCAGTAACTTTTATTCTGCGTGTTTTTTTTTCTTCTTTACTTAGTGATCATTCAAAAACCGAGGATTTAAGTTAAATAAATAATTCTTGTACCTTTTAAAATAGCTTTATGAGGTTCGAGAGACTCTGTTGTTTTATTCAGTGTGATTTTTTCTTTACATGGTGATCATTCAAAAAGCGAGGATTTCTGTTAAATAAATAATTCTTCTACCTTTTAAAATAGTTTTACAGGGTTTGAGAGACTCTGTTGTCTTATTCCATGTGATTGTTTTTTTACTTGGTGGTCATTCAAAAAGCGAGGATTTCTGTTAAATAAATAATTCTTGTACATTTTAAAATAGCTTTACTGGTTTTTAGATACTCTGTTGTCTTATTCTGTTTGATTTTTTCATTTCTTGGTGGTCATTCAAAAATCAAAGATTTTCGTTAAATAAATAATTCTTGTACCTTTTAAAATAGCTTTACGGGGTTTGAGAGACTCTGTTGTTTTATTCTGTGTGATTTTTTCTTTACGTGGTGATCTTTCAAAAAGCGAGGGTTTCTGTTAAATAAATAATTTTTGTACCTTTTAAAATAGCTTTACGGGGTTTGAGAGACTCTGTTGTCTTATTCTGTGTGATTTTTTCTTTACTTGGTGATCATTCAAAAAGTGAGGATTTCTGTTAAATAAATCATTCTTGTACCTTTTAAAATAGGTTTACGGGATTTGTGAGACTCTGTTGTCCCCAGCGATCAGAAATTAAATTATAAAAAAGTCTCTTCACCTCTTGAATACGCAATACCGAAATTTCATTCAACTTTCATGTAAGAAAATTATGGAAAGTACAATTCTCTACTTCAAATGTGAAACTTAAGTCCGGTTTTGGATACTCATAATGATGAGGACTGATGGCTCTAATTCAATATTTTTTTTCGTAAAAACATACTATTTTTGTCTTTTTTAATTTCGAAATTATTCAACTTTATTTTTTTTATTTTTTTATTTTTTTTTGTACGTATCTTAAAATAACAAAATATGCTTACAGCTCTAACAATCGTACTCTATGGTTTCTCAGAGACACGATGCGGCTTTCCCATTGGTACTCTTTGGCCGGTTATCGACACTACCTAGTTTATTGCATGTATTAAATCAGTATTTTTTACGCAGTGGAACGATAAACACATGTCATATCTTAAAAAAAAAGTGAAGATGGAGCATTTTAATAAAGTGTGTTCACATGAGAATGTTATTGTAGCATTGAATGCCAACAAGGAGAAGTATTTAAACTATGAAACAAGTACAAGTGGTAACACTATTGGAAATGTATGCATGTATTGTCATGACAGTAAGGAATTAAATTTCTTGGAATACCGAAAAGATACCGTTGTACAAATGGTGGATATGCGAGATTGAGATCTCCGGAGATGATTGCACTCAAAGAGAATGACAACATAAAGATAATCGTTGATGATAGAGGACAACTCCTTGCTACTGTTGCAGGTAACACATTACCTACTGATACATCCAATCGTCATCTCTTAGGTATTAGCATTCAACGGAAGCTCAATAAAAGAAAGGCCTACTCTTCTACTAATATCGTAAACCATATCTTGTCTACATGCCGAAACTGTTACCTATGTAAAAATAATGTGATAATAGACAGTGAAATTGCAAGAAAAATAAAAAGGGCATTGGCAGAAAATATCATTATGGATTATAAAGATGAATCGATGAAAAACAAAGCACCAGCAAACGTTACTGCCATTGATCAAACAGTCAATGAACCAAATAATACCAAAGACGAAAAGCATATTGAGCCTGTTGATGATACACCAGTAAAAATTGTGTATTACTCAAAATGGAATACTGATTATTCTACTGATTACGAACTAAGAGAAGACAATACCTACAATATCAAGAGAGAACATGGTGAAATATTCTATGGAACAGATTCAAAATATCCAAAGTTGATCATTGATATTAATAATGTATGATAATATATTTTTTATTAATATTCTACATAGAATTATTTCATTAAAAATATATTATGCATTACATTGTTATGTGTTAATTATTTTTAGAGTAAGCTAGCATATCAAACGTTTAGAATGTATATTAAAACATCGGAGATGTAAGAAAAGGAATTTGCATGCATCTATTGTCAGACACATGGGATAACATTGACAAAATCTAGATATCAGAATGAATAAATGCTTTATCAACATCCATTGTTGGATATGTCATTATGTCATTATGAAAAAATTGTAAGTAAATAAGTAAGTAACAAACTCTTTCTTGAATTCACCTCTTGGATACACAATACAGAAATTTAATTCAGGAAAATATGAAAAAAAAATGAAAAAATTCTTTATTAAAATTCATTATCGATTGAAGTCGCTTCCTAGACAGACAATACAGCAATTTCACTAAATCTAAGTATAAGAGCGATTAAATTATGTATCAACATCCATTTCTCTGAAATATAGGAAAAAGTTGACAAAATCCAAGTGTTATAGTAAATAAATTTTATTTATCAACATCTTTTGTCAGATACATCGGATAAAATTGATAGAATCTAAGCGTCAGAGTGAATAATTTTTTTTTATCAGCATCCTTTGTTAGATACATCTAATAAAATTGACAAAATCTAAATTTCAGAATGAATAAATGCTTTAACAACATCCTTTATCGGATATGTCGGATAAAATTGACAAAAATCTAAGTATCAGAGTGACTAAATTCTATATCAGCATCCTTTAATGGGATACATAGGATAAAATATCGGATAAAATTGACAAAATCTAAGTATCAGATTGATTAAATTCTATATCAACATCTTTTTCTCAGATACATGGGAATAAAATTGACAAAATCTAAGTATTAGATTAATTAAATTCTATATCAGCATCCCTTTCTCGGCTACATGGGATAAAATTGACAAAATCTAAGTATCAGAGTGAATAAATTCATTATAAACATCCTTTGTCGGATATGTCGGATAAAATGGACAAAATCTAAGTATCAGAGTGATTAATTTCTATATCAACATCTCTTTCTCGGATACATGGGATAAAACTGACAAAATCTAAGTATCAGAGTGAATAAATGCTTTATCAACATCCTTTAAATGCATAATCTAAGTACCAGAGTGAATAAATGCATTATCAACATTCTTTGTCGGACTATGTCGGATAAAATTGACAAAATCTAAGTATCAGAGTGATTAAATTCTATATCAACATCCTTTTCTCGGATACAAAAGATAAAGTTGACAATATCTAAGTGTCAGAGTGAATAAATTTTTTTTATCATATGAAAAAAAATTGTAAGTAAAAAGTAAAAAACTCTTTCTTGAATTTGCCCCAGGGGCCTAGTGAGAGAGACATGCAAAAAGCTAGGTTCATTTATTTTTTACTAAAGCAATAGCTACCATCTATTTCAATTAAGGTATAGATGGCAGCACGACTAATTTTTCATTCATCTGAGCACTTGCAGCCAACTTACAATACCACCCTTTTTTCAAATATCTGCATTTACATTAGGTTCATTTAGGTTCCCTTAGCGTGGCCCACGCTAAGGGAACCTAAATGAACCTAACGTAAATGCACCCTTTGAAAAAAGGGTGGTATTGTAAGTTGGCTGCAGGTGCCCGGATGAATGAAAATTTAGTTGTGCTGTCATCTATACCTTAATTGAAATAGATGGTAGCTATTGCTTTAGTAAAAAATAAATGAACCTAGCTTTTTGCATGTCTCTCTCACTAGGCCCCTGGGGCGAATTCAAGAAAGAGTTTTTACTTTTTACTTACAATTTTTTTTTCCTATGATAAAAAAATTATTCACTCTGACACTTAGATATTGTCAACTTTATCTTTTGTATCCGAGAAAAGGATGTTGATATAGAATTTAATCACTCTGATACTTAGATTTTGTCAATTTTATCCGACATAGTCCGACAAAGGGTGTTGATAATGCATTTATTCACTCTGGTACTTAGATTATGCATTTAAAGGATGTTGATAATGCATTTATTCACTCTGATACTTAGATTTTGTCAATTTTATCCCATGTATCCGAGAAAGAGATGTGGATATAGAAATTAATCACTCTGATACTTAGATTTTGTCCATTTTATCCGACATATCTGACAAAGGATGTTGATAATGAATTTATTCACTCTGATACTTAGATTTTGTCAATTTTATCCCATGTAGCCGAGAAAGGGATGCTGATATAGAATTTAATTAATCTAATACTTAGATTTTGTCAATTTTATTCCCATGTATCTGAGAAAAGGATGTTGATATAGAATTTAATCAATCTGATACTTAGATTTTGTCAATTTTATCCGATATTTTATCCTATGTATCCAAGAAAAGGATAGTGATATAGAATTTAGTCACTCTGATACTTAGATTTTGTCAATTTTATCCGACATATCCGATAAAGGATGTTGTTAAAGCATTTATTCATTCTGAAATTTAGATTTTGTCAATTTTATTTGATTAATCTGACAAAGGATGTTGATAAAAAAAATTATTCACTCTGACACTTAGATTCTGTCAATTTTATCCGATGTATCTGACAAAAGATGTTGCTAAATAAAAATTTATTCACTCTAACACTTAGATTTTTTTAACTTTTTCCTATGTATTCGAGAAATGGATGTTGATATAGAATTTAATCACTCTTATTCTTAGATTTAGGGAAATTGCTGTATTGTCTGTCTAGGAAGCGAATTTAATCGATAATGAATGTTAATAAAGTTTTTGTTCAATTTTTTTTTTCATAATTTCCTTAATTAAATTTCTGTATTGTGTATCCAAGAAGTGAATTCAAGAAAGAGTTTGTTACTTACTTACTCACTTACAATTTTCTCATAATGACACAATGACATATCCAACAACGGATGTTGATGAAGAATTTATTCATTCTGATACCTAGATTTTGTCAATGTTATCCCATGTGTCTGACAATAGATGCATGCATATTCCTTTTCTTACATCTCTGATGTTTTAATAGACATTCTAAACGTTTGATATGCTAGCTTACTCTAAAAATAATGAACACATAACAATGTAATGCATATTATATTTTTAATGAAATAATTCTATGTAGAATATTAATATAAAAATATACTATGATACATTATTAATATCAATGATCAACTTTGGACATTTTGAATCTGTTCCATAAAATAGTTCACCATGTTCTCTCTTGATATTGTAGCTATTGTCTTCTCTTAGTTCGTAATCAGTAGAATAATCATTATTCCATTTTGAGTCATAGACAATTTTTACTGGTGTGTCATCAACAGGCTCAATATAATTTTCGTCTTTGGTATTATTTGGTTCATTGACCGTTTGATCAATGGCAGTGACGTTTGCTGGTGCTTTGTTTTTCATCGATTCATCTTTATATTCCATAGTGCTATTTTCTGCCAATGCCATTTTTATTTTTCTGGCAATTTCCCTGTCTATTATAAGTTTATTTTTACCCAGGTAAGAGTTTTGGCTCGTACACACGATAGGGTTTATGATCTTAGTAGAAGAGTAGACTATTATGTTTTTGACCTTCAGCTTAATACTAATACCTAAAAGATGAAGATTGAATGTATCAGTTGGTAATTTGATACCTGCAACAGTAGCAAGGAGTTGTACTCTATCATCAACTAGTATCTTTATGTTGGCATTCTCGTTGAGTGCAATCATCTCCGGAGATCTCAATCTCGCATATCCACCATTTGTACAACGGAATCTTTTCGGTACTCCAAAGAAATTTAATTCTTTACTGTCATGACAATGCAAGCATACATTTCCAATAGTGCTACCACTTGTACTTGTTTCATAGTTTAAATACTTCTCCTTGTTGGCATTCAATGCTACAATAACCTTGTCATGTGAACACACTTTATTAAAATGCTCCATCTTCACTTTTTTTTAAAGATATGACTTATGTGTTTATCGTTCCACTGCGTAAAAAATACTGATTTAATACATGCAATAAACTAGGTAGTGTCGATAACCGGCCAAAGAGTACCAATGGGAAAGCCGCACCGTGTCTCTGAGAAATCATAGAGTACGATTGTTAGAGCCGTAAGCATATTTTGTTCTTTTAAGATACGTAAAAAAAAAAAAAAAAAAAAAAAAGTTGAATAATTTCGAAATTAAAAAAGAAAAAAATATTATGTTTTTATGAAAAAAAAAATATTGAATTAGAGCCATCAGTCCTCATCATTATGAGTATCCAAAACCGGACTTAAGTTTCACATTTGAAGGAGAGAATTGTACTTTCCATAATTTTCTTACATGAAAGTTGAATGAAATTTCGGTATTGTGTATTCAAGAGGTGAAGAGACTTTTTTATAATTTAATTTCTGATCACTGGGGACAACAGATTCTCTCAAACCCCGTAAAGCTATTTTAAAAGGTACAAGAATTATTTATTTAACAGAAATCCTCGCTTTTTGAATGATCACCAAGTAAAGAAAAAATAACACAGAATAAAACAACAGAGTCTCTCGAACCCCGTAAAGCTATTTTAAAAGGTACAAGAATTATTTATTTAACAGAAACCCTCGCTTTTTGAAAGATCACCAAGTAAAGAAATAATCGCACAGAATAAAACTACAGAGTCTCTCAAACCCCGTAAAGCTATTTTAAAAGGTATAAGAATTAATTATTTAACATAAATCCTCGCTTTTTGAATGAACATCAAGTAAAGAAAAAATCACACGGAATAAGACAACAGAGTCTCTCAAACCCCGTAAAGCTATTTTAAAAAGTACAAGAATTATTTATTTAACAGAAATCCTCGCTTTTTGAATGATCACTAAGTAAAGAAGAAAAAAAAACACGCAGAATAAAAGTTACTGAAAAACTACTGCATTAAAAAAAAATTAAATTTATCATACGACCTAAATTATTTCATCAGATAGGCCAGCACTCATAAATGATCCTTTTGAAATTCTGCTAACAACATCGATTCTCAAGGTAAAAGTTTGAATCAAACACTTTTAGGATATCGAGTGTCCTTACTGAAAAACTTCGTTCTTTTCACTGGCTTGAAATTGCATACAAACGAGCCAATCAGGTGTAACAATCCTTTTGTTGGCTCAAAATTCGATAAAGCAACGACTTTCTGGTTAGTTTTATTTTGTATGATATTTCTAAAGCCAATTAAGATGAAGAAATGTCTTCAAAGTCAAGGCTATAAGAAAAAAAAGTTCTGGATATTTTTGTCAGTTTGTAGTTTACGCACTAATATCAATATCAGTAACGATTCTATTTGAGCTTTCTCCAAGTTGATCAAATTGGTCTCTAAAGGGTTCATTATAAAAAAAAAAATAGCGCACGCCATGCTGAATGTGCTTTCAAGAACCTATCTGGTCGAAAACATGTTTGTTATCGTTAATGATTTCCAAAGATGTAAGAAAATTATGGAAAATACAATTCTCTGGTTCAAATCTGAAACCTTAGTCTATTTTCAGATCGAAAAATAAAACCATTTCTGTAAAATCTGAGCTAATAAGGGTTTTTGGTCGTAAACTCTAGTTTCTTGTAAGAAAATTATGGAAAATACAATGCAACCGAGTCCCTCAAACTCCGAAAAGCCATTTTAAAATATACAAAAACTACTTATTTACACAAAAATTTCGTTTTTAATCAGCACCAAGTAGAGAAAAACCGTACAGAATGAGGCAACCGAGTCTCTAGAAATATAAAAGGCACCTTTAAAAGGTACAATAACAACTTATATAACACAAAAATTTCTTTTTTAATGGGAACGAAGTAAAGAAAAACCAAGCAAATAACATGGGAATTCCTATACACGCAAGCAAATAACATGGGAATTCCTATACATGCAAGCAAATAGCATGGGAATTCCTATACACGCAAGCAAATAACCTGGGAATTCCTATACAAGCAAGCAAATAACTTGGGAATTCCTATACAAGAAAGCAAATAACGTGGGAATTCCTATACATGCAAGCAAATAACATGGGAATTCCTATACACGCACGCCAATAACATGGGAATTCCTATACATGCAATTAAATAACATGGTAATTCCTATACAGGCACGCATTTAACATGGGAATTCCTATACACGCAAGCAAATAACATGGGAATTCCTATACACGCAAGCAAATAACATGGGAATTCCTATAAACGCAAGCAAATAGCATGGGAATTCCTATACACGCAAGCAAATAACATGGGAATTCCTATACACGCAATCAAATAACATGGGAATTCCTATACACGCAAGCAAATAACATGGGAATTCCTATACATGCAAGCAAATAACATTGGGAATTCCTATACACGCAAGCAAATAACATGGGAATTCCTATACATGCAAGCAAATAACAAGGGAATTCCTATACACGCAAGCAAATAGCATGGGAATTCCTATACACGCAAGCAAATAACGTGGGAATTCCTATACATCCAAGCAAATAACATGGGAATTCCTATACACGCAAGCAAATAACATAGGAATTCCTATACACGCAAGCATTAACAAGGGGATTCCTATACACACAAGCAAATAACATGGCTTTTTACCGGATACTGAGACGTCGACTGACCCCGAGTGAGAAGGAGGAGTGGGCGCATGATCAGAAGAAGAAGAGAGAAGGAGGAATGGGTGCATGATCAGAAGAATATGGAGAATTAGTAGTCTTTTTGTTCACCGTTATAGATGAATAAACTGATTTAGCCGATGGAATGAAGTCCTATTCCTAGAAGTTAAGTTAGAATAAAAGAATGAGGTATAATGTTAACCAGGATATTGAATAAATACCATTTTTCACCCTACTCACAAAACTCAAGTCCTCCTAGCATTTTTTAAACCAAATACTTACCTCCATTCTCCCCTCCCCAGATGTGTATTATACAGACCAAATCGGAGAGGTAAAGCTAGGTCAAGTCGCAATGTCATTCATTTGGCTTTTGTGTGTGCCCCATTGTTTTTGTGTGGGTTCCATTGTAACTGAATCCCCGTGTAACTGAACCCTAAGCAATTGAACCCCCATGCATCTGAACCCTCGTGAAAGTGAGACCTCTTTAACTGAACCCTCATGCAAACAATTCTGAGTGTAGCCTACTATTCTTTAATTAGCACTATCGTACATTTTGTTTAAATACTTATTTTTTCATTTTCCAGATTCAAGATTTTTATTTAACACAAATGAATAGATAAGCTGAAGTATTTAAAACGAGCCAACATAGAGCTACGATCGCAATGAATGGTACTTGTTATCAGAAATCTCAAAAATTGACTCACCCTCCCCCTCCCCTACCGTCCCCTGCCCCTCAAAAATTGGGGGGGGGGACGAAGGGAACGTAAGATCCTATTTTAAATTGACAATACTTTTCAAACGTTACTTGTGTATTATACAGACCACATCGGAGAGGTAAAGCTAGGTCAAGTCACAATGTCATTCTATATTATTTATATCCTCATTAAGGACATTCAGAGCAGAGTTGCGCAAATGGAATACCATTTTTTCAAATTGAGTTAGTTTTATGCGAACGATAAAAATTTTGGCAAATCGAGATAGCTTTACGCAAATGAAATACCATTGATACCACTAATAATACATGCGATACTGAACGAGTTATCAGATAGCTATAACTTACATCTTATTAACACGTTTGACCAGTTTTGATTGGAATTTTTATTTTTTTGCCATAAGAAAGATCATTGATAAATGTTTATTTTTTTTTTTTTTAACTGGTATTTTTTCAATGAAGCCCATAACACTTTGCAGAAACCCGTGAATGTAGGACTGAAAGTCCGTTCATAGTAATAGGTGACCGACCCTGACAAACCAATATACCGGTTAAACTACACGCATATCCATGCCTCAGGCTTGTGTAATTCCATGTGTAATTCGCGGTACCTATTGCCTTACACAAAAAAATGTGTGTCACATTAGAAAACCCGTCTGCTAAGTCAAATAACGCAATCACTGCTCAAATATATAGATGCATTACTACTGTCGTGGGCTAAACGGAAAGCAGATTGTCTTCGGTCTCTAAATTTTCAAAAGGGCGAATATTATTAAAAATTGTTGAGAATTGTTTTCCAATAAATAAATAATAAGCCGAAATGTGGCTTCTTATAAAAAACGAAAAAATTTAATTATTGTTTTTCTTTACCAGTGAAATACCTATGTGAGTCAAAAACGAAAATAAATGAATTTAAAGAAATTTTTTCTACAAAATTTTTTCTTCAAAGAAAAGTTCAGAACTTCTTGAAACCAAAAAGGAGATAAAAAAAGAATATTTAAAGACAAATAATTTTTCAAGGGTGAAATCACCCCATATCACCCTCAATAAATAGATTAATTCCAAAACAAAATAAAATTACAATAAATAACTGAGTCAAACCCTAAGCGAGTAGAAACTAAGATAAGTACGGCTGGCATACCCCATGCCTTCTAAAGACCAGAACGAAATTTCCACTTTAATCACATTTACTATCCTGTATTTTTAATTATTTGGGACTATCTTGGAACTGATAGTCTTGGAACTAGATATAGGCTAGTACCATCTGATTTCATTTACAGTTCCTGTGAGTGGAATCCTATGAGAAGCTCCTGTGAGTGGAATCGTGTCTCAATCATAATTAGTTCCCCTTGCCTACGAAGGAGCACTTGTGCTTCTGTAGTGGCAACGGATACAGACCTACTAGTGGAACCTGTCCTATTTTATAACACAGTTCACAAGGATGCCGAGCCAGAATTTCATGCCGAAGCATGGAATTCTGAAATTCATGGAATTTATGGCGTGTGTTTTCCATACGCTTACTTGCTTAGGAATAGAAGTTAACCCAGACATACGAGTGGACGCAGTTACTAAGTGCCGATGATAGTTGTAACAACAAAGAATTCCCTAATTGGTAAAATTCAAAATTTTAGACATCCAGTTTTAGGCCAGTTTTAGGGGTGTTTCCCCTTTTTTCTGAAAACCAGGCAAATTTTCTGAGGCTTATAGCCTTTAATGGGTAAAACTAAACGTAATGAAACTTATATTTTTGAAATCAGCATAATATGCCAATTCTTTTGACATACGGTATTTATTAGTATCAAATTTCTGTTTTTTAGAGTTTCGGCTATTGAGTCGGATAACTCCTTACTTACAGTGCGTTATCACGAACTCTTTGATAAGCGATGTGTCCTTACATAAAATAGTTCGTGGTAACAAACTGTAAGTAAGGAGCGCCGCGGCTCAATAGTAACCAAAACTCTAAAAAACGGAATTTTGAGATCGATAGATATTTAAAAATATTCGACTTATTATACAGATTCTAAATATATAAAATTCATTAAGTTTAGTGTTACCCATCAAAAGTTACGAGCCTGAGAATATTTTCCGATTTTCAAAAAAAAGGGGGGAACAATCCCTAGAGATCAAGGAATTTTAATGCAAATCATACCATCAGATTCAGTGTATACGAGAACCCTGTTGTAGAAGATTCAAGCTCCCATCTGCAAAAATGTTAAATTTTGTGTTTTTTTGCGAGAAAAAAGATGATGAATACGTGTTTATCTGTTTTTTTTTCTAGGGGTTATCACATCGAAGTAATAGTTCTAGAATACCGGGGAAGAGCTCATTCAAACGGAAATTGTTAGTTCTAGTGCCCTTTTTAAGTGACCAAAACGATTGGGTAGAAACTAGCCCCCCATGCTTCTTTTTTCTGAAAATTGTCTGATCAAAATTCTGAGATAGCCATTTTGTTAAAAAAAAATTTAAAATGTTCAAAACTCTTAAAGTTTTGAGACGTTTAGGGAATTTCCCGGGGAGGGGGAACTTTCCATGGGAAATTTTTCACTGGGGGGATTTGGCAGAATTTTTATTCGAAATTCTCTTAATTTGTCTTATTAACTCTTTGCCTACTCAATCTCACATGTGGAGATAATCCGGAGAATTGTCCGGGGAAATTGTCAGCTTGTTTGAATTTCTTGGAAATAATTTCCACGGAAGGGCGGTTTCTGGAGTAGTCGGAAAACTGTTAAAACTAAGGTCTTTTTAAAAAGAATTATAGCCTACTAGGGAAAATTTTTCAGACTGAATCTTTTACAAGAAATTTTAGTGGGGGGGGAGAGGATAGAATTTTCCGTATCAAATTTTACAATGAAGGGGTTTATTTTACGTGGGACGAACTTTCCAAGGAGGAGTTTCCCGATAGGGGAGGGAATTTTTCATGGAGGGTGAGCTAGATTTACCGGCATTATTTGAAAAAAGATCAGAAATTAAATAAATAAAAACAAGTTTTTCCAGTTGAAAGTAAGGAGCAACATTAAAACTCAAAACCAACAGTAATTATTCCTTATATGAAGGAGTTTTTCCCCTCGTCAATAACTTGCTCTTTACGCTAAAGTTTAACTGTTATTCCTATTTTTTTATGAACGACTCCTGAAACACGAGGGGTCGTTTAATTAGAATAGGAAGCTTTTTGTAAGGGCTAAAAGCCTTAGTGTGAAAATTATGGTATTGAGGAGGGGGTAGCCTCTTAATATACGGAATAAGTTCTGTTTGTTTTGAGTTTTAATGTTGTTCCTTACTTTCAGTTGAAAAAAATTTGTTTTTTTTTTATTTGATTTTGAGTATGATCTTACCTTAAATGTGAATTCTTCATTGAAAATGGGATCGCATGTCTTTGTCTGTAATGACGATGTTTCGCAAAGTGGTCCCTCCTCGCTGATTATCTCTATCCTTTAGAAAAAAAAGAAGGATTAAAAAAATACTTACCTAGATACCTAGAAAATACAGTTTCTAGGAGGAAATAAAAACATTTATAGAAGTGAAAAGCACAAGAAGATACATGTTTTCGAAAGTCTTTATTCTGGAAAATTGTTTTCACATGGAGACTAATATATCTTTGAGTTGCAAAATAAAGAGGTAATAAATAAAGGAGACTGCAAACCATTGGTAAGAAAGGTGACAAATATTTTCTAGGGGAATTTTTTCTTCCAATGAGTATTTCAACTTTCTTAAAAATAAAGAAAAAAGATGGAAATGAATTATGAATTGAATTCCAAACAAAAAATTACAAACCATAGATGCCAGCAGGTAAATAACTTATAAAATGGATAGAGGGGTGGGTCTACTATGAATTTTGGGAAGGTAGGAGCACAAAAAGTTATTTACCGAGATTTTGGATGACCTGTTTAACTTTTTCTTTGCGTGACATGGTATGCAACAATTCTAAAATATTTTTGTTTTGTCGACATATTCATATGATACCTTTTTAAACCTTTTCGTTTTATTGCCATAACCGAATAAAAGCGACATTATAAGAAAATATATATTCAGCCAAGTTCAAAAGAGCAGGGACTGGCCCATCTGGATTTCCAAGCTGCTAGACAAACACCAAACCAGCTTTCGAAACGCAAAAAAAAATTGATTTAGTAAATATTAGCATATGCTCTATCTATAGTATAGGACTAATAGTATGACAATACACTATTTATTTGAGTGATTATTCCTTTATTTGTCTTTAGTTTGTCATACTACTATATGTAAAATAAACAATTAAAGTTTGCTTTTGATTAAAAACAAGTGGTCTATAGTGGTCTATAGTATAGTATAGTGTCGTATAGTATAGTCTATAGTATATAGTATAGTATAGGTCTATAGTATAGTGGTCTATAGCCAGATGTGTTGTTGGTAAGATAGACGTTTTTGGTTTTATCATGATAGGCAACTTCTGCCTCAGACCTTGCATATATTTTACATTTGTTCTTGAGTTACGTCAGATTCGGTATTGCACGAACATATTCTACAACAATCAAATCATTCCACCCCTTTAAAGGGTGGATTGTTAAAATAAATGGGGGTTAAATGAGCAAAAGCTGACTCGGTGTATATCACATGTATGTCTGAATTATCTCCTATTATGGGTGAATATATGTCCATTGATTACAACAAAAGTTAATTAAAAAAAATCACTTTCCGAAAAATAAGTCTTTCGAAGAAAAGTAAAGGCCATTTTAAACTTAATCTCAACAGATATAAATACCTGCTATACTTCAAACTCAAAACGATCAGAAATTACTGTTAAAGAATAAATGAAACCCAAAACGAACAGAAATTAAATAAACAATCATAGCAAAAACATACAAAAAGCAATAATATAAATGAATAAATAGATCTTAAAGCGAGTAATACTTGCTTGATGAAAATCAAGCTTAAAACGAAAAAAAAATTGCTGTTCAAGTAAAAATGAAACTTAAAACGGACAAAAATTAAATAGACAATGAATGCAAACAAATGTACAATAGATATTAATGTAAACTAACAAATAAATCCTAAAACGAGTAAAACTGATATTGAATATGTAATTCAAGCTTAAAACGAACAAAAATCACTACAAACAAGAGTTTGGGTATCGCCTCCTTCTCTCACTGTAAAAGTTTAAAGGCTACTGCGTCATTGGCGCTTTACTGAGAACCAATTTTATTACAAATATTCTCTTTTTGCTTAATTTGAAAATAAACTTTAAAATTATAGTAAAATTTTGAACTGATGAGCTTTCATCAATTAATTTCATTATACATCAAATGTTCAGTTTATTTTATTAGTTATTTCTAAAGAATTGTTCAAGACGAATATGGTTTCACTATAAACAAGAGTTTGGATACTGCCCCCTTCCTTAACTGTAAATAAAAACCGAAAGCCTTTTGCGTCATTGGTACTTAACTGAAAACGAATTATATTACAAATATTTTCTTTTCCAGTTCTTACAGCACTGAAAATAAAAATACAATTACAGTGAAATAAATTCTTGAACTGATGGATCTTTCAACAATTAATATCATTATACATAAAATATTCAATTTGATGTTGTTTGTACTTTCAAAAACTGTTCAAGACGTATATAGTTTTCAGTAAATTGACAATGACGAAGTATGTTTTAGACTTTTACAGTGAGAGAATGAGGCGATACCCAAACTCTTGTTTGTACTGATTTTTGTTCGTTTCAAGCTTGATTTGTATATTCAATCTAAGTTTCACTCGTTTTAAGATTTATTTAGGTTTGTTTGCATTGAATGTTTATTTAATATCTATTCGTTTTAAGTTTCATATATACCTCAATAGCGAAATATTTTTTTCGTTTTAAGCTTGATTTTCATATTCAATCTAAGCATTACTCGTTTTACGGTCTATTTATTCATTCATATTATTGCTTGTCGTATTTTTTTTGCTACGATTATTTATTTAATTTCTGTTCGTTTTGGGTTCCATTTATTCTTTAATAGTAATTTCTGGTCTGTTTGAGTTTGAATTTTAACCAGTATTTGTATCTACTGAGCTTAAGTTTAAAATGACCTTTACTTTTCTTTGAAAAACTTATTTTTCAGAAAGTTTTTTTTTAGTTAATTTTTGTTCGTTTTTGATTGCAAAAAGTTTCAAGTTTTTAAAAATTCTTTATTTCAAAATCAAACTAAAAAAAAATCAATTGTTCATCAAAGTATCAAAACTGGTATCAAAGTAACAATATGAAACTGAAAAAATCGGTTTTTGTAAACTTCGGAGTTTTTAATATCTGATTATGAACTCTTTTTAACAAAATGACTACCTTAAAATTTTTATCGGATGGTTTTGGGGAAAAAGGACTTGGCGGGGGGGGGGGGGCTAATTGCCCTTCGGTCTCTTTTGACTCTTTAAAAGTGAACTACAACTTTCTATTTTCAATCAAATGAGCCCTCTCTGAAGTTTATAAGACCATCCCTTCTATAAGAGCCATATATACCCCCAGAGTATAACTTACAACGCCTGTCCCGGGGTTCTCCCTGGTCCCGGAGTTCCAATATCTGATTTTTAAGTATTGAAATATTTTTGAACTATTACTTTGAACTATTTCTAGCAAAATGGTCAACTCAAATTTTTATCGGATGGGTTTATCTATTCGATAAACCCAAAGGCTTGGAGGGCCAATTTTTTTTTAACTCTGAGAAAATAAACTAGAGCTTTTTCCAATCAAATGAAGAACTTTTCATTTTCCAATAAACTAGAACTTTTTTCAACCAATGAAATGAGCCTTCTCTGAAGTTTATACGAGCATCCCTTTCATAAGAAACATATGAGCCCCAGGGCATAACTTAAAACGCCTGACCCCGGGCCCTGGGGGATTGTGTCGACACCTGAGTTTTTGTTATCTGACTTTTGAACAATTTTTAACTTAGTGGCTATCTCAAAATTTTTATCAGATGCATTTGGAGAAAAAAGGGAGTGGGGGGGGGCTAGTTGCCCTCCAATCTCTTTTGACTCTCAAAAACTGAACTAGAACTTTCAATTTCCAATCAAATGAGCCCTCTCTGAAGTTTTTACGAGCATCCCCTCCATAAGAACCATATATTCCCCAAGCATATTCCCCGATGCATTACTTACAACGCCTGCCCTCGGACCCTGGGAGGGAGGGGGCTTTGTTTGCCCCGGAGTTTTCGTTATTTGTTGTTTGAACTATTTTTTTTTAAATGGCTATCTTAAAGTTTTTATCGGATGGGTTTGAGGAAAAAAGAGCGTGGAGGGAGGGGGGCTAGGTGCCCTCCAATCTCCTTTGACTCTTAAAACATGAACTAGAACTTTCAATTTCCAGTCAAATGAGGCCTCTTTGAAGTTTATACGAGCATCCCTTCCATAAGAACCATATATGCCCCCAGGACATAACTTACAGTTGTCATCCTCAAAGACCTAATTTCCCGAATTTTCAACTACGTTGAACTAAATAGCTATCTCCAAAAATTTGATGTGTTTGGGGAAAAGGTGTGCGTGAGTGGGGTGTTAGTTGCCCTCCACTCACTTTCGACTATTAAAAAGGGCACTAGCCCTTTGAATTTTCAATCGAATGAGTCCTTTTTGAAGTTTCTACGACAAAAGTTTTTTCAAAAACCTTATATGCCCACAGGGCATAACTTACAACCCGTGCCCTGAGACCTGTGGGGGGATTGCCCTCCTCAAAAACATAATTTCTATCTAGAAATCAACTATGTATAACAAAATGGCTATCTCAAAATGTTGATTGGATGTGTTTGGGGAAATGATGGGCGTGGAAGGGGAGTTAGTTGCCTTCCAATCACTTTTGACCCTTAAAAAGGGCCCTAGAACTCTTGATTTACAATCGAATGATCCTCCTTTAAAGTTTATACGACGACCCCTTCCATATAAGTGCCTCTGGGGAAAAATATAATAATAAATAAATAATAAAACATTGGAGCCGTATAACCTTTACTAACGGCAACGCTATAGCGTTGCCCCTGATTATAAAAAAAAATAACAAGTTTTTTCAACTGAAAGTAAGAAGCAACATTAAAACTTACAACGAACAGAAATTATTAAATATATAAAGAAATTTATATCGGATATCGGACCGGATGCCCTTTGAAAAAGCGGAATATGGGCTAGATGCCTATTGATCGCTTTTGACTCTTGAAAAAGAACTAGATGTATCAGTTTTCAATGAAATGAGCACCCCTCCCAAAGTTAATATGACTAAGCTTTCCACAAAAATCTTATATTCTTATAAAAGGCAACTTATCTAAGTTACAATCCTTGCCTCGGGGGCTATGGAGGATTTCTTAACCCTCAGTTATAGTAATTTGAATTTTGGACTATTTTGAACAAAATAGCTATTTCAAAATGATGATAAGATGCAGTTAGGGAGAAAAAAAAATTGGGGGGGGGGCGGCTAGTTGCCCCCCATCTCTTTTGACTCTTAAAAAGTGATCGATAACTTTCAATTTCCAATCAAATGAACCCTCTCCTAACTTTATACGAGCATCCCTTCCATAAAAAACCATATATGCCCCCAGAGTAAAACTTTAGAATGCCTGCCTCTGGGTCCTGGGGCGTTGCGTTGACACAGGAGTTTTTCATATCTGACATTTGAACTATTTATAATGAAATGGCTATTCTAAAAAAATTATCACATAGGCGTGTGGGGGGGGGGGGGTAATTGCCCTTGGATATCTTTTGACTCTTAAAAAGTGAACTAGAACTTTCAACCAATCAAATGAGCCCTCTCTGAAGTTTATACGAGAATCCCTTTCATAAGAAGCATATACGCTCCCAGGGTAATACTTACAACACCAACCCCCCTGACCCTAGGGGGATGTGTTGACACTGGAATTTTTGTTATCTAATTTTTGAACAATTAAAAAAAAAAACTGGCTATCTCAAAGTTTGTAGCGGATGGGTTTGGGAAAAAAAATATGCATGGTTCTTATGGTTCATAAGAACCATCCATGATTTTAGGGCATAACTTATAACACCTTCCCCCGGGCCCTGGAGGGTTATATTGACACCGGAGTTTTTCTTATCCGACCTTTGAACTATTTTTTTTTTACCAAAATGTCTATCTAAAAATTTTCATCAGATGAGTTTGGAAAAAAAAGGCTTGGAGAGGGGCTAGTTGCTTTCAAATCTATAGCTATATCAAAGTTTTGATTGGATGTGTTTGGGGAAATGGTGGGCGTGCAAGGGGTGTTAGTTGCTTTCCAATCACGTTCGACGATTTAAAAGGACACTAGTCATTTAAATTTCCAATCGAATAAGCCCCTTTTGAAGTTTATACGACAACGCTTTCTAAAAAAACCTTATATGCCCCAAGGGCATAACTTACAACCCTTGCCTTTAGGGCTGGGGGGGAGTCCTCCTCAAAGACCTAATTTACAGAATTTTCAACTACACAGAACAAAACGGCTATTTAAAAATTTTGATTGCATGTGTTTGGGGAAAAGATGGGCGTGAGAAGGGGGTTAGTTGCCCTCCAATCACTTTCGACTATTAAAAAGGACACTAGTCCCTTGAATTTCCAATTGAATGAGCTCTTTTTGAAGTTTCTACGAGAAAGCTTTCTATGAAAAGCTTATATGGCCCCAGGGCATAACTTACAACCCTTGCCTTGAGGGCTATGGGGGGAAGGGGTTCATCCTCAAAGACCTAATTTCCGGAATTTTCGACTACGTTGAAGAAAATAGATATTTCAAAATTTTTATTGCATGTGTTTGGGGAAAAGATGGGCGTGAGAAGGGGGTTAGTTGCCCTCCAATCACTTTCGACTATTAAAAAGGACACTAGCCCCTTGAATTTCCAATCGAATGAGCTCTTTTTGAAGTTTCTACGAGAAAGCTTTCTATGAAAAGCTTTTATGGCCCCAGGGCATAACTTACAACCCTTGCCCTGAGGGCTGTAGGGAGAGTATCCTCCTCAAAACCTAATTTCTATCTGGAAATCAGCTACGTAGAACAAAATGGCTATCTCAAAATTTTGATTGGATGTGTTTGAAGAAATGGTGGTCGTGGAAGGGGTGTTAGTTGATTTCCAATCACTTTTGACTCTTAAAAAGGGCACTAGAACTCTGGACTTCCTAATCGAATGAGCTGCCTTTTAAGTTTGTACGACGACCCCTTCCATATGAAGTGCCTCTGGGAAAAAACATAAACAATAAATAAATAATAAAACTTTGGAGCCGTATAGCCTTTACTATAGGCAACGCTATAGCGTTGCCTCTGATTAGTACACTGCTTCTCTGATTTTGAATCACAAATAGTGCTAGCCTTGGTGATATTGGCTCGTTTTGAGGGGAACCGAATTCTTTTCATTAAAAAGTTTAGAGTAACTATTTGCTCAAAAATTCTTTCAGAAATATTCTTTTTTAAGAAATAATTATAATTTAGGCTTAACGAATGGCGAAGCCTCATTTCATAAATCAACCGCTTTTTCTAAGTCCTTTTTGTTTTGTTCCATAAAAATTTAAAAGTCTGTCTCCGAATCAAACGATATAAGGTCAGGTTAAATCATTTTAAAATTGGTTGTCAAAAAAGCTGGAATTTTGATGTTAAGGAATTCGGTCAAGGGAAGAGTTTTCGGTGCATGTAGTATTAGATTTATCTCTTGATTAAAGTCAGTTGATATCAAACACTCATATGAAGATAAGAAATTGGAAATTATCTAAATCAGATACGCCTTGTAGTTTCAAAGTTGAATGAACCTTGCCACTTTGATAAGGTTAAGTGGCCTATTTCTGTCTTTGTCAATAAACTTAACTTGACCTTATATCGTTTGATTCGGAGACCGACTTTCAAATTTTTTATGGAACAAAACAACAAGGACTTAGAAAAAGCGGTTGATTTATGAAATGAGGCTTCGCCATTCGTTAAGCCTAAATTATAATTATTTCTTAAAAAAGAATATTTCTGAAAGAATTTTTGAGCAAATAGTTACTCTAAGCTTTTTAATAAAAAGAATTCAGTTCCCCTCAAAACGAGCCAATACTACCCAGGCTAGTGCTATTTGTGATTCGAAATCAGAAAAGCAGTGTACTAATCAGAGGTGTTGTCGATTACCAGTGCCTCTTTTTATATGAATTTCTAAATGGCATGACTTAGGAGTATCCACCAAAAATTGTTTCAAAGGACCTTTACTAGAACAATAGACCCAAAAGTCTATAAAGACTAGTTTTAACCTTAAAGAACAACGCATTAAGATGGTGTCAATGTATTTCTTATACAGCTGTATCGCCTCCCTCCTTTTGAAGAAGTATTTCTCATTGCACTGCCACCATTTGTCAAAGGGGAAAAACAATGCAGTCCGGCAGTTTATTCTGGCTACCTTTAAGATGAAGTACATAGGAAAGGGTACTTTGAAAGTACTGTATCCTGACTTCTTAAAGCGATCTCTCAACAGATAAGACCTGGTGATTAGACTGATCAAAAGATTAACAAATTATCAAGCATCTATAGCATGCCAAACACCGTGGGTTCTGTTATATACAAAAAGGCATCGCAATTACCAATAAAACGATAATTACAAAAGTCAAATATACATGGTTGGCGTCGTGAACTGAACACAGAGAGCGTTGAAACAATGGTCACTGATTTTACAGGTCTTAGGGTAAATGGATTTAATGCTTTACACCTTAAAAGGATTATATTCCAAAACTCTCAGGTAAGCTATTCAAGTAGTCGTATTTAAGACTGGATACCAGATTAAATGATTTAAATTTCAAATCACCGGGCTGAATTCATTCAGTTGCGAATCATAAAGCTTTACTGCAGTGCATGTGTGAATTATGGTCAATATCTTGAAGTTTTGGATTTTTCTTAGGCTTAATATCCCACTAGTTTTGGCAATGATCAAACTTAAGCCACCTTAAAGGATATTAAAGATTCTGAGAATTATCTCTACCAGAAGAACTTTTCACACATCAACTGATTGAGAGGTAGCATTTTCTGATAAATAAACCTATTACAGTCTGGAATGAATATCCAGAACAATGGAAAAAATTTCAAAAATATTCATGTTTGATGATCATCTGCCGAAGATCGTCAATACAAACGAGGCAGTAATTATCTTCTTTGTTAACTCAGCTCCGACGCTGATTCTATTTGAATTTTTCAGTGAAGGTTGATAAGACAATGGAAGAAATTTCAAACAGTCATTATTAGCGATAGGTGCCTTTCTAATCATAGGCAGCGCAATAGCGCTGCAAAAGTAAAGAACAATTTTCGCAAAATTTTGTTATTTATTTTTGGTTCTTGGTCATAGACCAGGGCACTTCGTATCGAAGGAGTTGTCTGAAAAACTTCAAAAAGGGCTCATTTAATTGGAAATTGGAGTGACTTGTGCCCTTTTTAATAGTTGGAAGTGATTGGAGGGCAACTAACACCCCTTCCACGCCCACTATTTTCCCAAACACATTCAATCAAAATTTTGAGATAGCCATTTTGATCAGCGTGGTTGATTTCCAGATAGAAATTACGTTTTTGAGGCGGACACACCCCACAGACTTCAGGGCAAGAATTGTAAGTTATGCCCTGGGGGCGTATACGGTTTTTATAGAAAGTGCTGTCGTAGAAACTTCAAAAAGTCTCGTTCGATTGTAAATTCAAAGGGCTAGTGCCCTTTTTATTAGTCAAAAGTGATTGGAGGGCAACTAACCCCCGTTTCACACCCACCATTTCCCCAAACACATCCAATCAAAATTTTGAGATAGCAATTTTGGTTAACGTAGTTGAAAGTTCTGGAAATTAGGTCTTTGAGGATGACAACTAAAAAAAATACACATGAATGTTCATTGTCAGTTTAATATACATATACTGATGTTTAGCAATCAAAATGTTAATATTGTTTGATTTACTAAATTTATAAAAGAAAAAACATTTATATTTATATTTCTCACGCCCACCTTTTCCCCAAACACATCCAATCTAAATTTTGAGATAGCCATTTTGTTCAACGTAGTTCAAAGTTCTGGAAATTTGGTCTTTGAGGATGAAACCCCTCCCCCCCCCCCGACCCTCAGGGCAAGGGTTGTAAGTTATGCCCTTGGGGTATATAAGGTTTTTATATTATAGAAAGTGTTGTCGTAGAAACTTCAAAAAGGAATCATTCCATTGGAAATTAAATGGGATAGTGCCTTTTCTTAATAGTTGAAAGTGATTGAACAGCAACTAACACGCCTCTCACGACCACCATTTTCCCAAACACATCCAATCAAAATTATGAGATAGCCATTTTGTTTAACGTAGTTGAAAGATCTGAAAATTAAGTCTTTGAGGATGACAACTAAAAAAATATAAATGAATGTGCATTGTCAGTATAATATACATATACTGATATTTATTAATCAAAAGGTTAATATTATTTGATCTATTAAACTTATAAAAGTAAAAACATTCATATTTTTTCAGTAAAGTGTAAATTATGCTCTGGCCTTGGGAAGGCATGGGGGTAGTCAGCCCTACTCATGTTAATTTTTGCTCGTTTTGAGTTTGACTCGGTTATTTATTGTAATTTCTGTTCCGTTTTGTGTGTCATTCATTCATCTATGCTGATTTGTGGTAGTTTTATGCTTGGAAGATTATTTTATTTTTGCTCATTTTTGTTTTAATGGGGTTCTTTACTTTTCTTTGAAAAACTTATTTTGAGGAAATTTTTTTTTTAATTAATAGCTATAAAAGGCAGCTCTCTAAGGTTCAGCGCGGCGTGTTGGGCAATTAATTATTACATCTGAAAGAATCTGAAAAGTCTTAAGGAGTGAATTTTAACAAAACTATTTAACAAAACTATTTATTTAACAAAAATTTTACCCTAATTTTTTTTTTCCATGTAAGACAAAGAGAGAATATAAAAGTTAGAAGAAATAGAAACTGGCTTATATATGATTTCAAATTTCATAGAAACAGACATGATTATGAATGAAAAAATAACAGCTAAAAGAAACTGAAACTTTTAATTTTTTTTTTTTAATTACAAAGACCTACTCAAGCTTGCATACATTTCTTCTATAACAAGTACATAAGCAAAGGTAAGTCAACTGCGAAACTAATTTTCAGCAATTCATTCTTTTTTAACCATTCGTCAAATGGATAGAAAAAAAGTCGGTTAAAAAAATCCTTTCAATTCAAGCAATTTTTAATTTGTCTTAATGCAAAAATGATGCGCAAGTTTTTCTTTGTTCTTTTTCTTGGGGGGGGGGAGACATTCAACTTATTTGTTTTAGTTTCTTTTTGTTTTCAATTTTTTTTTTCCGTTTTGTATGCTGATGTTGTTTGTTTTAGGTTTAATTTTCTTAACAGCAATCATTTCTGTCATGAGTTTGTTGACATTAATGAGAATATATTTATTGAAAAGATAGAAATCCTCTATAAGCTATTTTCTGCTGGTTTTAAATTTTAAATTTACTCACTATTATCGAAGGAATAGGTATTAAAAATCTGTTTGCTGAATAAGGTGTTTCAAACTACCTTTTTACCAAGAACCATGTTGATATATATATATATATATATATATATATATATATATATATATATATATATATATATATATATATATATATATATATATATATATAACCTCGCCTGCGTATGCAGCCTCTCCGAAGCCAGGATAAAGAGGGAGGGTTGGCCTGTGGGCTTGTGACCCACACCCGGGACCTCAAGGGCCTGCCATCGGGGGAAATTCTAACTGCAACCAAAACATCAAGTTTCAGCCTCGGATTTTCGAACCCCCTTTTGATGACGACCTCTGCATGCCCATGGACAAGATTAATGAATGCGAAACAACACCTCAAATTGGGTTTCTGGAACGTATCTGGTTTCTGGTACAATATCTCAAGACTCCAAGACTGAACTACTAAGAGCACTGGAAGACTACCACCTCGACCTTCTGGCACTGTCGGAAGTTTGATGGCTAGGATCTGGATCGAGTAAACTGGATGGAGATGTGACCATTATACACAGTGGATCGCGGCAAAAGCGTGAATACAGAGTAGCCCTAATGAGGACAAAACAAACTTCCCCAGCTCTACTACAGTGGACACCGGTGTCACCTAGAATCCTGATAGCCCGCTTTATCGGCGCGCATACGAAACTGTCAGTAGTATGCTACGCAGTTGTATGCTACGCACCCACTAATTACACCACCGACAAATCAAAAGACGAATTTTACAGAGCTCTCAGCTCCGTAGCAAATGACAAACCACGGCATGACATAGCATATTTTCTAGGAGACTTTAAAGTGAAAGTAGGGAACGACTGATCGTTGTCCCCAGAGGTTCTCGGTGAGCATGGCCTGGGCCAGTGAAACGAAAACGGAGAACTACTTATCGACTTCACACTCCTTAACGACCTAGTAATCGGAACTACCCTATTTTCTCATCGGGATGTACACAAATATTTTTGGATATCTCCCGATGGCGACACCCGAAATCAGATTGACCATTGTCTTTGGAGCAGGAAGTGGAGATCAAGCCTACTTGAAATTAAGGGGATATAGAGGAGCTGACGTTGGCTCAGATCATAATCTAATGGCTGCAAAAACCCGCCTCAAATTAAAAAGAAATAGAAACACAAAAAAGGCTCCCATAAACCCAGTCTTTGACTAGGAGAAACTGAGGGTGAGAGAATTCAACCGAACCTTTAAACTAGAGATGTGGAATAGATTTGAAGCCTTGTCTTTACTAGATGATGCTGATAGCAATCAATACAAGGAAAGCATAAATTTGTGCTTTAATGGTGCCACGAAAGCCACCATTGGGTATCGTAAGAGCCCAAAGAACCAGTGGCCATCTGACTAAACATGGGAACTCATAGAGACAAGGAAAAAATAAAAGCATCACTTATCCAAAGACAAACCCCCGACCGCCAGATCCTCATAAACGATGAATACAGAGCCGCGGATAAAAAGGGAAAGAAGAGTGCCAGAAAAGACCAGAGAAACCTACTGGAGCGGAAAGCAGAACAGGCAGAAGAGGCAGCAACGAGAGGTGACTCAAGAGCCGTCTATAAAATCACTAATGAGATTATCAGAAAGAAATCCTCTATTCAACATGGATCAGTAAAAGACCCCTCGGGCATCCTGATAACGCAGCAGTCTGACGTAGACGAATTTTGGGGCCGCCACTTCGAGAAGCTGTTGAATAGACCTCCATCAGACGATCCGCCAGAGATCCCAGCAACAACACTATTTTACTTAGATATCAGCACCGATCCACAGTCATCCACTGAAATCACAGCAGCAGGAAAGAAGCTGAAAAATGGGAAATCGCCTTGCGAAGACAGGATATCCGTGGAAATGATCAAAGCGACTGTCATGACCTTCCTCAAGTTCTGGACAGCACTGTTAGCAGTAATCTGGCAGCCAAAATACCTTCGGACTGGAAACACAGCACCCTTGCGAGGACCTTTAAGAAAGGAGATGCGCCCCTCCCAGGCAACTGGCAAAGATCTGCATCCATACCTAGAAAATTGTGGACCCACATCTGGAAAGAATCAGCTCACAGCTCGACAGACACTTTTGCGACAAGCAACATGGATTTAATCCCAACCGCTCATGTGCGGACCTGATATTTACTCTACGGCTACTGACGGAAGAAAGCTGAGATTGGCACTCCAAAATTTATATGATATTCATCGATTATGAGAAGGCATTTGACTCAGTAGACCGCCAAAGTCTGTGGAAGATTCTACTGCATTACAGAATTCCTGAAAAGATAGTTTCACTGATCGTCGCGCTTTATGAAGGTAGCAAGTGCTGTGTAAAGACACCAGATGGCCAAACTCGTTTCTTCCGCATTCTGTCAGGAGTTATGCAATGTTGCGTCTTGTCACCGCTACTTTTCGTAATCGTCTTTGATTACATACTGCGAAGTAGAAGCACAGACGGAATCCAGCTGAATCCAGAAATACGCCTCAGTGATATAGACTTCGCTGACGACATTGCCTTCGTGGCATTATGCAAGCCTCCAAGAACTCTTTGACAAAGTGAGGGAGAGAGCTGGCCAGGTTGCCCTGAAAATAAATAATGAGAAAACGAAATACATGGCTACCACATATTCGACCCTGAGCATCACTTGCGGAGACCAACAATATAAATATATGTGTATATATATATATATATATATATATATATATATATATATATATATATATATATATATATATATATATATATATATATATATATATATATATATATATATATATATATATATGAGAATATTTGTGTGTGTTATTAAACAACCTAGGTAAAATTTTATAACAGAGGAATGAACATCTATTTCTTCTCCTAGAAACTCAGTAATTTTTTTCGATAGCCCGAGTTACCAATTGGATGATATTTTAAGTTATTTATCTTATAATATATTCTTTGTGCTGTCTCAAACTTTTTTCAATTCCCTCCCCCTCTCTCTTCCTTCTCTCTTTCTCTCTTTGTTTCAGCTTTTTGTTTTGTTTCTGTCCAGAAATGAATTCTTGCATGTTTACCTACTTTCATCTTTATTTTCGTTGAGTTTAAAGTTTTAAGTTTGAAATTGTGTTAAGCTAAAAAGTTTGTTAGACGCAAATGCGTTTTTACTTGAAGTTTATATATTAAACTACTAAATATTTAATACATTTGTATTTTAATTCTATAAAGAACATACTATTTTATATTTTTACTGTCTATTTTTTTCATGCTTTTACGTTTCTGTAAATCTGTTTAGGTTTAGGATTAATCATTTTGTTGTTCATTATACATGTAATTTTGTCTATTTTCCCCTCTTTATATCTGCCTGACTCTCTCTCTCTCTCTCTCTCTCTCTCTCTCTCTCTCTCTCTCTCTCTCTCTCTCTCTCTCTCTCTCTCTCTCTCTCTCTCTCTCTCTCTCTCTCTCTCTATCCTTTCCTGCCTCTTGGTTTCTAGTTGAATTTGTGTTTAATTAAACTCTATCTATTTAACTGGTAGTTTCCCTTTACAAAAGTTTTATTATATAATTCCAATAGGGATTTATATTGACTTTCAATATTCAAAGGACAAATACAAAAAAAAGGAAAAACAACTCACCTAACTACAGGGTCACATGGCTCATCAAATTTTAGACCCAAATCTTTTCTTTTTGGTAAGTTCTCGACTCTTATAAGATAAACGAATAACATTCTAGAACTTTCGTTATAATCCAGGGAAAACCACAGACGCCCAATGTGAGTGTAGGGAAACGGTGATCCTGATTCATCAAGGGAGAGGGTGCTAATAGAAGGGTACAAATCTGGATTTACTTGACCTAGCAAATGACATCCTATAACAAAATATGAAATATTGTATTTGAAGTAAAGCTAGAGAAATGTCTTAAGTAGAGTCTAGTGAAATTTCTTGGTTTGGGTGGAGGCCGTGGAATTACGCAAAAAAGTAAACTGCGCGCTTTATGGAGAGGACTTAGAAATTTAAAATTTTTTTTTTTTATTCCCAAAAGATATTTGGTTGAATTGAATGCTTTAAATTGCTTTGGATATGATGATATTTCAATATATTTATATTATTTTTGTAAGCATATTAAAGCTTTATATTTTTAAAATATATTTTGTACTTACTTAAATCAATAATTTCTTATTCATTTTCTGCGTTTGATCTTTGACTGATCCTTCGGTTACTCATGGTATTTACCAAACTGAGCATAGCATCTGAAATCTAGATACATTATTCACAAAAAATGTTCCATGTTGAGACCTTTTTTCCCTAGCTGGGAATCGAAGCTGTTTAGCTTTCCGTTGCTTATTGTCATCATTTGGGACTAGCGAAAAGCTGCCAGACCGTTATTCATGAGAATAATTTTCTTCTTCAAAGTCTATTTAAGCAGTTCTTTCAAAATCTCTTTCGGCGGTTCAATTTAGTTAGTAGCTTGGTTTGTACTGAGGCCAAATTCTAGCAAAACCGATAATTTTTCTTTGTAATCTCGACTACTTTCATTCAAGTTTAGAATTTGGCCATCTTTAGAATTTAGAATTTAGCATTTAAAATTATATATATATATATATATATATATATATATATATATATATATATATATATATATATATATATATATATATATATATATATATATATATATATATATATATATATGTATATATATGTATATATTTCTATACAAAAAATTGTAAATAAATACTGAATGATATTTTAATATAATTTCTCTTGCGCTTTTCTTTTTTGGAATTTTGAGTTTGTAGATGTTTTCAAGCAGGCTTGAGGATCTTTAAATTGGCAATTGGTTCCAGATACCAATAAAAGATACATCTGGAATAGTCTTCATTTGTTCCAGAATGGTCTCAGCTCAGTGACCTCTGGGATTTTATTAAGGAAACATTGAAACACTTTTTGTATGTATTTTTTAATAGCTTGACTAGTATGCATGTATTTCACAAGTTTTACCTGACATAGGGTTACCACATAGATCTTATGGTAGAGGCTCCACCGTGCCGGGTAAGAAAAGTAAAGCCTCTAAACCCGTTAAGGCAGGTGGTATTTCTTCTGATGAGCCCTAAATGGAAGGTTCTACTTGGAAATATTTTGCTAGATTTAAGGTGCTTTTGCTTGTAAATTTACAACGACTTACAATTATTGATGACGACTTAGCATGAATTTGGACATTTCTATTTGGTTGACGGTTCGGGTGAACTGTTTGGTCCTAGGTAGTTGGATAGATGGGTAAGGTGAAAGCCTCGTTCAAGTGCACATTTGTCTCAATTGCTGGATTAGGACGACAGTTTTTTTTTTTTTTTTTTTTTTTTTTGGCTAAGTAATTACCTCTTAAACATAATATATAATATATATATATATATATATATATATATATATATAATATCGGTATATATATATATATATATATATATATATATATATATATATATATATATATATATATATATATATATATATATATATATATATATATATATATATATATATATATATATATATATATATATATATATATATATATATATATATATATATATATATATATATATATATATATATATATATATATATATATATATATATATATATATATATATATATATATATATATATATATATATATATATATATATATGATATCGGAAGCTCGGTTTCTTCACTGCCGTTCCCTGGCACTCAGCACAATACAGGCTTCTATATATAGTTTCTCACTATCGCTTGTTTTCTAAACGCAGACAATTTGAGCCTTTTATTGATGTCATGATGTCCAAATGGACCTTAAATTAAAATTGGTGCTTTGTATTCTCGACTTTCATTCAAGTTTAGAATTTAGCCATCGACTTGACTTACTTGACTTAAGGCTCCTGCCGAGGGTTCGGCGTAGAGAACGATGAACTAGGCGCCTCCAGGTTGACCTATCGCTTGCCAGGATCACAGCTTCTTCCACCGGGATTTGGGCTTGGATGAGGAATTCATCGGCTTTGTCTTTCAACCTAGTGTGTGGGCGTCCTCTGGGTCGTTTCCATCCGTGGAGGGTGGGGTCGAAGTCAAATGCGACCCGTGCTGGGGCGTCGCGTGGCATGCGAAGGAGGTGGCCGTACCACCGAACAGTACGCTGGGCGAGCTGCGTTGAGAAAGGAGTTTGAGCCGTACGTGATAGGAGAGTCTGGTTGCTCACGAAGTCAGTCCAGTGAAGTCTTTCGATTCTTCGGAGATGTTTCGTCTGAGCGACATCGATGGCACTGAGGATAGATTTGGCAGCTGGCCATGTCTCCGCTCCATACAGCAGGACGGTGCTGACTGACGCATTGTAGATGCGCACTTTAGTAAAGCGGCTTATGTTTGGCTTTCGCTAGATGTTGCTAAGCCTCCCAACAAGTGCTGAAGCTTTGGCAATTCGAGATGTAAGCTCTTTTGTGATCAAGCCATCATTCGACAGAATAGATCCCAGGTAAGGGAAGTCCTCAACCACATCTACTCGGTTGCTTCCGATGTTGACTTCCTTTACAGTAGAACGGGACGTGGGGGGCTCAAGGAGCATAACTTTGGTTTTCTGCCAGTTGATCTTCAGTCCAACTTTCGAGGCTTCTTCTGAAAGCACCTGGAGAGCTTTGGTCTTCTTATCGATGGTGTTCGCAACTAGCGCTATGTCGTCGGCGAAGTCCGCATCAGAGAGTACCTGGTCTCCGAACTGAAGACCGAATTGAAGGCGAGTTATCGTACTGGCCATAATATGGTTAATGACATAATGGAAAAGCTCAGGAGCGATGGTGCAACCTTGCCGCATGACAGACTTCACTAGGGAGATGGGACTACGTCTTCCATTGACTTGCACGCCGCTTTCCTTACCCTCATACAGCTTTTCAAAGAGTGATCAATATTTCTTGGGTAGACCCGTAGTTCTTAGTATCAGCCAAAGTGAACGGCAATCAACAGAATCGAAGGCAGCCTTAAAGTCCACGAACGCGATATACGCTTTTTGGTGGAATTCCTGCGTCTTCTCCATCAACTGGCGCACAGTAAACATTTGTTCCGTCATCGACCTGCCGGGCAGGAATCCGGCTTCCGGGCTCTTCTCTTTCTACGCAAAAAGCTGGAAAACATGTCCAGGAGTGACATGGCGAAGAGTTTACCAGGAACGGAGAGAAGCGTGATCCCACAATAGTTAGAGCAGATTTGACGGCTGCCCTTACGTTTCCAGAGCGGCAATATGATGCCAGAACGCCAGTCATTCGGTATGCTTTCCGTCATCCATACAGCTGAGAAGATTATCTGGAGCCACAGAATCATCGCTGCACCCCCGTACTTGAGGAGTTCTGCAGAAATACCACAGACGCCGGGGTCTCGATTATTATTTAACTGTTTTAAAGCATTTTGGATCTCAAAGGTGGTAAACGGTTGCGATACGAGGTAGGAAGTAGCCTCGGGTGTGGTCATTGCTGCTTGAATCATATCAGGGTCGGGATGAGCAACTGCCTCGGTATTCAGAAGCGTTGAGAAGTGACTGCTCCAGGCAGAGAGTTGGCCTGCATCGTCATCCGGCATGCTTCCGTCAGCAGAAAAAACACGGCTCACGGTGGAAGTCCTCCCTTCCGTCAGCTCGCGGAGGTGTTTGTAGAGGGAGCAGGTGTCTCTTTTTCTCGAGGCATCTTCAAGATCGCTGGCTTTCTTGTCGACGAAGGTCTTCCTGTAACTGTGCAGTAGACTATTGCGCAGGCCATTGAGTCGTCTGTACTCTGGCATATTCTTTGCTAAACGGGCCTTCCGGCGCAGCTCGATTACAGACAGAGTCTTCTGGGATATCCAGGGTTTACTGCCAGCAGAATCGAGTATGTTATCATTGAAAGACTTCCAGGCTACTTCAGGGTCGTCCAGAACTTGGAGGCAGCTAAACCGGTTAGAGATATCGAGAGCATACTTCTGGTGCATCTGAGATGTAGCTAGACTACTCAGATCAAGCTTGGGAGGCCATCTTTCTTGTCCTTGTGCTCTCAGGCGTAGCCTGAGTGTGGCGACTACCATCCTATGGTCTGTGTTTCCAAGCTCAGCGGACCTATAAGTCCAACCATTTGTTATCGACTAGCTCCAATGACGCGAGATCATAACATAATCGATCATCTTTTTCGTCTGGCTCTTGTTACTATACAAATAATATTTGTGTATATCTCTTCTTTGAAAGAGCGTGTTTGAAATAGCGAGATTATGCATATTTGCTGAGCTGGAGGAGTCTTTGTCCGTTGTCATTCAGTGAATCTGGAGTCACAGGGCCGAGAACACTTCTCCACACACCCTCCCTGTCATTTACCGTCGCGTTAAGGTCTCCCAGAAGTGATGATGTCGTGGGGTGGGACTCTAGACAAGGTTGCTGAGAGCTCCGCATAGAACTGATCCTTCTCTTCTGCAGAACTAGGATTGGTGGGAGCATAGCATACAATAATTGTCCACTTTCCATGCTTGTGCTGGAGCTGAGCCATCAGTATTCTATCTAAAATTTGTTTATACCAAAGAAGGCATCTCTTGGCTCTAGCGTTCAGCGCGAGACCTACACCATTTGTCTTCCTTTTTGGGTCACCAGAACAGATCAGGTGATATCCTTCACCAATATCCTCGGACTCTCTTCCGACAAGGTAGGTTTCCGTTAGGCCAGCCACAGCTATATTGAAGCGTTTTAGCTCATAGGCAAGCATTGATTTAGCTCCAGGAAAGTTGAATGTGAGTACGTTCCAGGTGGCGAGTCGTATTCCACCTTCGTCAATAAGGTTCATTCGATGGTCTAAAATCGGTCCAGGGACGTGCTGGGGTCGTGGAAGGTAAAGGGGAGGGGGTAGGTCAGCCGAGGCAGTATCATCGTTTTTCGTTGCGGTAAAATTTTCGGGTGGAGGGTTACAGGCCCAACCGACCCTAGGCCTTGAATCTAATTAGAGCTAGGACTTGCCTAGATACTGAGAGTCCCTGGGGTGGGCTCAACCCACCTCATCAGGTTGAGGCTGCTCATTAACATGGAGCGTTTAGTTAGTTTTAAAGTTTTAGTTTGACAGTTTTAATATTTAAAGTTTTAGTTTGACTCGGATTTCATTGAGGCAGCTTAAACGATTTTGAATAGATATATGGTAGGGCCTAGTTTCAAATAGCCATTTTTAGACTTGGAAACCACAAATTACCAGAGGTGCGTATACACACACCCATACATACACAAATATATATATATATATATATATATATATATATATATATATATATATATATATATATATATATATATATATATATATATATATATATATATATATATATATATATATATATATATATATATATATATATATATATATATATATATATATATATATATATATATATGATATCGGAAGCTCGGTTGCTTCACTGCCGTTCCCTGGCACTCAGCACAATGCAGGCTTCTATATATAGATTCTTACTGTCGCTTGTTTTCTAAACGTTGACAATTTGAGCCTTTTATTGATGTCATGATGTCCAAATGGACCTTAAATTAAAAGTGGTGCTTTGTATAAATACATTTTTTTTTATTGAACCCTTAACTTTTTCCTTGGCTTGTCTTTTGTCATTATGAAAGGCATATCGCCGAACTTTTGTTTCTTTCAGTTGTTCAGGTGGTGGGACAAAAACTTTTTTTTCTTCCGACTATTTATCTAGTCCAGGTTTTTGATTTCACATGGTGTGGAAGGCATTGACGACTACCTCTGTTTCTTTTAATTTTTAGGTGGCTGGACAGAAACTTCTTCTTTTGCTTTGGCTTGTCTTTTGTCATTATGAAAGACGCGTCACAGAACCTTCGTTTGTTTTAATCGTTTAGGTGGTGGGACAAAAACTTCTTTTTCTTCCAAAGATTTATCCAGTCAATATTTTTGATTTTTAAAGGTATGGTATGTATTGATGACCTTATCGTTGTGAAAATCCAAAACTCAATCATCATCGCTATCATTATCAATTTGTTTGCTTCGTTAAACCTTGGCTTATCTCTCGTCATTATGAAATACATATAGCCGAACCTGTGTTTTTCTAACAAAGGTATGGTAGGTATTGATCACCTTATCCATGTCAAAATCCCAATCATCATCGCTATTATTTTTAATTTTGACACGTTTTGGTTCCCGCTGCCCAGGTTGCTTTTCATTGACTTGCTGCTCTACATTTCATTTTTGACTCCCTCACTTGTTCGTTGTCGTATGTTTTCTAACTGCGCGTGTCTTTGCTCTTCATTTTCATTTTTAACTCGCTCTAATTGTCGTTTTCACACACATTCTAACCGCCTGTGTCTCTGATTTTCATTTTCATTTTTGACGCGTTAGTTCAGGTGTTGTTTCCAAAATTTTAAAGTTAGTTTGTTTTATTGTTAGAAAAAATCGACTCGATTGAACGCTTAAAATCGACTCGCTTTTGTTAGATAAAATCAACTCGGTTTGAACGCAACCAGTTACATAATGTCAGTAGGAAGGCCCAAAAAAACGAAAATTTGCAATTACTATGAATGGTGATTTTCTATTTTGACAAGGGATTACAACAATTCAAAAACCTTAAAAAGGAAAACCAAAAGTTTCAAGCTTAGTATTTATCATTGTCAAAAATCGGACTAGCTTCAATAATCAATCTTTGTAAAGACTGCAGTATGAAAAGACATTAAATTGCGTAAAGAGCAAAAAACTGGTAATATATAAATATATAAATAAATATAGAAAAACTGGCAAAAATATTTGTGTATATTTTAACAAGGAATTAGAAAAAATCAAAATCTTAAAAAAGAAAACCGAAAGTTTGAAGCTTAGTAGAAATCGTTGAAGAGAAAAACGTCATTACCAAATTTCTTATCTTTTAAGTATAATCAATGTCTTATTAAGACATGAAAAAATGTTGAATTTTTTTTTAAGTTCAGTTCAGAATCACTAAATTTATTATTGTAAACTGCAAAAATATTTGCGGTGCCTCATCAATAATTTTAATGTTTTATTTTAAAATTGAACAAATACCTGAAAAACTTTAAAATTTGTATGTTTTTTTGTTAGAAAAAATCGACTCGCTTGAACGCTTAAAATCGAATCGCTTTTGTTAGATATTTCAAGCCAATATATTTCCCTTGCTGTTAAAGCCAAAGAGGCGGTAAGTTTCCTTTCAAGGGTAAGCAGCCTGGCCGAGTGGTCCAAGACACTGGTGTTAGCCACCAGTCTCTTCGGACGCGTGGGTTCAAATCTTACCGCTGGTATACGATTATGTTTGAAAGACTGCAGTGTGAAAAGACATCGAAAATGCAGTTTTTGGTGGAAAAATTTATTCTCTTTTAGATATAATTTATTTTAGTTACAAAAGGTTTTTAACCCAATTAATTTCCTTTAAAATGAGCTATTGAACAACCCTCTACGATGTTCCAGTGCCAAGCTATCTCTGGATACAAAAGAAAAGAGAAAAAAATATCCCGTTTGTGGAGAATAACGTGGTAAAAGTCAATTTGCTTGATTTTCAAGCCAATATATTTTCTTTGTTATTCAAGCCAAAGGGCGGTAAGTTTCCTTTATAGAGGTTTCGGACAAGGTGGTTCTAATGGTGTACTTTTTGTTTTGATCTGACTCCTCTGTTAGGAACTATGGGTTTTTATATTTCCTAACATTGGACGTGATCGTCTCTTACTAGGTTGCTAGCTACCGCTGCAACCCGGATAAAAGCACTATCTTTTCAATTTAACAAACAGGAAAAAGCCTACGGCTTTTTCTTCTTTTAAATAGTAAGAGACGAAACTCAAACAATCAAGTAGCTAACTAAGTCCAATGTATGGAATGGTTTGTTATTTCAGTGATCGTCTTTTAATGTATTGACAAAATTGATTCTACTTTAAAAAGTATTTTATTTTTAATTACAAAAGTGACTAGATGTTGCAATTTATTTTAAAATGAGCTATTATACAGATCTCTAAGATTTTCCAGTGCCCAGCTAGTTGAGGAGAAAAATCAAGCGGAAAGAAAAAAATATCCCGTTTGTGGAGAATAACGTGGTTAAAGTCAATTTTCTTGATTTTCAAGCCAATATATTTTCTTTGTTATTCAAGCCAAAGAGTGATAAGTTTCCTTAATAGGGGTTTTCGACAAGGTGGTTCTAATGGTGTAATTTTTGTTTTGATTTGATTCTTTTCTCAGGAGTTAGGGGTTTTTATATTTCTTAACATTGGACGTGATCGTCTCTTACTAGGTTGCTAGCTACCACTGCAAACCGGAGCTTTGAAAAGACTGCAGTATGAAAAGACATCAAAAATTTAGTTTCTAGTGGAAAAGTTAATTATCTTTTTGAAATAATTTATTTTAGTTACAAATGATTTTTAGCCCAATTAATTTTCTTTATAATGAGCCATTGAACAACTCTCTACAATGTTCCAGTGCCAAGCTATCCGTGGAAAAGGAAGAAAAAACAAATATGCGGTTTAGGCAGAATGTTGTAGTAGCTGCCACTTTTCTGGATTTCAAGCCAATATACTTCCCTTGCTGTTCAAGCCAAGGGACAGAAAGTTTCCTATACAGGGGTTTTGGACAAGGCGGTTCTAATGCTGTACTTTTGTTTTAATCTGACTGTTTTTTAGGAACTATGGGTTTTTATATTTCTTAATATGGGACGTGATCGTCTCTTACTAGGCTACTAGCTACCGCTGTAACCCGGATGATCTGAATCTTTTTTCAGGAGTTATGGGTTACTTTAGTTTTTACTATGGGGGGTGATCGTCTCTTACTAGGTTACTAGCTACCGCTGCAAACCGGATTTATCATGAACGTTATCGATCTTTTATGTAATACCGCTGTAACCCGGATAATAAACTGATTACAAACAGGAAAAAGCCTACGGCTTTTCTTCTTTGAAATGGTAAGAGACGAACCTCAAACAATCAAGTAGCTTACTAATTCCAATGTATGCAATTGTTTTTTATACCAATGATCGTCTTTTAATGTAATTTCCTATACAGGGGTTTCGGACAAGGCGATTCTAATGGTGTACTTTTTGTTTTGATCTGACTCCTCTGTTAGGAACTATGAGTTTTTATATTTCTTAACATTTGACGTGATCGTCTCTTACTAGGTTGCTAGCTACCGCTGCAACCCGGATAACATCGTTCTTTACTCAGGCAGTGCTAGCGCGCTGTCTATGATAATAAACTGATTACACACAGGAAAAGCCTACGGCTTTTTCTTCTTTGAAATAGTAAGAGACGAGTCTCAAGCAATCAAGTAGCTAGCTAATTCCAATGTATGCAATTGTTTGTTATTCCAATGATCGTCTTTTATTGTAATCAAGATTTAAAATTATTAAGCACACAAAATCCCGTGTCGAGTATCTAAAACCTAGCATAAAACAAAACTAATTTTAAAATTTTCAGGTATTTATCTTGTTTGAATTACAAAATTAGTATTATTGGTTAGACACCATAAATATTTTTGCAGTTTAAATAATAAGTTTAGTGATTCTGGACTGAAAACTAAAATAATTGCAATTATGAGACAATAATATGGAGATATGTACTTTACGGGTTACAGGATACAATAATAAATTTGAACTGAGATGAAAAAAAAATTTCTTCCAGGAGACAAAAAGCAAAACTAATTTTAGAATTTTCATGTATTTTTGTTGTTTAAATTAAAAAATTACTATTACTGATTAGGCATCATAAATATTTTTGCAGTTTACATAATAATTTTAGCGATTAAGCCAAAAAAGAAAATTTTGGTTCCAGGAGTTTCGGTTACTATTGAGACAAGTAGCTATTATTACTATAGAGTTCATTACATGGACTGTTTTATTGCTTCAAAATTCAAATATCTTTGAAAAGACTGCAGTATGAAAATACATCAAAAATGCAATTTTTTTGACAAAATTGATTCTACTTTAAAAAGTATTTTATTTTTAAATACAAAAGTGACTAGATGTTGCAATTTCCTTTAAAATGAGCTATTATACAGCTCTCTATGATTTTCCAGTGCCCAGCTAGCTGAGCAGAAAGAAAAAGCGGAAAGAAAAAAATATCCCGTTTGTGGAGAATAACGTGGTAAAAGTCAATTTTCTTGATTTTCAAGCCAATATATTTTCTTTGTTATTCAAGCCAAAGGGAGGTAAGTTTCCTTTATAGAGGATTCGGACAAGGCGGTTCTAATGGTGTACTTTTTGTTTTGATCTGACTCTTTTTTTAGGAGTTGGGGGGTTTTATATTTCTTGACATTGGAGGTGATCGTCTCTTACTAGGTTGCTAGCTACCGCTGCAACCCGGATTTCATTTTCTTAAATCCTGGATCACAAGACATCTTAGTAGCAATCCTTACGCGTGCTCGAGCTTTATTGCGTTTGGTGGCATTTTTATCTCTTTTAAATAAACTTTTCTTATATTTCAGGATGTTAGCTTTATTTTTTGTGTAGTAAAGTTTTCTATTAGTAGAAATTTGGATTGTTCTATTTTGATATTGTTTTTGGTTATTCTTTCTTTTTTTACACTCGCGTGAGACAATATTTTTTAAATATTTAAAATTATTAATAACACAAAATCACGTGTCGAGTATCTAAAAAATAGAATAAAAAAAAACTAATTTTAAAATTTTCAGGTATTTATCTTGTTTGAATTACAAAATTAGTATTATTGGTTAGACACCATAAATATTTTTGCAGTTTAAATAATAAGTTTAGTGATTCTGGACTGAAAACTAAAATAATTGCAATTATGAGACAATAATATGGAGATATGTACTTTACGGGTTACAGGATACAATAATAAATTTGAACTGAGATGAAAAAAAAATTTCTTCCAGGAGACAAAAAGCAAAACTAATTTTAGAATTTTCATGTATTTTTGTTGTTTAAATTAAAAAATTACTATTACTGATTAGGCATCATAAATATTTTTGCAGTTTACATAATAATTTTAGCGATTAAGCCAAAAAAGAAAATTTTGGTTCCAGGAGTTTCGGTTACTATTGAGACAAGTAGCTATTATTACTATAGAGTTCATTACATGGACTGTTTTATTGCTTCAAAATTCAAATATCTTTGAAAAGACTGCAGTATGAAAATACATCAAAAATGCAATTTTTTTGACAAAATTGATTCTACTTTAAAAAGTATTTTATTTTTAAATACAAAAGTGACTAGATGTTGCAATTTCCTTTAAAATGAGCTATTATACAGCTCTCTATGATTTTCCAGTGCCCAGCTAGCTGAGCAGAAAGAAAAAGCGGAAAGAAAAAAATATCCCGTTTGTGGAGAATAACGTGGTAAAAGTCAATTTTCTTGATTTTCAAGCCAATATATTTTCTTTGTTATTCAAGCCAAAGGGAGGTAAGTTTCCTTTATAGAGGATTCGGACAAGGCGGTTCTAATGGTGTACTTTTTGTTTTGATCTGACTCTTTTTTTAGGAGTTGGGGGGTTTTATATTTCTTGACATTGGAGGTGATCGTCTCTTACTAGGTTGCTAGCTACCGCTGCAACCCGGAGGTTGCTAGCTACCGCTGCAACCCGGACTAGGTTTCAGCCATCTCTACAGCCATGATACTGATCGAAATTACATAATCCCTATTTATGTTTTAGTTAACATGGGCAAGGTGTCGTTCTTTATTGTAATCGAGTATCTAAAACCTAGCATAAAAAAAAACTAATTTTAAAATTTTCAGGTATTTATCTTGTTTGAATTACAAAATTAGTATTATTGGTTAGACACCATAAATATTTTTGCAGTTTAAATAATAAGTTTAGTGATTCTGGACTGAAAACTAAAATAATTGCAATTATGAGACAATAATATGGAGATATGTACTTTACGGGTTACAGGATACAATAATAAATTTGAACTGAGATGAAAAAAAAATTTCTTCCAGGAGACAAAAAGCAAAACTAATTTTAGAATTTTCATGTATTTTTGTTGTTTAAATTAAAAAATTACTATTACTGATTAGGCATCATAAATATTTTTGCAGTTTACATAATAATTTTAGCGATTAAGCCAAAAAAGAAAATTTTGGTTCCAGGAGTTTCGGTTACTATTGAGACAAGTAGCTATTATTACTATAGAGTTCATTACATGGACTGTTTTATTGCTTCAAAATTCAAATATCTTTGAAAAGACTGCAGTATGAAAATACATCAAAAATGCAATTTTTTTGACAAAATTGATTCTACTTTAAAAAGTATTTTATTTTTAAATACAAAAGTGACTAGATGTTGCAATTTCCTTTAAAATGAGCTATTATACAGCTCTCTATGATTTTCCAGTGCCCAGCTAGCTGAGCAGAAAGAAAAAGCGGAAAGAAAAAAATATCCCGTTTGTGGAGAATAACGTGGTAAAAGTCAATTTTCTTGATTTTCAAGCCAATATATTTTCTTTGTTATTCAAGCCAAAGGGAGGTAAGTTTCCTTTATAGAGGATTCGGACAAGGCGGTTCTAATGGTGTACTTTTTGTTTTGATCTGACTCTTTTTTTAGGAGTTGGGGGGTTTTATATTTCTTGACATTGGAGGTGATCGTCTCTTACTAGGTTGCTAGCTACCGCTGCAACCCGGATTTGCAACCGGATTTATTTCTTCTTTGAAATAGTAAGAGACGAGTCTCAAGCAATCAAGTAGCTAGCTAATTCCAATGTATGCAATTGTTTGTTATTCCAATGATCGTCTTTTATTGTAATCAAGATTTAAAATTATTAAGCACACAAAATCCCGTGTCGAGTATCTAAAACCTAGCATAAAACAAAACTAATTTTAAAATTTTCAGGTATTTATCTTGTTTGAATTACAAAATTAGTATTATTGGTTAGACACCATAAATATTTTTGCAGTTTAAATAATAAGTTTAGTGATTCTGGACTGAAAACTAAAATAATTGCAATTATGAGACAATAATATGGAGATATGTACTTTACGGGTTACAGGATACAATAATAAATTTGAACTGAGATGAAAAAAAATTTCTTCCAGGAGACAAAAAGCAAAACTAATTTTAGAATTTTCATGTATTTTTGTTGTTTAAATTAAAAAATTACTATTACTGATTAGGCATCATAAATATTTTTGCAGTTTACATAATAATTTTAGTGATTAAGCCAAAAAAGAAAATTTTGGTTCCAGGAGTTTCGGTTACTATTGAGACAAGTAGCTATTATTACTATAGAGTTCATTACATGGACTGTTTTATTGCTTCAAAATTCAAATATCTTTGAAAAGACTGCAGTATGAAAATACATCAAAAATGCAATTTTTTTGACAAAATTGATTCTACTTTAAAAAGTATTTTATTTTTAAATACAAAAGTGACTAGATGTTGCAATTTCCTTTAAAATGAGCTATTATACAGCTCTCTATGATTTTCCAGTGCCCAGCTAGCTGAGCAGAAAGAAAAAGCGGAAAGAAAAAAATATCCCGTTTGTGGAGAATAACGTGGTAAAAGTCAATTTTCTTGATTTTCAAGCCAATATATTTTCTTTGTTATTCAAGCCAAAGGGAGGTAAGTTTCCTTTATAGAGGATTCGGACAAGGCGGTTCTAATGGTGTACTTTTTGTTTTGATCTGACTCTTTTTTAGGAGTTGGGGGTTTTATATTTCTTGACATTGGAGGTGATCGTCTCTTACTAGGTTGCTAGCTACCGCTGCAACCCGGATTTCATTTTCTTAAATCCTGGATCACAAGACATCTTAGTAGCAATCCTTACGCGTGCTCGAGCTTTATTGCGTTTGGTGGCATTTTTATCTCTTTTAAATAAACTTTTCTTATATTTCAGGATGTTAGCTTTATTTTTTGTGTAGTAAAGTTTTCTATTAGTAGAAATTTGGATTGTTCTATTTTGATATTGTTTTTGGTTATTCTTTCTTTTTTCCACTCGCGTGAGACCATATTTTTTCAAGATTTAAAATTATTAAGCACACAAAATCCCGTGTCGAGTATCTAAAACCTAGCATAAAACAAAACTAATTTTAAAATTTTCAGGTATTTATCTTGTTTGAATTACAAAATTAGTATTATTGGTTAGACACCATAAATATTTTTGCAGTTTAAATAATAAGTTTAGTGATTCTGGACTGAAAACTAAAATAATTGCAATTATGAGACAATAATATGGAGATATGTACTTTACGGGTTACAGGATACAATAATAAATTTGAACTGAGATGAAAAAAAAATTTCTTCCAGGAGACAAAAAGCAAAACTAATTTTAGAATTTTCATGTATTTTTGTTGTTTAAATTAAAAAATTACTATTACTGATTAGGCATCATAAATATTTTTGCAGTTTACATAATAATTTTAGCGATTAAGCCAAAAAAGAAAATTTTGGTTCCAGGAGTTTCGGTTACTATTGAGACAAGTAGCTATTATTACTATAGAGTTCATTACATGGACTGTTTTATTGCTTCAAAATTCAAATATCTTTGAAAAGACTGCAGTATGAAAATACATCAAAAATGCAATTTTTTTGACAAAATTGATTCTACTTTAAAAAGTATTTTATTTTTAAATACAAAAGTGACTAGATGTTGCAATTTCCTTTAAAATGAGCTATTATACAGCTCTCTATGATTTTCCAGTGCCCAGCTAGCTGAGCAGAAAGAAAAAGCGGAAAGAAAAAAATATCCCGTTTGTGGAGAATAACGTGGTAAAAGTCAATTTTCTTGATTTTCAAGCCCAGCTCTTTTCTTTGTTATTCAAGCCACAGGGCGGTAAGTTTCCTTTATAGAGGATTCGGACAAGGCGGTTCTAATGGTGTACTTTTTGTTTTGATCTGACTCTTTTTTTAGGAGTTGGGGGGTTTTATATTTCTTGACATTGGAGGTGATCGTCTCTTACTAGGTTGCTAGCTACCGCTGCAACCCGGACTAGGTTTCAGCCATCTCTACAGCCATGATACTGATCGAAATTACATAATCCCTATTTATGTTTTAGTTAACATGGGCAAGGTGTCGTTCTTTATTGTAATCGAGTATCTAAAACCTAGCATAAAACAAAACTAATTTTAAAATTTTCAGGTATTTATCTTGTTTGAATTACAAAATTAGTATTATTTGTTAGACACCATAAATATTTTTGCAGTTTAAATAATAAGTTTAGTGATTCTGGACTGAAAACTAAAATAATTGCAATTATGAGACAATAATATGGAGATATGTACTTTACGGGTTACAGGATACAATAATAAATTTGAACTGAGATGAAAAAAAAATTTCTTCCAGGAGACAAAAAGCAAAACTAATTTTAGAATTTTCATGTATTTTTGTTGTTTAAATTAAAAAATTACTATTACTGATTAGGCATCATAAATATTTTTGCAGTTTACATAATAATTTTAGCGATTAAGCCAAAAAAGAAAATTTTGGTTCCAGGAGTTTCGGTTACTATTGAGACAAGTAGCTATTATTACTATAGAGTTCATTACATGGACTGTTTTATTGCTTCAAAATTCAAATATCTTTGAAAAGACTGCAGTATGAAAATACATCAAAAATGCAATTTTTTTGACAAAATTGATTCTACTTTAAAAAGTATTTTATTTTTAAATACAAAAGTGACTAGATGTTGCAATTTCCTTTAAAATGAGCTATTATACAGCTCTCTATGATTTTCCAGTGCCCAGCTAGCTGAGCAGAAAGAAAAAGCGGAAAGAAAAAAATATCCCGTTTGTGGAGAATAACGTGGTAAAAGTCAATTTTCTTGATTTTCAAGCCAATATATTTTCTTTGTTATTCAAGCCAAAGGGAGGTAAGTTTCCTTTATAGAGGATTCGGACAAGGCGGTTCTAATGGTGTACTTTTTGTTTTGATCTGACTCTTTTTTTAGGAGTTGGGGGGTTTTATATTTCTTGACATTGGAGGTGATCGTCTCTTACTAGGTTGCTAGCTACCGCTGCAACCCGGAAAATCGACTCGGTTTGAACGCAACCAGTTACATAATGTCAGTAGGAAGGCCCAAAAAACAAAAATTTGCAGTTACTATAAATGGTGATTTTCCATTTTGACAAGGGATTACAACAATTCAAAAACCTTAAAAAGGAAAACCAAATGTTTTAATCATTGTTCGAAATCGGACTAGCTTCACTGATCAGATATCTTTGAACAGACACAGTATGAAATGACATTAAATTGCGTAAAAAGCAAAAAACTGGTAATTACAAAAATATCTGTATTTTATTTCGGACTTGCTTTAATAATCAAATATCTTTGAAAAGGCTGCAGTATGAAAAGACTGCGAATTGTCTGCGGTTAGAAGACAAGCGACAATAAGAATCCATACATAAAAGCCTGTCGCGTGCCGAGTGCTGGGGCCCGGTGGCTGGTAATTGCAAAAATATTTGTATATATTTTAACAATGGATTACAACAAAAAAAACCTTAAAAAAGAAAACCAAAGTTTGAAGCTTAATAGATATCATAGGCTGCGCAATAGCGCTGCCTAAGTAAAGAAACATGTTGGCACAATATATTATTTTTTTTTTTGGTTCTTGGCCTTAGACCAGGCCACTTCGTATCGAAGGAGTTGTTGTAGAAACTTCGAAAAGGGCACATTCAATTGGGCATTGGTATGATTTATGCCCTTTTTAATAGTCGAAAGTGATTAGAAGGCAAATAACACCCCTTCCACACCCGCCATCTCCCCAAACACATCCAATCAAAATTTTTAGAAAGCCAATTTGTTCATCGTAGTTGATTTTCAGATAGAAATTATTTTTTTGGGGAGGACACTCCCCCACAGCCCTCAGGGCAAGGGTTGTAAGTTATACCCTGGGGGTATATGAGGTCTTTATAGAGAGGTATGTCGTAGAAGCTTCCAAAAGGCTCGTTCGATTGGAAATTCAAAGGGCTAGTGCCCTTTTTAATTGTCCAAAGTGATTGGGGGGCAACTAACCCCCTCTCACCCCCACCATTCCCCCAAATACATCCAATAAAAATTTTGAGATAGTCATTTTGTTCAACGTAATTGAAAGTTCTGGAAATTAAGTATTCGAGGATGACAACCCCCCCCCCCCCAGAGCCCTCAGGGCAAGGGTTGTAAGTTTTTTATAAGGTTTTTTTTTTTATAGAAAGCGTTGTCGTAGAAACTTCAAAAACGGCTCATGTAAGTAAGGCCCTGGGGCATATAAGGCTCTTATAAAAAGCATTGTCGTAGAAACTTCAAAAAGGGCTTATTCGATTGGAATCGAAAGGACTTGTGCCCTTTCTAATAATCGGAAGTAATTGGAGGGCAACAAACCCTCCTCTCATGCCCACCATTTCTCCAAACACAGCCAATCAAAATTTTGAGATAGCCATTTTGTTCAACGTAGTTGAAAGTTCTGGAAATTATGTCTTTTGTTCAACGTAGTTGAAAGTTCAGGAAATTAGGTCTTTGAGGATGACGACTGCACCTCCCTAGCCCTCTGGGCAAGTGTTGTAAGTTATGTCCTGGGGGCATATAAGGTTTTTATTGAAAGCGTTTTTGTAGAAACTTCAAAAGGGCTCATTCGATTGAAAATTAAAAGGGCTAGTGCCTTTTTAATAGCTGAAGGCGATTGGAGAGCAACTAACACCTCTCTCACGCCCACCATTTCCCTAAACACATCCAATCAAAATTTTGAGATAGCCATTTTGTTCAACATAGCTGAAAGTTCTGGAAATTAGGTCTTGGAGGATGACAACTCCCTCACAGACCCCAGGGCAAGAGTTGTAATTTATGTCCTTGGGACATATAAATTGCTTTTAGAAAGGGTTATTGTAGAAACTCAAAAAGGGCTCATTCGATCGGAAAATGAAAGGCCTAATGCCATTTTTAATAGTCGAAAGTTATTAGAAGGCTTGACATTTTATAGTAAACATCGATGTGGGTACAATGTATTTTTCTTATTTTTTTTTTATTTTTTTTTTTGTTTAGAACAGGGCATTTTGTATCGAAGGAGTTGTTTTAGGAACTCCGAAAAGGGCTCATTTGATTGAAAATAGAAAGGGCTAAATAGGGCTAATAGTTGAAATTGATTGGAGGGCAGCTAGTCCCCCATCCACGCCCATCCTCCCATTTGCCTATTATGTTAAAAAAATAAATGTTGTCTTAAGATTAAATCAAAATGCACTGTGTTAATGGTAATTCCCAATAAGGCATCTCAGCAGTATCCCAAGAACGACTGAGGCTATTATATGCAAACTTCCGGGGATGCTTCTGATCTTGAAATGAGGCCAAATCAAAATGGTGTAAGTGTATCCAAGCTATCAAAAAGAGTAAGCAGATTTTTTTTGCGAATGACATCAGGATTTTCATTTCAGAGCTACTAAATGAGGGATACAGCTAAATTAAACACTACTATTTGTGTGCAGGTTTTTAAAAGGTTGTATGTTCTTAAACATTGCTGAAATTTTTTTTCCAGCATACAAAAAGCAGGCCAAAATATAAAGTTAAAAAAAAAATAAAAGATTTAAATCATTATTTTTCTCCCTGGAAAAGACTATTTCAATATAAAACGAACAGAAATTAATTAAAAAATTTTTTTTCCATAAAATAAGTTTTTCAAAGAAAAGTAAAGAACTCCATTCAACAAAAATTGAGCAAAAATAAAATCAAATAATCTACAAAGCCTGAAACTACAATAAATAACCGAGTCAAACTCAAAACGAGCAGAAATTAACATAAGTTGGGCTCAAAACCCCTCTGCCTTCCCAAGGCCAGAACATAATTTGTACTTTACTGAAAAACAAAAATACAAATGAATTTGCATTGTCAGTTTAATATACATATACTGATATTTAGTAATCAAAATAGTAGTATTATTTGATTAAATAAAGTTATAGAAGAAAAAACATTAATTTCTGTTGATTTCTGGTTAATTTCTGTTCATTTGGACTTTTAGCTCGGATCTTAACTTTCCACAGAGAACATATTTTCATTTTATTTAACACCGCAAGCGACAAGGCCTGTTTTGCTACCAAATTTTGTAACCCATTTTTGGTATTTACTATAATTTATTTCTTAGGGCCAAAGGTCTGAGCTTGTTCAAGCGAAGTTTGGGACATCATAAAGCCATTTAATTATTATTTAATTAATAATTTAATGTAACTTTTAATTAATGCATTAACTAATTTAAATCTGAAGATTTTTCAAATTTCCGGCATTTTCATACAATTTGCCGTTTTGTTTCAAATTTGCCTACGCACTGCTCTCTCAAAATGAATTTTATAGTTAGTGCAAACGAAATTTGAAGTCCTTAGGAGTAGTTCAAACCGACTTTTCTAGCAAACATAATATTTGAAAGTATAAAAAAAGACTTTAAAAGACGCTATATTCCCAAAACGTGAAAAAAGGGTACTATTCTCTTACAGCACCTAGGTTTAGTTCTTCATCTATTGACGCACTGTAGAACCGGTTTCTTCGTTACTTTCTTATTTGGGCTATACAATTTGGGCTATATATTTGCACATTAGGGGAGGTGGGGGTAAAGTATTTGGATAGTAAGAAGTTAGAAAACAATTCTTACTTCATAATATGCAGAATTGTTGTACCTAACACATTCCCCCTTCCCTTAATGCGCAAATATATAGCCCAAATTTATTTCTAAGGTATTATAGAGATTCTAAAGTATTATATGGTCATCATATTTTGTTATTTTTCAGTAGGGTTTGTCAGAGAAACAGGTTCCACTTAGATGAAGAACTTAGCATGGGCGCTATAATAGAAGAGTATCAAAAAAAATTTCCTTGCTACCCAAAAATTACAAAGTTTGAAAGAATAAAAGTAAAACCCAGGGAGGTCTTGGCATATTTCTTGACCGTATGACGCTTTGGTCAGTCTAAAAACTTAAATTTTTTCACATAAAAAGAAAAAAAAATGTTCGGTTATTTTTAATACATTTGGAGTTAAAGCGTATTTTTATCAATTTTTTTTTTATTTCAGTGTTTAGTCTTAGGTAAATTTTGTAATGTATTTTCACCCGTCACAATTTACAGTAAAATTTTAAACTCAATGCTAACGATTCTCACTTTCATCATTTCATGTTGAGGCCCATGCCCCTATCTCCTTGGGTGATCTATGCTTTAGCTTTACCTGTGGCTGTGTTCTTTTAAGGCAAGCTAAAATTACAGCATTATATCTCTGTTTTACGAAGGAAGTAGATCAGGAATTAAAGAGAAAATCTTAAGAAATGATTGTATTAGAGAGAGTAATTCCAGTCTATGGGGTGATTGGTTGAACATAATTTTGAGTATCTTATTTGGTTTCCAAAACAGGTAGGCTTTTTTAATTTTTACAAAAAAAAATATTTCTTATTGTGTTTTTTGCTCAGTTAATTTCAGAAAAGTAGTTAAAACTAAAACTTATTACATTAAATTTTCGTTTACCGTGTCGTAAATGCCCAAAAAAAATCATTTATTGCAAATCAAACCAAAACACTAAATCAAACCAAAACACTAAAAAAACAAATCAAACCAAAACACTAAAAAAACAAAACACCTAGAATGCATTTTCAATATTTTAATTTTCCTTTAAATTCTATTTCGTGGAACATACCTTCTATTTACAATACCGCAACCTAGCTTAGAGTCACAAGTTGTAAATTGGGTTAAAGGGTCTGTAATATACTTACTAGGACTAGGTAGAGTTGGAGTAGGAATTTGTGTTGGTGATTGAGATCGTGTTACGCTGTTGCATCTATGTGGGCCCTTGTTTTTAACACGACCAGTCGGAGGACATGACTTCGGGAAATTTTTAGTGTAGGAAGGAACTTTGAAACTTCTTTGTGGTCTAAATCTAGCGATGGATTCATCGTCACTTCCAGTCGACGTAGACGAGTCCGAAGCAGTTCTTGAACGTGTATTGGCAACTGTTAGTGGAGACACAATGGGAGGGAGGGAGAACTCAATTTCACGTACGCTGTAAGAAATCACATTGTATATGCTCTAAATAAAGATTCTAGAGTATCTTATCCGGGTTGCAGCGGTAGCTAGCAACCTAGTAAGAGGCGATAGTATCCCATAGTAATTTTTATTAGAATCAACGCAGAAGTATCAATTTGGTAAAGAAAGTTTGATGTCTGAGCTATTTTTGTTCTCGTCATTTAGTATGGAAAAGATGGTGTAAAAACTTGAGAGTATGCTCTTTCAATTATAAATTCAAAGTTCTAGTGCTACTCTTAACGGTAAAAGTGATTGGAGGAATAACTAGTCTCTGCAGATAGATATTTGACTTGCCCTTGCCATGGAAATGATCTTCAAGTGGTAAAAAAGTGCCTCTACGGGTATGTTACCACCCTAGCACAGAGGAGAAGGGCTAGATATTTTGTAAATGCCCGTTATTTATACATACATTTTATTTTAGTAGACGAGGTGGGCAGGTTTCGCTTTTTTAATACTGGAATCATGTATAGAAGTTAAATAAGCTATAGTCAATGGTATGCAAAAATTCCCCCATAAAAAATCCTCCCCCCAGAAAAAAATCACCCTCGCGGAGGATTCCCCCGAATAATTCCCCTGGAAAATTTTCACCACATGAGTAGAATGCTAATATTGAATTCTAGCACATTATGTTCCTTCCTTTACTATTTGGGTGGATTACGGTTCTTGGCACCTTTCTAGAGCATGTACCTATGGAACTTTCATACCTTCTATTCCTTCCTGTGCTATTTTGGTGCATTAAGGTCCTTTGCACCTTTCTAGGGTCATTAAGTATGGATTTGCTTGGATTATGTTCCTTCCTGTGCTATTCTAAGGGTTTATGTTCCTTTCTGTGCTATTCTAAGGGTTTTTGTTCCTTCCTATGCTATTCTAAGGGTTTATGTTCCTTCCTATGCTATTATAAGAGTTTATGTTCCTTCCTATGCTATTCTAAGGGTTTATGTTTCTTCCTATGCTATTCTAAGGGTTTTTGTTCCTTCCTATGCTATTCTAAGGGTTTATGTTCCTTGCTATGCTATTCTAACGGTTTATGTTCCTTCCTACGCTATTCTAAGGGTTTATGTTCCTTCCTATGCTATTCTAAGTGTTTATGTTCCTTCCTATGCTATTCTAAGGGTTAATGTTCCTTAACATGCTATTCTAAGGGTTTAAGTTCCTTCCTATGCTCTTCTAAGGGCTTATGTTTCGTCCAATGCTATTCTATGGGGTTATGTTCCTTCCTATGCTATTCTAAGGGTTTATGTTCCTTCCTATGCTATTCTAAGGGTTTATGTTCCTTCCTATGCTATTCTAAGGGTTTATGTTCCTTCCTATACCTTTCTAAGGGTTTATGGTCCTTCCTATGCTATTCTAAGGGTTTATGTTCCTTTCTATGCTATTCTAAGGGTTTATGTTCCTTCCTATACTAGTCTAAGGGTTTATGTTCCTTCCTATGCTATTCTAAGGGTTTATATTCCTTCCTATGCTATTCTAAGGGTTTATGTTCCTTCCTATGCTATTCTAAGGGTTTATGTTCCTTCCTTTTGCTATTCTAAGGGTTTATATTCCTTCCTATGCTATTCTAAGGGTTTATGTTCCTTCCTATGGAATTCTAAGGGTTTATGTTCCTTCCTATGCTATTCTAAGCGTTTATGTTCCTTCCTATGCTATTCTAAGGGTTTATGTTCCTTCCTATGCTATTCTAAGGGTTTATGTTCCTTCCAATGCTATTCTATGGCATTATGTTCCTTTCCATACTGTTTGCTTGATGCTCTACAACTTTTGAAAGAGAGTCAGTACTCCCTCACATGGTATACACTAGAGTTTCACGTGCACATTTTAAAAAGCGACTGTTTTCTGATTTTTTGGACAATTGCCATAACTCGAGAGTATTTTGTTATTAAGAAATTGGATACAACAATCAGAATTGTTTGATTGACATTTGCAAAAAGGGATAAAGGATTCGCGAATTGGACTGTACGAACGATCTTATTTGAATAATAGGGCAAAAAATAGTTATATAGCATTTGCGAATTGGATCGTATGAAGATGGAGAAAAAGGGTTAAAGTGATTAGCAGTTAAGGTAACCCTGAAGACCATGTTAATTTATACCTTATTTATTATAAATTTGGAACAATATCAATCTATGGAAATTGTTAACGATGATAAAATGGTCTTATGACTTGATCTAGCTTTACTTCTTCGATGTGTTCTGTATAATACACAAGTGGCGTTTGAACAGTTTTGTCAGTTTAAAATAGAGTCTAACGTTATAGTATACTAAAAAGTTGATACTAAGAGAGATGTAGATGGCAAGAAAAGAATTTTGATAATGAATTTCAGAACAAACCTTAGAAATCCTTGCAAATCAAGTAGTAAGGTGTATGTGAGTACGAGCCATCAAGGATCATAAGCACCAACGACCCTAACCAGCAGAGACATAGACCCCCCAAAGGTCCCCTATCCCCAAACTCGAAGGGCGCCCCCTCCCTCCAAATTTTTGCCCCCCCTCCCCATTATTTTTTTTTGATTTTTTTTTTTTCATCATATATTTTTTTCAACTTTTTTTTTACATGTCTTCGAATGAGATGAAACATACTTAAATTCAGTAGTGTTTTTTCGTGGTTTACCTTGTCACAGTTACATTCTATTGATTTGTCAAAGTTCATTTTGGATTTCTTTCATTGAAATGCAAGAGTTGGAATATTTGAGTAGTGTTTTGTTGTGCTTTACCTTGTCACAGTTACATTCTCTTGATTTTTCAAAGTTCATTTTGAATTTGTTTCTTTGAAATGCAAGAGTTGGAATATTTCACTAGTGTTTTGTTGTGCTTTACCTTGTCACAGTTACATTCTCTTGATTTTTCAAAGTTCATTTTGAATTTCTTTCGTTGAAGTGCAAGAGTTGGAATATTTCAGTAGTGTTTTGTCGTGCTTTACCGTGTTACAGTTACATTCTCTTGATTTTTCAAAGTTCATTTTGAATTTCTTTCGTGAAATGCAAGAGTTGGAATATTTCAGTAGTGTTTTGTCGTGGTTTACCATGTCACAGTTATATTCTCTTGATTTTTCAAAGCTCGTTTTGAATTTCTTTCGTGAAATGCAAGAGTTGGAATATTTCAGTAGTGTTTTGTCATGGTTTACCTTGTCACACTTACATTCTCTTGATTTTTTAAATTTCATTTTGGATTTCTTTCCTTGAAATGCAAGAGTTGGAATATTTCAGTAGTGTTTTGTTGTGGTTTACCTTGACACAATTACATTCTCTTGATTTTTCAAAGTTCATTTTGGATTTTTACATTCTCTTGATTTTTCAAAGTTCATTTTGAATTTCTTTCATTGAAATGAAAGAGTTGGATTATTTCAGTAGTGTTTTGTCGTGGTTCACCTAGTCACAGTTACATTCTCTTAATTTTTCAAAGTTCATTTTGAATTTCTTTCGTTGAAATGCAAGAGTTGGAATATTTCAGTAGTTTCTTGTAGCTTTACCTTGTCACAGTTACATTCTCTTGATTTTTCAAAGATCATTTTAGATTTCTTTCCTTGAAATGCAAGAGTTGGAATATTTCAGTAGTGTTTTGTTGTGCTTTACTCTGTCACATTTACATTCGCTTAATTTTTCCAAATTCATTTTGAATTTCCTTCGTGAAATGCAAGAGTTGGGATATTTTAATAGTGTTTTATCATGGTTTACCTTGTCACATTTACATTCTCTTGATTTTTCAAAGTTCATTTTGGATTTCTTTCATTGAAATACAAGAGTTAGAATATTTCAGTAGTGTTTTGTCGTGGTTTACCTTGTTATAGTTACATTCTCTAGATTTTTCAAAGTTCATTTTGGATTTAATTCGTCGAAATGAAATAGTTGGAATATTTCAGGAGTGTTTTGTCACGGTTTACCTTGACACAGTTACATTCTCTTGATTTTTCAAATTTCATTTTGGATTTCTTTCCTTGAAATGCAAGAGTTGGAATATTTCAGTAGTGTTTTGTCGTGGTTTACCGTGACACAGTTACATTGTCTTGATTTTTCAAAGTTCATTTTGGATTTTTAAATTCTCTTAATTATTCAAAGTTCATTTTGAATTTCTTTCTTTGAAATGAAAGAGTTGGAATATTTCAGTAGTGTTTATTATTGGTTTACCTTGTCACTGTTACATTCTCTTGATTTTTCAAAGTTAATTTTGGATATCTTTCCTGAAATGCAAGAGTTGGAATATTTCAGTAGTGTATTGTCGTGGTTTACCTTGTCACAGATACATTCTCTTGATTTTTCAAAGTTCATTTTGAATTTATTTCGTTGAAATGCAAGAGTTGGAATATTTCAGTAGTGTTTTGTCGGGGTTTACCGTATCACAGTTACACTCTCTTGATTTTTCAAAGTTTATTGTGGATTTCTTTCGTTGAAATGTGTTTTGTTGTGCTTTACCTTGTCACAGTTACATTCTCTTGATTTTTCAAAGTTCATTTTGGGTTTCTTTCATTAAAATGCAAGAGTTGGAATATTTCAGTAGTGTTTTGTTATGGTTTACCTTGTCACAGTTACATTTTCTTGATTTTTCGAAGTTCATTTTGGATTTCTTTTGTTGAAATAAAAGAGTTGGAATATTTCAGTAGTGTTTTGTCATGGTTTACCTTGTCACAGCTACATTCTCTTAATTTTTCAAAGTTCATTTTGAATTTTTTTCGTTGAAATGCAAGAGTTGGAATATTTCAGTAGCGTTTTGTTGTGCTTTACCTTGTCACAGTTACATTCTCTTGATTTTTCAAAGTTCATTTGAATTTCTTTCGTTGAAATGCAAGAATTGGAATATTTCAGTAGTGTCTTGTGGTGGTTTATCTTGTCATAGTTACATTCTCTTAATTTTTCAAAGTTCATTTTGAATTTCTTTCGTTGAAATGCAAGAGTTGGAATATTTCAGTAGTGTTTTGTTGTGCTTTACCTTGTCACAGTTACATTCTCTTGATTTTTAAAAGTTCATTTTGATTTTCTTTCGTTGAAATGCAATGGTTGGAATATTTCAGTAGTGTTTTGTTATGGTTTACCTTATCACAGTTACATTTTCTTGATTTTTCGAAGTTCATTTTGGATTTCTTTTGTTGAAAGAAAAGAGTTGGAATATTTCAGTAGTGTTTTGTCATGGTTTACCTTGTCACAGCTATATTCTCTTAGTTTTTCAAAGTTCAGTTTGAATTTCTTTCGTTGAAATACAAGAGTTGTAATATTTCAGTAGTGTTTTGTTGTGGTTTACACTGTCACAGTTACATTCTCTTGATTTTTTAAAGTTCATTTGAATTTCTTTCGTTGAAATGCAAGAGTTGGAATATTTCAGTAGTGTCTTGTCGTGGTTTACCTTGTCATAGTTACATTCTCTTAATTTTTAAAAGTTCATTTAGAATTTCTTTCGTTGAAATGCAAGAGTTGAAATATCTCAGTAGTGTTTTGTCGTGGTTTACCTTGTCACAGTTAAATTCTCTTGATTTTTCAAAGTTCATTTTGAATTTCTTTCGTGAAATGCAAGAGTTGGAATATTTCAGTAGTGTTTTGTCGGGGTTTACCGTATCACAGTTACACTCTTTTGATTTTTCAAAGTTCATTGTGGATTTCTTTCGTTGAAATGTGTTTTTTTGTGCTTTACCTTGTCACAGTTACATTCTCTTGATTCTTTAAAGTTCATTTTGGATTTCCTTCGTTGAAATGCAAGAGTTTGAAAATTTCAGTAGTGTTTTCTAGTGGTTTACCGTGTCAGAGCTACATTTTCTTTATTTTTCAAAGTTCATTTTGGATTTCTTTCGTGAAATGCAAGAGTTGAAATATTTCAGTAGTGTTTTGTTATGGTTTACCTTGTCAGAGTTACATTCTCTTGATTTTTCAAAGTTCATTTTGAATTTCTTTCGTGAAATGCAAGAGTTGGAATATTTCAGTAGTGTTTTGTCATGGTTTACCTTGTCAGAGTTAAATTCTCTTGATTTTTAAAAGTTCATTTTGTATTTCTTTCTTTGAAATGCATGAGTTGGAATATTTCAGTAGTGTTTTGTCGTGATTTACCTTGTGATAGTTACATTCTCTTGATTTTTCAAAGTTCATTTTGGATTTCTTTCGTTGAAATGCAAGAGTTGGAATGTTTCAGTAGTGTTTTGTTATGGCTTACCTTGTCACAGTTACGTTCTCTTGATTTTTCGAAGTTCATTTTGAATTTCTTTGAAATGTAAGAGTTGTAATATTTCAGTTGTGTTTTGTCATGGTTCACCTTGTCACAGCTACATTCTCTTAATTTTTCAAAGTTAATTTTGAATTTCTTTAGTTGAAATGCAAGAGTTGGAATATTTCAGTAGTGTTTTGTTGTGCTTTACCTTGTCACAGTTACATTCTCTTGATTTTTCAAAGTTCATTTTGAATTTCTTTTGCTGAAATGCAAGAGTTGGAATATTTCAGTAGTGTCTTCTCGTCGTTTACCTTGTCACAGTTACATTCTCTTAATTTTTCAAAGTTCATTTTGAATTTCTTTCGTTGAAATGCAAGAGTTGGAATATTTCAGTATGTTTTGTTGTGATTTAACCCTGTCACAGTTACATTCTTATAATTTTTCAAATTTCAATTTGGATTTCTTTCGTTCAAATGAAAGAGTCGGAACATTTCGATTATGTCTTTTCTTGGTTTACCTAGTCATAGTTAGATTCTATAAGCATTTCAAACTACATTGTGGGTTTCTTTCATTGAAATGAAAGAGTTGGAATATTTCAGTATTGTTTGTTATGGTTTACCTTGTCACGGTTACATTCTCTTGATTTTTTAAAGTTCATTTTGGATTTGTTTCGTTGAAATGCAAGAGTTGGAATATTTCAGAAGTGTTTTGTCGTGGTTTACCTTGTCACAGTTACATTCTCTTGATTTTTCAAAGTTCATTTTGGATTTCTTTCGTGAAATGCAAGAGTTGGAATATTTCAGTAGTGTTTTGTCGGGGTTTACCGTGTCCCAGTTACACTCTTTTGATTTTTCAAAGTTCATTGTGGATTTCTTTCGTTGAAATGCGTTTTTTTGTGCTTTACCTCGTCAATGTTACATTCTCTTGATCCTTTAAAGTTCATTTTGGATTTACTCCGTTAAAATGAAAGAGTTTAAAAATTTCAGTAGTGTTTTCTTGTGGTTTACAGTTTCAGAACTACATTTTCTTGATTTTTCAAAGTTCATTTTGGATTTCTTTTGTTGAAATGCAAGAGTTGGAATATTTCAGTAGTGTTTTGTTGTGGTTTACCATGTCACAGTTACATTCTCTTGATTCTTCAAAGTTCATTTTGAATTTCTTTCGTGAAATGCAAGAGTTGGAATATTTCAGTAGTGTTTTGTCGTGGTTTACCTTGTCACAGTTACATTCTCTTAATTTTCAAAGTTGATTTTGGATTTTTTTCATTGAAATGCACGAGTTGGAATATTTCAGTAGTGTTTTGTCGTGGTATACCTTGTCACAGTTACATTCTCTTGATTTTTCAAAGTTTATTTTGGATTTCTTTCGTTGAAATGCAAGAGTTGGAATATTTCAGTAGTGTTTCGTCATTGCTTACCTTGTCACAGTTACGTTCTCTTGATTTTTCGGAGTTAATTTTTGATTTCTTTGAAATGCAACAGTTGGAATATTTCAGTAGTGTTTTGTTATGGTTTACCTTGTCACAGATACATTCTCTTAATTTTTCAAAGTTAATTTTGAATTTCTTTCGTTGAAATGCAAGAGTTGGAATATATCAGTAGTGTCTTCTTGTTCTTTACGATGTCAGAGCTTCAATATGTTGATTTTTCAAAGTTCATTTTGAGTTTCTGTCGTTGAAATGCAGGAGGTGGAATATCTCGGTAGTGTCTTGTCGTGGTCTTCCATATCACACTTACTTTTATTTGGTTTTTAAAAGTTTATTTTGAATTTATTTCCTTGAAATGCAAGAGTTGGAATTTTTCAGTAGTGTGTTGTTGTGCTTTACCTTGTTCCAGTTACATTCTCTTGATTTTTCAAAGTTTATTTTGTATTTCTTTCGTGAAATGCAAGAGTTGGAATTTTTAAGTAGTGTTTTGTTGTGGTTTACCTTGTCACAGTTACATTCTCTTGATTTTTCAAAGTTTATTTTTGATTTATTTAATTGAAATAAAAGAGTTGGAATATTTCAATAGTGTTTTGTCGTGGTTTACCGTGACACAGTTACATTGTCTTGATTTTTCAAAGTTCATTTTGGATTTTTACATTATCTTAATTTTTCAAAGTTCATTTTGAATTTCTTTCATTGAAATTTAAGAGTTAGATTATTTCAGTAGTGTTTTGTCGTGGTTTACCTTGTCACAGTTACATTCTCTTAATTTTTCAAATTTCATTTTGAATTTCTTTCGTTGAAATGTATGAGTTGGAATATTTCAGTAGTGTCTTGTAGCTTTACCTTGTCACAGTTACATTCTCTTGATTTTTCAAAGTTTATTTTGGATTTCTTTAGTTGAAATGCAAGAGTTGGAATATTTCAGTAGTGTTGTGTTGTGCTTTACCTTGTCACAGTTACATTCTCTTGATTTTTCCAAGTTCATTTTGAATTTCTTTCGTGAAATGCAAGAGTTGGAATATTTCAGTAGTGTTTTGTCGTGGTTTACCTTTTGAACTTTACATTCTCTTTATTTTTCAAAGTTCATTTTGGATTTCTTTCCTTGAAATGCAAGAGTTGGAATATTTCAGTAGTGTTTTGTCGTGGTTTACCTTGTCACAGTTACATTCTCTTGATTTTTCAAAGTTCATTTTGGATTTCTTTCCTTGAAATTCAAGAGTTGAAATATTCCAGTAGTGTTTTGTCGAGGTATACCGTGTCACAGTTACATTCTCTTGATTTTTCATATTTAATTTTTGGATTTCTTTCCTTGAACTGCTAGAGTTGGAATATTTCAGTAGTGTTTTGTTATGGTTTACCTTGTCACAGTTACATTCTCTTGATTTTTCAAAGTTCATTTTGGTTTTCTTTCGTGAAATGCAAGAGTTGGAATATTTCGGTAGTGTTTTGTCGTGCTTTACCTTTTCACATTTACATTTTCTTGATTATTCAAAGATCATTTTGTATTTCTTTCGTGAAATTCAAGAGTTGGAATATTTCAGTAGTGTTTTGTCGTGGTTTACCTTGTCACAGTTACATTCTCTTTATTTTTAAAAGCTCATTTTGGATTTCTTTCATTGAAATGCAAGAGTTGGAATATTTCAGTAGTGTTTTGTCGTGATTTACCTTGTGATAGTTACATTTTCATGATTTTTCAAAGTTTATTTTAAATTTCTTTCCTTCAAATGAAAGATTTGGAATATTTCAGTAGTGTTTTGTTGTGGTTTACCTTGTCACAGTTACATTCTTTTGATTTTCCGAATTTAATTTTTAATTCCTTTCGTTGAAATGTAAGAGTTGGAACATTTCAGTAATGTTTTGTAATGGTTTACCTTGTCACAGCTACATTCTCTTAATTTTTCAAAGTTCATTTTGAATTTCTTTCGTTGAAATTAAAGAGTTGGAATATTTCATTAGTGTTTTTTTGTGCTTTACCTTGTCACAGTTACATTCATTTTGTGTTTCTTTCATTGAAATGCAAGAGTTGGAATATTTCAGTAGTGTTTTGTTATGGTTTACCTTGTCACAGTTACATTCTCTTGATTTTTCAAAGTTCATTTTGGATTTGTTTCGTTGAAATGCAAGAGTTGGAATATTTCAGAAGTGTTTTGTTGTGCTTTACCTTGTTACAGTTACATTCTCTTGATTTTTCAAAGTTCATTTTGAATTTCTTTCGTGAAATGCAAGAGTTGGAATATTTCAGTAGTGTTTTGTCGGGGTTTACCGTATCACAGTTACACTCTCTTGATTTTTCAAAGTTCATTGTGGATTTCTTTCGTTGAAATGTGTTTTGTTGTGCTTTACCTTGTCACAGTTACATTCTCTTGATTTTTCAAAGTTCATTTTGGATTTCTTTCGTTGAAATGCAAGAGTTGGAATATTTCAGTAGTGTTTTATTGTGCTTTACCTTGTCAAAGTTACATTCTCTTGATTTTTCAAAGTTCATTTTGGATTTCTTTTGTGAAATGCAAGAGTTGGAATATTTCAGTAGTGTTTTGTCGTGGTTTACCATGTCACAGTTACATTCTCTTGATTATTCAAAGTTCATTTTGAATTTCTTTCGTGAAATGCAAGAGTTGGAATATTTCAGTAGTGTTTTGTCGTGGTTTACCTTGTCACAGTTACATTCTCTTGATTTTTCAAAGTTCATTTTGGATTTCTTTCATTGAAATGCATGAGTTGGAATATTTCAGTAGTGTTTTGTCGTGGTTTACCTTGTCACAGTTACATTCTCTTGATTTTTCAAAGTTTATTTTGGATTTCTTTCATTGAAATGGAAGAGTTGGAATATTTCAGTAGTGGTTTGTTATGGTTTACCTTGTCACAGTTACATTCTCTTGATTTTTCGGAGTTCATTTTGGATTTCTTTCGTTGAAATGCAAGAGTTGGAATATTTCAGTAGTGTTTTGTCATGGTTTACCTTGTTATAGTTACAATCTCTTAATTTGTAAAATTTCATTTTGAATTTCTTTCGTTGAAATGCAAGAGATGGAATATTTCAGTTGTGTTTTGTTTTGCTTTACCTTGTCACATTTACATTCTCTTGATTTTTCAAAGTTCATTTTTACTTTCTTTCGTTGAAATGCAAGAGTTGGAATATTTCTGTAGTGTCTTGTCGTGGTTTACCTTGTCACAGTTACATTCTCTTAATTTTTCAAATTTCATTTTGAATTTCTTTCGTTGAAATGCAAGAGTTGCAATATTTCATTAATATTTTGTTGTGCTTTACCTTGTCACAGTTACATTCTCTTGATTTTTCAAAGTTCATTTTGGATTTCTTTCCTTGAAATGCAAGAGTTGGAATATTTCAGTACTGTTTTGTCGTGGTTTACCTTGTCACAGTTACATTCTCTTGGTTTTTCAAAGTTCATTTTGGATTTCTTTCTTTGAAATGCAAGAGTTGGAATATTTCAGTTGTGTTTTGTTATGGTTTATCTTGTCACAGTTACATTCTCTTGATTTTTCAAAGTTCATTTTGTATTACTTTCGTTGAAATGCAAGAGTTGGAATTTTTCAGAAGTGTTTTGTTGTGGTTTACCTTGTTCCAGTTACATTCTCTTGATTTTTCAAAGTTCATTTTGAATTTCTTTCGTGAAATGCAAGAGTTGGAATATTTTAGTAGTGTTTTGTTATGGTTTACCTTGTCACACTTACATTCTTTTGATTTTTCAATGTTCATTTTGAATTTCTTTCATTGAAATGCAAGGGTTGGAATATTTAAGTAGTGTTTTGTTGTGCTTTACCTTGACACAGTTACATTCTCTTGTTTTTTCAAAGTTCATTTTGGATTTTTACATTCTCTTGATTTTTCAAAGTTCATTTTGAATTTCTTTCATTGAAATTTAAGAGTTGGATTATTTCAGTAGTGTTTTGTCGTGGATTACCTTGTCACAGTTACATTCTCTTAATTTTTCAAAGTTCATTTTGATTTTTTTCGTTGAAATGCAAGAGTTGGAATATTTCAGTAGTGTCTTGTAGCTTTACCTTGTCACAGTTACATTCTCTTGATTTTTCAAAGTTTATTTTGGATTTCTTTCGTTGAAATGCCAGAGTTGGAATATTTCAGTAGTGTTTTGTTGTGCTTTACCTTGTCACAGTTACATTCTCTTGATTTTTCAAAGTTCATTTTGAATTTCTTTCGTGAAATGCAAGTGTTTGAATATTTCAGTAGTGTTTTGTCATGGTTTACCTTGTCACATTTAAATTCTATTTATTTTTCAAAGTTCATTTTGTATTTCTTTCATTTAAATGCAAGAGTTGGAATATTTCAGTAGTGTTTTGTCGTGGTTTACATTGTCACAGTTACATTCTCTTGATTTTTCAAAGTTCATTTTGGATTTCTTTCCTTGAAATGCAAGAGTTGGAATATTTCAGTAGTGTTTTGTCGTGGTTTACCTTGTCACAGTTACATTCTCTTGATTTTTCAAAGTTCGTTTTTGGATTTCTTTCGTTGAAATGCAAGAGTTGGAATATTCAGTAGTTTTTCGTTATGCTTTACCGTGTCCAGCGTGAAGTTGTCTAATTTTTCAAAGGTAATTTTTAATGAATTCCGTAGTAAAACAAGATTTGGAATATTTTAGTTGTATTTTTTCGCTGTTAGAATTGCTACTGCTAAACTCCTTTTGTGTTTCAAAGTTCAATTTGAATTTCTTTAATTTGAATGCAAAAGTTGAATTATTTCAGTAGTGTTTTGTCGTGGTTTACCTTGTCACAGTTACATTGTTATGATTTTTCAAAGTTCATTAGGGATTTCTTACCTTGGAAGGCAGGAATTAGAATATCTCAGGAGTTTATGGTTGTAATCTAGCGCGTCGCAGTTACATTTTCATGATTTTTCAAAGTTCATTTTTGGATATATTTAGTTGAAAGGCAAGAGTAGAAATATTTAAGTTGTGTTTCGTCGTGACTTAAATTGCCAAAGTTACATTCTCTTGATTTTTCAAAGTTGATTTTAAATTTTTTTCGTTGAAATGCAAGAGTTGGAATATTTCAGTAGTGTTTTTTTGTGCTTTACGTTGTCACAGTTACATTCTCTTGATTTTTCAAAGTTCATTTTGAATTTATTTCGTTGAAATGCAAGAGTTGGAATATTTCAGTAGTGTATTGTCGTGCTTTACCTTGTCACAGTTAAATTCTCTTAATTTTTCAAAGTTCATTTTGAATTTCTTTCGTGAAATGCAAGAGTTGGAATATTTCAGTAGTGTTTTGTCGTGGTTTTCCTTGTCACAGATACATTCTCTTGATTTTTCAAAGTTCATTTTGAATTTATTTCGTTGAAGTGCAAGAGTTGGAATATTTCAATAGTGTTTTGTCGGGGTTTACAGTATCACAGTTACACTCTCTTGATTTTTCAAAGTTCATTGTGAATTTCTTTCGTTGAAATGTATTTTGTTGTGCTTTACCATGTCACAGTTACATTCTCTTGATTTTTCAAAGTTCATTTTGGATTTCTTTCATTGAAATGCATGATTTGGAATATTTCAGTAGTGTTATGTCGTGGTTTACCTTGTCACAGTTACACTCTCTTGATTTTTCAAAGTTCATTTTGGGTTTCTTTCATTAAAATGCAAGAGTTGGAATATTTCAGTAGTGTTTTGTTATGGTTTACCTTGTCACAGTTACATTCTCTTGATTTTTCGAAGTTCATTTTGGATTTCTTTTGTTGAAATGGAAGAGTTGGAATATTTCAGTAGTAATTTGTCATGGTTTACCTTGTCACAGTTACATTCTCTTGATTATTCAAACTAACTGTCACAAGGTACACCACGACAAAACACTACTGAAATATTCCAACTCTTGCATTTCACGAAAGAAATTCAAAATGAACTTTAAAAAATCAAGAGAATGTAACTGTGACATGGTAAACCACGACAAAACACTACTGAAATATTCCAACTCTTGCGTTTCAACGAAAGAAATCCAAAATGAACTTCGAAAAATCAAGAGAATGTAACTGTGACAAGGTAAAGCACAACAACACATTTCAACGAAAGAAATCCACAATGAACTTTGAAAAATCAAGAGAGTGTAACTGTGATACGGTAAACCCCGACAAAACACTACTGAAATATTCCAACTCTTGCATTTCAACGAAATAAATTCAAAATGAACTTTGAAAATCAAGAGAATGTAACTTTGACAAGGTAAACCACGACAAAATACTACTGAAATATTCCAACTCTTGCATTTCACGAAAGAAATTCAAAATGAACTTTGAAAAATCAAGAGAATGTAACTGTGACAAGGTAAAGCACAACAAAACACATTTCAACGAAAGAAATCCACAATGAACTTTGAAAAATCAAGAGAGTGTAACTGTGATACGGTAAACCCCGACAAAACACTACTGAAATATTCCAATTCTTGCATTTCAATGAAATAAATACAAAATGAACTTTGAAAAATTAAGAGAATGTAACTGTGACATGGTAAACCACGACAAAACACTACTGAAATATTCCAACTCTTGCATTTCAACGAAAGAAATCCAAAATGAACTTTGAAAAATCAAGAGAATGTAATTCAAAGTGATTTTTCAAAGTTCATTTTTAGATTTCTTTCGTTGAAATGCAAGAGTTGGAATATTCAGTAGTGTTTTGTTATGGTTTACCTTGTCACAGTTACATTCTCTTGATTTTTCAAAGTTCATTTTTAATTTCTTTCGTTGAAATGCAAGAGTTGGAATATTTCAGTAGTGTTTGTCATGGTTTACCTTGTCTCAGTTACATTCTCTTGATTTTTCAAAGTTCATTTTGAATTTCTTTCATTGAAATGCAAGAGTTGAATTATTTCAGTAGTGTTTTGTCGTGGTTTACCTTGTCACAGTTACATTCTTATGATTTTTCAAAGTTCATTTTGAAGTTCTTTCATCGAAATGCAAGAGTTGGAATATTTTAGTAGTGTATTGTAGTGGTTTACCTTATGAAAATTACATCCTCTTGATTTTTCAAAGTTCATTTTGGATTTCTTTAGTTGAAATGCAAGAGTTGGAATATTTAAGTAGTATTTTGTCGTTGTTTACCTTGTCACAGTTACATTGTCTTGAATTTTCAAAGTTCATTTTGAATTTCTTTCGTTGAAATGCAAGAGTTGGAATATTTCAGTAGTGTTTTGTTGTGCTTTACGTTGTCACAGTTACATTCTCTTGATTTTTCAAAGTTCATTTTGAATTTCTTTCATTGAAATGCAAGAGTTGGAATATTTCAGTAGTGTTTTATTGTGGTTTACCTTGTCACAGTTACATTCTCTTGATTTTTCAAAGTTCATTTTGGATTTCTTTCGTTGAAATGCAAGAGTTGGAATATTTCAGTAGTGTTTTGTTGTGATTTACCTTGTCATAGTTACATTCACTTGATTTTTCAAAGTTCATTTTGAATTTCTTTAGTGAAATTAAAGAGTAGGAATATAACATTATTGTATTTTCGTGTTTTTCATTGTCACAGTTACATTCTCTTGATTTTTCAAAGTTCATTCTGAATTTATTTCGTTGAAATGCAAGAGTTGGAATATTTCAGTAGTGTTTTGTCGGGGTTTACCGTATCACAGTTACACTCTCTTGATTTTTCAAAGTTCATTGTGGATTTCTTTCATTGAAATGTGTTTTGTTGTGCTTTATCTTGTCACAGTTACATTCTCTTGATTTTTCAAAGTTCATTTTGGATTTCTTTCGTGAAATGCAAGAGTTGGAATATTTCAGTAGTGTCTTATCGTGGTTTTCCTTGTCACAGTTACATTCTCTTGATTTTTCAAAGTTCATTTTGAATTTTTTTCATTGAAATGAATGAGTTGGAATATTTCAGTAGTGTTTTCTTGTTGTTTAACTTGTCACAGTTACATTCTCTTAATTTTTAATAGTTCATTTTGAAATTCTTTCGTGAAATGCAAGAGTTGGAATATTTCAGTAGTGTTTTGTTGTGCTTTACCTTGTCAAAGTTACATTCTCTTGATTTTTCCAAGTTCCTTTTGAATTTCTTTCGTGAAATGCAACATTTGGAATATTTTAGTAGTGTTTTATCATGGTTTACCTTGTCAAAGTTACATTTTCTTCATTTTTCAATGTTCATTTTGTATTTATTTCGATGAAATGCAAGAGTTGGAATATTTCAGTAGTGTCTTGTAGCTTTACCTTGTCACAGTTACATTCTCTTGATTTTTCAAAGTTCATTTTGGATTTCTTTCCTTGAAATGCAAGAGTTGGAATATTTCAGTAGTGTTTTGTCGTGGTATACCTTGTCACAGTTACATTCTCTTGATTTTTCAAAGTTCATTTTTGGATTTCTTTCGTTGAAATGCAAGATTTGGAATATTCAGAAGTGTTTGGTCGTGGTTTTCCTTGTCACAGTAACATTCTCTTGATTTTTCAAAGTTCATTTTGGATTTCTTTTGTGAAATGCAAGAGATTGAGTACTTCAGTTGTGTTTTGCTATGCTTCAATATATGACAGTTACATTTTCTAAATGTTTCAAAGTTAAGTTTGGATTTCTTTCATTGAAATGCATGAGTTGGAATATTTCAGTAGTGTTTTGTCGTGGTTTACCTTGTCACAGTTACATTCTCTTGATTTTTCAAAGTTCATTTTGGAATTCTTTCGTTGAAATGCAAGAGTTGGAATATTTCAGTAGTGTTTTGTTGTGCTTTACCTTGTCACAGTTACATTCTCTTGATTTTTCAAAGATCATTTTGAATTTCTTTCGTGAAATGCAAGAGTTGGAATATTTCAGTAGTGTTTTGTCGTGGTTTACCATGTCACAGTTACATTCTATTTAATTTTCAAAGTTCATTTTGAATTTCTTTCTGAAATGCAAGAGTTGGAATATTTCAGTAGTGTTTTGTCATGGTTTACCTTGTCACAGTTACATTCTCTTGATTTTTCAAATTTCAATTTGGATTTATTTCCTTGAAATGCAAGATTTGGAATATTTCAGTAGTGCTGTGTCGTGGTTTACCTTGACACAGATACATTTTGTTAATGTTTCAAAGTTCATTTCGGATTTTTACCTTATCTTGATTTTTCAAAGTTCATTTTGGATTTGTTTCATTGAAATGCAAGAGTTGGATTATTTCAGTAGTATTTTGTCGTGGTTTACCTTGTCACAGTTACATTCTCTTAATTTTTCAAAGTTCATTTTGAATTTCTGTTGTTTAAATTAAAGAGTTTGAATATTTCAGTAGTGTCTTGTAGCTTTACGTTGTAACACTTAAATTCTCTGTAGTTTTAAAAATTAGTTTGGGATTTATTTCGTTGAAATGCAAGAGTTGAAATATTTCAGTAGTGTTTTTTTATGCTTTATATTGTCACAGTTACATTCTCCTGATTTTTCCCAGTTCATTTTGAATTTCTTTCGTGAAATGCAAGAGTTGAAATATTTAAGTAGTGTTTTGTCGTGATTTACCTTGTCACAGTTACATTCTCTTGATTTTTCAAAGTTCATTTTGGGTTTCTTTCCTTGAAATGCAAGAGTTGGAATATTTCAGTAGTGTTTTGTCGTGGTTTACCTTGTCACAGTTACATTCTCTTGATTTTTGAAAGTTCATTTTGGATTTCTTTACTTTAAATGCAATAGTTGGAATCTTTCAGTAGTGTTTTGTCGTGGTTTACCTTGTCACAGTTACATTCTCTTGAATTTTGAAAGTTCATTTTTGGATTTCTTTCGTTGAAATGCAAGAGTTGGAATATTCAGTAGTGTTTTGTTATGGTTTACCTTGTCACAGTTACATTCTCTTGATTTTTCAAAGTTCATTTTGAATTTCTTTCATTGAAATGCAAAAGTTGAATTATTTCAGTAGTGTTTTGTCGTGGTTTACCTTGTCACAGTTACATTCTCATAATTTTTCAAAGTTCATTTTGAATTTCTTTCATTGTAATGCAAGAGTTGGATTATTTCAGTAGTGTTTTGTCGTGGTTTACCTTGTCACACTTACATTCTCTTTACATTTCAAAGATCATTGTGGATTTATTTCTTTGAAACAAAAGACTTTGAATATTTCAGTAGTATTTTGTCATTGTTTACCTTGTCACAGTTACATTGTCTTGATTTTTCAAAGTTAATTTTGGATTTATTTCTTTGAAGTGCAAGAGTTGGAATATGTCAGTAGTGTTTTGTTGTGCTTTACATTGTAACAGTTACATGCTCTTGATTTTTAAAAGTTCATTTTTAATTTCTTTCATTGAAATGCAAGAGTTGGAATATTTCAGTAGTGTATTGTCGTGGTTTACCTTGTCACAGTTACATTCTATTGATTTTTTAAAGTTCATTTTGGATTTCTTTCGTTGAAATGCAAGAGTTGGAATATTTCAGTAGTGTTTTGTCGTGGTTTACCTTGTCACAGATAAATTCTCTTGATTTTTCAAAGTTCATTTTGAATTTCTTTCATGAAATGCAAGAGTTGGAATATTTCAGTAGTGTTTTGTCGTGGTTTACCTTGTCACAGATACATTATCTTGATTTTTCAAAGTTCATTTTGAATTTATTTCATTGAAATGCAAGAGCTGGAATATTTCAGTAGTGTTTTGTCGGGGTTTACCGTATCACAGTTATACTCTCTTGATTTTTCAAAGTTCATTGTGGATTTCTTTCGTTGAAATGTGTTTTGTTGTGCTTTATCAGGTCACAGTTACATTCTCTTGATTTTTCAAAGTTTATTTTGGATTTCTTTTATTGAAATGCATGAATTGGAATATTTCAGTAGTGTTTGGTCGTGGTTTACCTTGTCACAGTTACATTCTCTTGATTTTTCAAAGTTCATTTTGGGTTTCTTTCATTGAAATGCAAGAGTTGGAATATTTCAGTAGTGTTTTGTTATGGTTTACCTTGTCACAGTTACATTCTCTTGATTTTTCGAAGTTCATTTTGGATTTCTTTTGTTGAAATGCAAGAATTGGAATATTTCAGTAGTGTTTTGTTGTGCTTTACCTTGTCACAGTTACATTCTCTTGATTTTTCAAAGTTCAGTTTGAATTTCTTTCGTTGATAAGCAAGAGTTGGAATATTTCAGTAGTGTCTTGTCGTGGTTTACCTTGTCACTGTTACATTCTCTTGATTTTTCAAAGTTCAGTTTGAATTTCTTTCGTTGATATGCAAGAGTTGGAATATTTCAGTAGTGTCTTGTCGTGGTTTACCTTGTCACAGTTACATTCTCTTAATTTTTCAAAGTTCATTTTGAATTTCTTTCGTTGAAATGCAAGAGTTGGAATATTTCAGTAGTGTTTTGTTGTGCTTTACCTTGTCACAGTTACATTCTCTTGATTTTTCAAAGTTCATTTTAAATTTCTTTCGTTGATATGCAAGAGTTGGAATATTTCAGTTGTGTCTTGTTGTGCTTTACCGTGTCACAGTTACATTCTCTTAATTTTTCAAAGTTCATTTTGAATTTCTTTCGTTGAAATGCAAGAGTTGGAATATTTCAGTAGTGTCTTGTCGTGGTTTACCTTGTCATAGTTACATTCTCTTATATTTTCAAAGTTCATTTTGAATTTCTTTCGTGAAATGCTAGAGTTGGAATATTTCAGTACTGTTTTGTTGTGCTTTACCTTGTCACAGTTACATTCTCTTGATTTTTCAAAGTTCATTTTGAATTTCTGTCTTTGAAATGCAAGAGTTGAAATATTTCAGTAGTGTTTTGTCGTGGTTTACCTTGTCACAGTTACATTCTCTTGATTTTTCAAAGTTCGTGATTTATCGTGGTTTACCTTGACACAGTTACATTCTCTTGATTTTTCAAAGTTCATTTTGGATTTTAACATTCTCTTGATTTTTCAAAGTTCATTTTGAATTTCTTTCATTGAAATGAAAGAGTTGGATTATTTCAGTAGTGTTTTGTCGTGGTTTACCTTGTCACAGTTACATTCTCTTAATTTTTCAAAGTTAATTTTGAATTTCTTTCGTTGAAATGCAAGAGTTGGAATATTTCAGTAGTTTCTTGTAGGTTTACCTTGTCACTGTTACGTCTTTCTGACTTTTAAAAATTTATTTTGAATTTCTTTCCTTGAAATGCAAGAGTTGGAATATTTCAGTATTGTTTTGTCGTGCTTTACCTTCTCGCAGTTACATTTTATTGATTTTTCAAAGATCAATTTGAATCTATATCGTGAAATGCAATAGATTGAATATTTAAGTAGTGTTTTGTCGTGGTTTACCTTGTCACAGTTACATTCTCTTGATTTTTCAAAGTTCATTTGGGATTTCTTTCCTTAAAATGCAAGAGTTGGAATATTTCAGTAGTGTTTTGTCGTGGTTTACCTTGTCACAGTTACATTCTCTTGATTTTTGAAAGTTCATTTTGGATTTCTTTACTTGAAATGCAATAGTTGGAATATTTCAGTAGTGTTTTGTCGTGGTTTACCTCGTCACAGTTACTTTCTCTTGATTTTTCAAAGTTCATTTTTAGATTTCTTTCGTTGAAATGCAAGAGTTGGAATATTCAGTAGTGTTTTGTTATGGTTTACCTTGTCACAGTTACATTCTCTTGATTTTTCAAAGTTCATTTTGAATTTCTTTCGTTGAAATGCAAGAGTTGGAATATTTCAGTAGTGTTTGTCAGGGTTTACCTTGTCACAGTTACATTCTCTTGGTTTTTCAAAGTTAATTTTGAATTTCTTTCATTGAAATGCAAGAGTTGAATTATTTCAGTAGTGTTTTGTTGTGGTTTACCTTGTCACACTTACATTCTCTTGATTCTTCAAAGTTCATTTTGGATTTATTTCGTTGAAATGCAAGAGTTGTAATTTTTCATTAGTGTTATGTCGTGTTTTACCTTGCCACAGTTACATTCTCTTTATTCTTCAAAGTTCATATTGAATTTCTTTCATTGAAATGCAAGAGTTGGAATATTTCAGTAGTGTTTTGTTGTGCTTTACATTGTCACAGTTACATTCTCTTGATTACTCAAAGTTCATTTTGAATTTATTTCGTTGAAATGTAAGAGTTGGAATATTTCAGTAGTGTTTTGTTGTGCTTTACCTTGTCACAGTTACATTCTCTTGATTTTTCAAAATTCATTTTGAATTTCTTTCGTGAAATGAAAGAGTTAGAATATTTCAGTAGTGTTTTGTCGTGGTTGACCTTGTCACAGTTACATTCTCTTAATTTTTCAAAGTTCATTCTGAATTTATTTCGTTGAAATGCAAGAGTTGGAATATTTCAGTAGTGTTTTGTCGGGGTTTACCGTATCACATTTACACTCTGTTGATTTTTAAAAGTTTATTGTGGATTTCTTTCGTTGAAATGTGTTTTGTTGTGCTTTACCTTGTCACAGTTACATTCTCTTGATTTTTCAAAGTTCATTTTGGATTTCTTTCGTTGAAATGCAAGAGTTGGAATATTTCAGTAGTGTTTTGTTATGGTTTACCTTGTCACAGTTACATTTTATTGATTTTTCGAAGTTCATTTTGGATTTCATTCGTTGAAAGACAAGAGTTGGAATATTTCAGTAGTGTTTTGTCATGGTTTACCTTGTCACAGTTACATTCTCTTAATTTTTCAAAGTTCATTTTGAATTTTTTTCGTTGAAATGCAAGAGTTGGAATATTTCTGTAATGTTTTGTTGTGCTTTACCTTGTCACAGTTACATTCTCTTGATTTTTCAAAGTTCATTTTGGATTTATTTCGTTGAAATACAAGAGTTGGAATATTTCAGTAGTGTCTTGTCGTGTTTTACCTTGTCACAGTTACATTCTCTTAATTTTTCAAAGTTCATTTTGAATTTTTTTCACTGAAATGCAAGAGTTGGAATATTTCAGTAGTGTCTTGTCGTGGTTTACCTTGTCATAGTTACATTCTCTTAATTTTTCAAAGTTCATTTTGAATTTCTTTCGTTGAAATGCAAGAGTTGAAATATTTCTGTAGTTCATTTTTGGATTTCTTTACCTTGTCACAGTTACATTATCTTGATTTTTCAAAGTTCATTTTGAATTTCTTTCGTTGAAATGCAAGAGTTGGAATATTTCAGTAGTGTTTTGTTGTGCTTTACCTTGTCACAGTTACATTCTCTTGATTATTCAAACTAACTGTGACAAGGTAAACCACGACAAAACACTACTGAAATATTCCAACTCATGCATTTCAATGAAAGAAATCCAAAATGAACTTTGAAAAATCAAGAGAATGCAACTGTGACAAGGTACACCACGACAAAACACTACTGAAATATTCCAACTCTTGCATTTCACGAAATAAATCCAAAATGAACTTTGAAAAATCAGGAGAATGTAACTGTGACATGCTAAACGACGACAAAACATTACTGAAATATTCCAACTCTTGCATTTCAAGGAAAGAAATCCAAAATGAACTTTGAAAAATCAAGAGAATGTAACAGTGACAAGGTAAACCACAACAACACACATTTCAACGAAAGAAATCCACAATGAACTTTGAAAAATCAAGAGAGTGTAACTGTGATACGGTAAACCCCGACAAAACACTACTGAAATATTCCAACTCTTGCATTTCAAAGAAATAAATTCAAAATGAACTTTGAAAAATTAAGAGAATGTAACTGTGACAAGTTAAACCACGACAAAACACTACTGAAATATTGCAACTATTGCATTTCAAGGAAAGAAATCCAAAATGAACTTTGAAAAATCAAGAGAATGTAATTCAAAGTGATTTTTCAAACTTCATTTTTAGATTTCTTTCGCTGTAATGCAAGAGTTGGAATATTCAGTAGTGTTTTGTTATGGTTTACCTTGTCACAGTTACATTCTCTTGATTTTTCAAAGTTCATTTTGAATTTCTTTCGTTGAAATGCAAGAGTTGGAATATTTCAGTAGTGTTTGTCATGGTTTACCTTGTCTCAGTTACATTCTCTTGATTTTTCAAAGTTCATTTTGAATTTCTTTCATTGAAATGCAAGAGTTGAATTATTTCAGTACTGTTTTGCCGTGGTCTACCTTTGTCACACTTATATTCTTATGATTTTTTCAAAGTTCATTTTGAATTTCTTTCATTGAAATGCAAGAGTTGGAATATTTCAGTAGCGTTTTGTCGTGGTTTACGTTGTCAATCTTACATTATCTTGGTTTTTCATAATTAATTTTGGATTTCTTTCGTTGAAATGCAAGAGTTGGAATATTTCAGTAGTGTTTTGTCATGGTTTACCTTGTCACAGTTATATTGTCTTGATTTTTCAAAGTTTATTTTGAATTTATTTCTTTGAAATGCAAGAGTTGGAATATTTCAGTAGTGTTTTGTTGTGCTTTACCTTGTCACACTTGCATTCTCTTAATTTTTCAAAGTTCATTTTGAATTTCTTTCGTTGAAATGTAAGAGTCGGAATATTTCAGTAGTGTTTTGTCGTGGTTTACCTTGTCATAGTTAGATTCTCTTGATTTTTCAAAGTTTATTTTGGATTTCTTTCGTTGAAATGCAAGAGTTTGAATATTTCGGTAGTGTTTTGTTGTGCTTTACCTTGTCACAGTTACATTCTCTTGATTTTTCAAAGTTCATTTTGAATTTCTTTCGTGAAATGAAAGAGTTGGAATATTTCAGTAGTGTTTTGTCGTGGTTTACCTTGTCACAGATACATTCTCTTGATTTTTCAAAGTTCATTCTGAATTTATTTCGTTGAAATGCAAGAGTTGGAATATTTCAGTAGTGTTTTGTCGGGGTTTACCGTATCACAGTTACACTCTCTTGATTTTTCAAAGTTCATTGTGGATTTCTTTCGTTGAAATGTGTTTCGTTGTGCTTTACCTTTTCACAGTTACATTCTCTTGATTTTTCAAAGTCCATTTTGGATTTCTTTCGTGAAATGCAAGAGTTGGAATATTTCAGTAGTGTTTTGTGGTTGTTTACCTTGTCACAGTTACATTATCTTGATTTTTCAAAGTTCATTTTGGATTTCTTTCTTTGAATTGCATGAGTTGGACTATTTCAGTAGTGTTTTGTCGTGTTTTACCTTGTCAAAGTTACATTCTCTTGATTTTTCAAAGTTCATTTTGAATTTATTTCTTTGAAATGCAAGAGTTGGAATATTTCAGTAGTGTTTTGTTGTGCTTTACCTTGTTACAGTTTCATTCTCTTGATTTTTCAAAGTTCATTTTGAATTTCTTTCGTGAAATGCAAGAGTTGGAATATTTCAGTAGTGTTTTGTCGTGGTTTACCATGTCACAGTTACATTCTCTTGATTTTTCAAAGTTCATTTTGAATTTCTTTCTGAAATGCAAGAGTTGGAATATTTCAGTAGTGTTTTGTCATGGTTTACCTTGTCACAGTTACATTCTCTTGATTTTTCAAATTTCAATTTGGATTTATTTTCTTGAAATGCAATATTTGAAATATTTCAGTAGTGTTTTGTCGTGGTTTACCTTGACACAGTTACATTCTCTTGATTTTTCAAAGTTCATTTCGGATTTTTACATTATCTTGATTTTTCAAAGTTCATTTTGAATTTCTTTCATTGAAATGCAAGAGTTGGATTATTTCAGTAGTGTTTGTCAGGGTTTACCTTGTCACAGTTACATTCTCTTGATTTTTCAAAGTTCATTTTGAATTTCTTTCGTTGAAATGCAAGAGTTGGAATATTTCAGTAGTGTTTGTCAGGGTTTACCTTGTCACAGTTACATTCTCTTGGTTTTTCAAAGTTCATTTTGAATTTCTTTCATTGAAATGCAAGAGTTGAATTATTTCAGTAGTGTTTTGTCGTGGTTTACCATTTCACAGTTACATTCTCTTGGTTCTTCAAAGTTCATTTTGGATTTCTTTCGTGAAATGCAAGAGTTGGAATTTTTCAGTAATGTTCTGTCATGGTTTAACTTTTCACAGTTACATTCTTTTAATTTTTCAAAAATTCATTTTGAATTTCTTTCTTTGAAATGCAAGAGTTGGAATATTTCAGTAGTTTCTTGTAGCTTTACCTTGTCACTGTTACATTCTCTTGATTTTTCAAAGTTCAATTTGGATTTTTTTCCTTGAAATGCAAGAGTTGAAATATTTCAGTAGTGTCTTGTGGTGCTTTACCTTGTCAAATTTAGATTCTCTTGATTTTTCCAAGTTCATTTTGGATTTCTTTCGTGAAATGCAAGAGTTGGAATATTTCAGTAGTGTTTTGTCGTGATTTACCTTGTCACAGTTACATTCTCTTGATTTTTGAAAGTTCATTTTGGATTTCTTTCCTTGAAATGCAAGAGTTGGAATATTTCAGTAGTGTTTTGTCGTGGTATACCTTGTCACAGTTACATTCTCTTGATTTTTCAAAGTTCATTTTTGGATTTCTTTCGTTGAAATGCAAGAGTTGGAATATTCAGTAGTATTTTGTTATGGTTTACCTTGTCAAAGCTACTTTCTCTTGATTTTTCAAAGTTCATTTTGGATTTCTTTCGTGAAATGAGTTGGCATATTTCAGTAGTTTTTTGCCATTGCTCACTTTATCACATTTACATTTTCTTGATTTTTCAAAGTTCATTTTGAATTTTTTTCGTTGAAATGCAAGAGTTGGAATATTTCAATAGTGTTTTGTCGAGGTTTACCTTGTCACAGTTACATTCTCTTGATTTTTCAAAGTTAATTTTTGATTTATTTAGTTTAAATGCAAGAGTTGGAATATTTCAGTAGTGTTTTGTTGTGCTTTACATTGTCACAGTTACATTCTCCTGATTTTTCAAAGCCAAAGTTCATTTTGGATTTCCTTCGTTGAAATGCAAGAGTTGGAATATTTCAGTAGTGTTCTGTCATGGTTTACCTTGTCACAGTTACATTCTCTTAATTTTTCAAAGTTCATTTTGTATTTCTTTCTTTGAAATGCAAGAGTTGGAATATTTCAGTAGTGTTTTGTTGTGCTTTACGTTGTCACAGTTACATTCTCTTGATTTTTGAAAGTTCATTTTGAATTTCTTTCGTTGAAATGCGGTGGAATATTTCAGTAGTGTTTTGTCGTGGTTTACCTTGTCACAGTTACATTCTCTTGATTTTTGAAAGTTCATTTTGGATTTCTTTCCTTGAAATGCAATAGTTGGAATATTTCAGTAGTGTTTTGTCGTGGTTTACCTCGTCACAGTTACTTTCTCTTGATTTTTCAAAGTTCATTTTTAGATTTCTTTCGTTGAAATGCAAGAGTTGGAATATTCAGTAGTGTTTTGTTATGGTTTACCTTGTCACAGTTACATTCTCTTGGTTTTTCAAAGTTCATTTTGAATTTCTTTCATTGAAATGCAAGAGTTGAATTATTTCAGTAGTGTTTTGTTGTGGTTTACCTTGTCACACTTACATTCTCTTGATTCTTCAAAGTTCAGTTTGGATTTGTTTCGTTGAAATGCAAGAGTTGGAATATTTCAGTAGTGTTTTGTCATGGTTTACCTTGTCACAGTTACATTCTATTAATTTTTCAAAGTTCATTTTGAATTTCTTTTGTTGAAATGAAAGAGTTGGAATATTTCAGTAGTGTTTTGTTGTGCTTTACATTGTCACAGTTACATTCTCTTGATTACTCAAAGTTCATTTTGAATTTCTTTCGTTGAAATGCAAGAGTTGGAATATTTCAGTAGTGTTTTGTTGTGCTATACGTTGTCACAGTTACATTCTCTTGATTTTTCAAAGTTCATTTTGAATTTCTTTCGTGAAATGCAAGAGTTGGAATATTTCAGTAGTGTTTTGTCGTGGTTGACCTTGTCACAGATACATTCTCTTGATTTTTCAAAGTTCATTTTGAATTTATTTCGTTGAAATGCAAGAGTTGGAATATTTCAGTAGTGTTTTGTCGGGGTTTACCGTATCACAGTTACACTATCTTGATTTTTCAAAGTTTATTGTGGATTTCTTTCGTTGAAATGTGTTTTGTTGTGCTTTACCTTGTCACAGTTACATTCTCTTGATTTTTCAAAGTTCATTTTGGGTTTCTTTCATTAAAATGCAAGAGTTGGAATATTTCAGTAGTGTTTGTCATGGTTTACCTTGTCTCAGTTACATTCTCTTGATTTTTCAAAGTTCATTTTGAATTTCTTTCATTGAAATGCAAGAGTTGAATTATTTCAGTACTGTTTTGCCGTGGTCTACCTTGTCACAGTTACAATGTCATTATTTTTTCAAAGTTCATTTTGTAGTTCTTTCGTTTAAATGCAAGAGTTGGAATATTTCAGTAGCGTTTTGTTGTGATTTACCTTGTCAATCTTACATTCTCTTGATTTTTCAAAGTTCATTTTGAATTTCTTTCGTTGAAATTAAATAGTTGGAATATTTCAGTAGTGTTTTGTCGTGGTTTACCTTGTCACAGTTACATTCTCTTGATTTTTCAAAGTTCATTTTGAATTTCTTTCGTTGAAATGCATGAGTTGGAATATTTCAGTAGTGTGTTTTTGTGGTTTACCTTGTCACAGTTAAATTCTCTTAATTTTTCAAAGTTCATTTTGAATTTCTTTCATTGAAATGCAAGAGTTGGAATATTTCAGTAGTGTCTTGTCGTGGTTTACCTTGTCACAGTTACATTCTCTTAATTTTTCAAAGTTCATTTTGAATTTCTTTCGTTGAAATGCAAGAGTTGGAATATTTCGGTAGTGTGTTGTTGTGCTTTACCTTGTCACAGTTACATTCTCTTGATTTTTCAAAGTTCATTTTGAATTTTTTTCGTTGAAATGCAAGAGTTGGAATATTTCAGTAGTGTTTTGTCGGGGTTTACCGTATCACAGTTACACTCTCTTGATTTTTCAAAGTTCATTGTCAATTTCTTTCGTTGAAATGTGTTTTGTTGTGCTTTATCTTGTCACAATTACATTCTCTTGATTTTTCAAAGTTCATTTTGGATTTCTTTCGTGAAATGCAAGAGTTGGAATATTTCAGTAGTGTTTTGTCGTTGTTTACCGTGTCACAGTTACATTCTCTTGATTTTTCAAAGTTCATTTTGGATTTTTTTCATTGAAATGCAAGAGTTTGAATATTTCAGTAGTGTTTTGTCGTGGTTTACCTTGTCATAGTTACATTCTCATGATTTTTCAAAGTTCATTTTGGATTTCTTTCGTTGAAATGCAAGAGTTGGAATATTTCAGTAGTGTTTTGTTGTACTTTACATTGTTACATTTACATTCTCTTGATTTTTCAAAGTTCATTTTGAATTTCTTTCGTGAAATGCAAGAGTTGGAATATTTCGGTAGTGTTTTGTCGTGGTTTACCATGTCATAGTTACATTCTCTTGATTTTTCGAAGTTCATTTTGGATTTCTTTTGTTGAAATGCAAGAGTTGGAATATTTCAGTAGTAATTTGTCATGGTTTACCTTGTCACAGCTACATTCTCTTAATTTTTCAAAGTTCATTTTGAATTTTTTTCGTTGAAATGCAAGAGTTGGAATATTTCAGTAGTGTTTTGTTGTGCTTTACCTTGTCACAGTTACATTCTCTTAATTATTCCAACTAACTGTGACAAGGTAAACCACGACAAAACACTACTGAAATATTCCAACTCATGCATTTCAATGAAAGAAATCCAACATAAACTTTGAAAAATCAAGAGAATGTAACTGTGACAATGTACACCACGACAAAACACTACTGAAATACTCCAACTCTTGCATTTCGACAAAGAAATTCAAAATGAACTTTAAAAATCAAGAGAATGTAACTGTGACATGGTAAACCATGACAAAACACTACTGAAATATTCCAACTCTTGCGTTTCAACGAAAGAAATCCAAAATGAACTTTGGAAAATCAAGAGAATGTAACTTTGACAAGGTAAAGCACAACAAAACATATTTCAACGAAAGAAATCCACAATGAACTTTGAAAAATCAACAGAATGTAACTATTATACGTTAAACCCCGACAAGACACCAATTAAATAAACCAAATCTTGCATTTAAACGAAAGAAATTCAAGGTTAACTTTAGAAAATCATGACAATTTAAGTATGACAAGGAAAACCAAAACAAAACACTACTGAAATATACCAACTCTTGTATTTCACCGAAAGAAAATCAAATTGATATTTCAAAAATCAGGAGAATGTAACTGTGACAATGTAAAGCACAACAAAACACATTTCAACGAAAGAAATCCACAATGAACTTTGAAAAATCAAGAGAGTGTAACTGTGATAAGGTAAACCCCGACAAAACACTACTGAAATATTCCAACTCTTGCATTTCAATGAAATAAATTCAAAATGAACTTTGAAAAATTAAGAGAATGTAACTGTGACAATGTAAACCACGACAAAACACTACTGAAATATTCCAACTCTTGTATTTCAATGAAAGAAATCCAAAATGAACTTTGAAAAATCAAGAGAATTTAATTCAAAGTGATTTTTCAAAGTTCATTTTTAGATTTCTTTCGTTGAAATGCAAGAGTTGGAATATTCAGTAGTGTTTTGTTATGGTTTACCTTGTCACAGTTACATTCTCAAGATTTTTCAAAGTTCATTTTGAATTTATTTCGTTGAAATGCAAGAGTTGGAATATTTCAGTAGTGTTTGTCATGGTTTACCTTGTCTCAGTTACATTCTATTGATTTTTCAAAGTTCATTTTGAATTTCTTTCATTTAAATGCAAGAGTTGAATTATTTCAGTAGTGTTTTGTCGTGGTTTACCTTGTCACAGTTACAATCTTATGATTTTTCAAAGTTCATTATGGATTTCTTTCATTGAAAGGCAAGAGTTGGATTATCTCAGTGGTTTTTTGTCGTGGTTTACCTTGTCACACTTACATTCTCTTGATTTTTCAAAGTTCATTTTGGATTTCTTTCATTGAAACGACAGAGTTGGAATATTTTAGTAGTGTTCTGTCATGGTTTACCTTGTCACAGTTACATTCTATTGATTTTTCAAAGTTCATTTTGAATTTCTTTCTTTGAAATGCAAGAGTTGGAATATTTCAATAGTGTTTTGTTGTGCTTTACGTTGTCACATTTACATTCTCTTGATTTTTTCAAAGTTCATTTTAAATTTCTTTCATTGAAATACAAGAGTTGGAATATTTCAGTAGTGTTTTGTCATGGTTTACCTTGTCACAGTTACATTCTCTTAATTTTTCAAAGTTCATTTTGAATTTATTTCGTTGAAATGCAAGAGTTGGAATATTTCAGTAGAGTTTTGTTGTGCTTTACCTTGTCACAGTTACATTCTCTTGATTTTTCAAAGTTCATTTTGAATTTTTTTCGCGAAATGAAAGAGTTGGAATATTTCAGTAGTGTTTTGTCGTGGTTTACCTTGTCACAGTTACATTCTCTTAATTTTTCAAAGTTCATTTTGAATTTATTTCGTTGAAATGCAAGAGTTGGAATATTTCAGTAGTGTTTTGTCGGGGTTTACCGTATCACAGTTACACTCTGTTGATTTTTCAAAGTTCATTGTGGATTTCTTTCGTTGAAATGTGTGTTGTTGTGCTTTACCTTGTCACAGTTACATTCTCTTGATTTTTCAAAGTTCATTTTGGATTTCTTTCGTGAAATGCAAGAGTTGGAATATTTCAGTAGTGTTTTGTCGTGATTTACCTTGTCACAGTTACATTTTCTTGATTTTTCAAAGTTCCTTTTGAATTTCTTTCATTGATATGCATGAGTTGGAACATTTCAGTAGTGTTTTGTCATGGTTTACCTTGTCACAGTTACATTCTAGTGATTTTTCGAAGTTCATTTTGAATTTCTTTCATAAAAATGTAAGAGTTGGATTATTTCAGTAGTTTTTCGTTGTGCTTTACATTTTTACAATTACATTCTCCTGATCTTACAAATTTCTTTTTTAATTTATTTATTGTAATCAAATAGTTGGAATATTTAAGTAGTTTTTTGTTGTGGTTTACCTTTTAACAGTTACATTATCTTGATTTTTCAAAGTTCATTTTGAATTTCTTTCTGAAATGCAAGAGTTGGAATATTTCAGTAGTGTTTTGTCATGGTTTACCTTGTCACAGTTACATTCTCTTGATTTTTAAAATTTAAATTTTGAATTATTTCCTTGAAATGCAAGAGTTGGAATATTTCAGTAGTGTTTTGTCGTGGTTTACCTTGTCACAGTTACATTCTCTTGATTTTTCAAAGTTCATTTCGGATTTTTAAATTATCTTGATTTTTCAAAGTTCATTTTGAACTTATTTCATTGAAATGCAAGAGTTGGATTATTTCAGTAGTGTTTTGTCGTGGTTTACCTTGTCACAGTTCCATTCTCTTAATTTTTCAAAGTTCATTTTGAATTTCTTTCGTTGAAATGCAAGAGTTGGAATATTTTAGTAGTGTTTTGTAGTGCTTTACATTGTCACAGTTACATTCTCTTGATTTTTCAAAGTTCATTTTGGATTTATTTCGTTGAAATGCAAGAGTTGGAATATTTCAGTAGTGTTTTGTCATGGTTTACCTTGTTACAGTTGCATTCTCTTGATTTTTCAAAGTTCAAATTGGATTTCTTTCCTTGAAATGCAAGATTTGGAATATTTCAGTAGTGTTGTGTCGTGGTTTACCTTGACACAGTTACATTCTCTTGATTTTTCAAAGTTCATTTCGGATTTTTACCTTATCTTGATTTTTCAAAGTTCATTTTGAATTTCTTTCATTGAAATGCAAGAGTTGGATTATTTCAGTAGTGTTTGTCGTGGTTTACCTTGTCACAGTTACATTCTCTTGATTTTTCAAAGTTCATTTTGGATTTATTTCGTTGAAATGCAAGAGTTGGAATATTTCAGTAGTGTTTTGTTGTGCTCTACCTTGTGACAGTTACATTCTCTTGATTTTTCAAATCCAAAGTTCATTTTGGATTTCCTTCGTTGAAATGCAAGAGTTGGAATATTTCAGTAGTGTTCTGTCATGGTTTACCTTGTCACAGTTACATTCTCTTAATTTTTCAAAGTTCATTTTGTATTTCTTTCGTTGAAATGCAAGAGTTGGAATATTTCAGTAGTGTTTTGTTGTGCTTTACGTTGTCACAGTTACATTCTCTTGATTTTTCAAAGTTCATTTTGAATTTCTTTCGTTGAAATGCGTTGGAATATTTCAGTAGTGTTTTCTCGTGGTTTACCTTGTCACAGTTACATTCTCTTGATTTTTGAAAGTTCATTTTGGATTTCTTTCCTTGAAATGCAATAGTTGGAATATTTCAGTAGTGTTTTGTCGTGGTTTACCTTGTCACAGTTACTTTCTCTTGATTTTTCAAAGTTCATTTTTAGATTTCTTTCGTTGAAATGCAAGAGTTGGAATATTCAGTAGTGTTTTGTTATGGTTTACCTTGTCACAGTTACATTATCTTGATTTTTCAAAGTTCATTTTGAATTTCTTTCATTGAAATGCAAGAGTTGGATTATTTCAGTAGTGTTTGTCAGGGTTTACCTTGTCACAGTTACATTCTCTTGATTTTTCAAAGTTCATTTTGAATTTCTTTCATTGAAATGCAAGAGTTGAATTATTTCAGTAGTGTTTTGTTGTGGTTTACCTTGTCACACTTACATTCTCTTGATTCTTCAAAGTTCATTTTGTATTTGTTTCGTTGAAATGCAAGAGTTGGAATATTTCAGTAGTGTTTTGTCTTGGTTTACCTTGTCACAGTTACATTCTCTTAATTTTTCAAAGTTCATTTTGAATTTCTTTCGTTGAAATGCAAGAGTTGGAATATTTCAGTACTGTTTTTTTGTGCTTTACATTGTCACAGTTACATTCTCTTTATTAATCAAAGTTCATTTTGAATTTCTTTCGTGAAATGCAAGAGTTTGAATATTTCAGTTGTGTTTTGTTGTGCTATACGTTTTCACAGTTACATTCTCTTGATTTTTCAAAGTTCATTTTGAATTTCTTGTGTGAAATTAAAGAGTTAGAATATTTCAATAGTGTTTTGTCGTGGTTTACCTTGTCACAGTTACATTCTCTTAATTTTTCAAAGTTCATTCTGAATTTATTTCATTGAAATGCAAGAGTTGGAATATTTCAGTAGTGTTTTGTCGGGGTTTACCGTATCACAGTTACACTCTCTTGATTTTTCAAAGTTTATTGTGGATTTCTTTCGTTGAAATGTGTTTTGTTGTGCTTTACATTGTCACAGTTACATTCTCTTGATTTTTCAAAGTTCATTTTGGGTTTCTTTCATTAAAATGCAAGAGTTGGAATATTTCAGTAGTGTTTGTCATGGTTTACCTTGTCTCAGTTACATTCTCTTGATTTTTCAAAGTTCATTTTGAATTTCTTTCATTGAAATGCAAGAGTTGTATTATTTCAGTAGTGTTTTGTCGTGGTTTACCTTGTCACAGTTACATTATCATGATTTTTCAATTTTCATTTTGGATTTCTTTCTTTGAAATGCAAGAGTTGGATTATTTCAGTAGTGTTTTGTTGTGGTTTACCTTGTCACACTTACATTCTCTTGATTTTTCAAAGTTCATTTTGGATTTCTTTCATTGAAATGCAAGAGTTGGAATATTTCAGTAGTGTTCTGTCATGGTTTACCTTGTCACAGTTACATTCTCTTAATTTTTCAAAGTTCATTTTGTATTTCTTTCGTTGAAATGCAAGAGTTGGAATATTTCAGTAGTGTTTTGTTGTGCTTTACGTTGTCACAGTTACATTCTCTTGATTTTTCAAAGTTCATTTTAAATTTTTTTCGTTGAAATGCAAGAGTTGGAATATTTCAGTAGTGTCTTGTCTTGGTTTACCTTATCACAGTTACATGCTCTTAATTTTTAAATGTTCATTTCTGATTTCTTTCGTTGAAATGAAAGATTTGGAATATTTCAGTAGTGTTTTGTTGTGCTTTACCTTGTCACAGTTACATTCTCTTGATTTTTCAAAGTTCATTTTGAATTTTTTTCGTTGAAATGCAAGAGTTGGAATATTTCAGTAGTGTTTTGTCGGGGTTTACCGTATCACAGTTACACACTCTTGATTTTTCAAAGTTCATTGTCAATTTCTTTCGTTGAAATGTGTTTTGTTGTGCTTTATCTTGTCACAGTTACATTCTCTTGATTTTTCAAAGTTCATTTTGGATTTCTTTCGTGAAATGCAAGAGTTGGAATATTTCAGTAGTGTTTTGTAGTGGTTACCTTGTCACAGTTACATTTTCTTGATTTTTCAAAGTTCATTTTGGATTTCTTTCTTTGATTTTCAAGAGTTTGAATATTTCAATAGTGTTTTCTCGTGGTATACCTTGTCACAGCTACATTATCTTTATTTTTCAAATTTCATTTTTGATTTCTTTCGTTGAAATGCAAGAGATGGAATATTTCAGTTGTGTTTTGTTGTGGTTTACATTGTCACAGTTACATTCTCCTGATTTTTCAAAGTTCATTTTGAATTTCTTTCGTGAAATGCAAGAGTTGGAATATTTCGGTAGTGTTTTGTCGTGGTTTACCATGTCATAGTTACATTCTCTTGATTTTTCGAAGTTCATTTTGGATTTCTTTTGTTGAAATGCAAGAGTTGGAATATTTCAGTAGTAATTTGTCATGGTTTACCTTGTCACAGCTACATTCTCTTAATTTTTCAAAGTTCATTTTGAATTTTTTTCGTTGAAATGCAAGAGTTGGAATATTTCAGTAGTGTTTTGTTGTGCTTTACCTTGTCACAGTTACATTCTCTTAATTATTCCAACTAACTGTGACAAGGTAAACCACGACAAAACACTACTGAAATATTCCAACTCATGCATTTCAATGAAAGAAATCCAACATAAACTTTGAAAAATCAAGAGAATGTAACTGTGACAATGTACACCACGACAAAACACTACTGAAATACTCCAACTCTTGCATTTCGACAAAGAAATTCAAAATGAACTTTAAAAATCAAGAGAATGTAACTGTGACATGGTAAACCACGACAAAACACTACTGAAATATTCCAACTCTTGCGTTTCAACGAAAGAAATTCATAATAAACTTTGGAAAATCAAGAGAATGTAACAGTGACAAGGTAAAGCACAACAAAACACATTTCAATGAAAGAAATCCAAAATGAACTTTGAAAAATCAACAGAATGTAACTGTGATACGGTAAACCCCGACAAAACACTACTGAAATATTCCAACTCTTTCATTTCAACTAAAGAAATTCAAAATGAACTTTGAAAAATCAAGAGAATGTAACTGTGACAAGGTAAACCACTACAAAACACTACTGAAATATTCCAACTCTTGCATTTCACGAAAGAAATTCAAAATGAACTTTGAAAAATCAAGAGAATTTAACTGTGACAATGTAAAGCACAACAAAACACATTTCAACGAAAGAAATCCACAATGAACTTTGAAAAATCAAGAGAGTGTAACTGTGATACGGTAAACCCCGACAAAACACTACTGAAATATTCCAACTCTTGCATTTCAATGAAATAAATTCAAAATGAACTTTGAAAAATTAAGAGAATGTAATTCAAAGTGATTTTTCAAAGTTCATTTTTAGATTTCTTTCGTTAAAATGCAAGAGTTGGAATATTCAGTAGTGTTTTGTTATGGTTTACCTTGTCACAGTTACATTCTCAAGATTTTTCAAAGTTCATTTTGAATTTATTTCGTTGAAATGCAAGAGTTGGAATATTTCAGTAGTGTTTGTCATGGTTTACCTTGTCTCAGTTACATTCTCTTGATTTTTCAAAGTTCATTTTGAATTTCTTTCATTGAAATGCAAGAGTTGAATTATTTCAGTAGTGTTTTGCCGTGGTCTACCTTGTCACAGTTACAATCTTATGATTTTTTCAAAGTTAATTTTGGATTTCCTTCATTGAAATGCAAGAGTTGGATTATTTCAGTAGCATTTTGTTGTGGTTTACGTTGTCACTCTTACATTTTCTTGATTTTTCAAAGTTCGTTTTAAATATATTTCATTGAAATGAAAGAGTTGGACTATTTCAGTAGTGTTCTGTCTTGGTTTACCTTGTCATAGTTACATTCTCTTAATTTTTCAAAGTTCATTTTGAATCTCTTTCTTTGAAATGCAAGAGTTTTAATATTTCAATACTGTTTTGTTGTGGTTTACGTTGTCACATTTACATTCTCTTAATTTTTCAAAGTTCATTTTAAATTTCTTTCGTTGAATAGAACGACTTGGAATATGTCTTTAGTGTCTTGTCGTGTTTTACCTTGTCACAATTACATTCTCTTAGTTTTTCAAAGTTCATTTTGGATTTCTTCCGTTTAAATGCAAGAGTTGGAATATTTCAGTAGTGTTTTGTTGTGCTTTACCTTGTCATAGTTACATTCTCTTGATTTTTCAAAGTTCATTTTGAATTTTTTTCGTGAAATGAAAGAGTTGGAATATTTCAGTAGTGTTTTGTCGTGGTTTACCTTGTCACAGATACATTCTCTTGATTTTTCAAAGTTCATTTTGAATTTATTTCGTTGAAATGCAAGAGTTGGAATATTTCAGTAGTGTTTTGTCGGGGTTTACCGTATCACAGTTACGCTCTCTTGATTTTTCAAAGTTCATTGTGGATTTCTTTCGTTGAAATGTGTTTTGTTGTGCTTTATCTTGTCACAGTTACATTCTCTTGATTTTTCAAAGTTCATTTTGGATTTCTTTCGTGAAATGCATGAGTTGGAATATTTCACTAGTGTTTTGTCGTGGTTTACCTTGTCACAGTTACATTCTCTTTATTTTTCATAGTTGCTTTTTGATTTATTTCATTTAAATTCATGAGTTGGAATATTTCTGTAGTGTTTTGTTTTGGTTTATCTTGTCAAAGTTACATTCTCTTAATTTTTCAAAGTTCATTTAGATTTCTTTCGTTTAAATGCAAGAGTTGGTATATTTCAGTAGTGTTTTGTTGTGCTTTACCTTGTCACAATTTCACTTTCTTGGTTTTTCAAAGTTCATTTGAATTTATTTCGTGAAATGCAAGAGTTGGAATATTTTAGTAGTGTTTTGTCGTGGTTTACAATGTCAAAGTTACATTCTCTTGATTTTTCAAAGTTCATTTTGGATTTCTTTCTGAAATGCAAGAGTTGGAATATTTCAGTAGTGTTTTGTCGTGGTTTACCTTGTCACAGTTACATTCTCTTGATTTTTCAAATTTCAAATTGGATTTATTTCCTTGAAATGCAAGATTTGGAATATTTCAGTAGTGTTGTGTCGTGGTTTACCTTGTCACAGTTACATTCTCTTTATTTTTCAAAGTTCATTTAGGATTTTTAACTTATCTTGATTTTTCAAAGTTCATTTTGAATTTCTTTCATTGAAATGCAAGAGTTGGATTATTTCACTAGTGTTTTGTGGTGGTTTACCTTGTTACAGTTCCATTCTCTTGATTTTTCAAAGTTCATTTTGAATTTCTTTCGTTGAAATGCAAGAGTTGGAATATTTCAGTAGTGTCTTGTAGCTTTACCTAGTCACTGTTAAATTATCTTTATTTTTCAAAGTTCATTTTGGATTTCTTTTGTTGAAATGCAAGAGTTGGAATATTTAAATAGTGTTTTTTTGTGCTTTACATTGTCAGAATTAAATTCTCCTAATTTTTCGAAGTCTATTTTGAATTTCTTTCGTTAAATGCAAGAGTTGGAATATTTCAGTAGTGTTTTGTCGTGGTTTATCTTGTCACAATTACATTCTCTTGATTTTTCAAAGTCCATTTTGGATTTCTTTCGTTGAAATGCAAGAGTTGGATTATTTCAGTAGTGTTTAGTCGTGGTTTACCTTGTCACAGTTACATTCTCTTGATTTTGAAAGTTGATTTTGGATTTCTTTCCTTGAAATGCAAGAGTTGGAATATTTCAGTAGTGTTTTGTCGTGGTTTACCTTGTCACAGTTACATTCTCTTGATTTTGAAATTTCATTTTTGTATTTATTTCTTTGAAATGCAAGAGTTGTAATATTCAGTAGTGTTTTGTTATGGTTTACCTTGTCACAGTTACATTCTCTTGATTTTTCAAAGTTCATTTTGAATTTCTTTCATTGAAATGCAAAAGTTGAATTATTTCAGTAGTGTTTTGTCGTGGTTTACCTTGTCACAGTTACATTGTTATGATTTTTCAAAGTTCATTTTGAATTTCTTTCATTGAAATGCAAGAGTTGGATTATTTCAGAAGTGTTTTGTTGTGGTTTACCTTGTCACACTTACATTCTCTTGATTTTTCAAAGTTCATTTTGGATTTCTTTCGTTGAAATGCAAGAGTTTGATTATTTCAGTAGTGTTTTGTCGTGGTTTACCTTGCCACAGTTACATTTTATTAATATTTAAAAGTTTATTTTGTATTTCGTTCGCTGAAATGCATGAGTTGGAATATTTCAGTACTGTTTTGTTATGGTTTACGTTGTCAAAGTTACATTCTCTTAATTTTTCAAAGTTCATTTTGGATTTCATTCATTGAAATGCAAGAGTTGGAATATTTCAGTAGTGTATTGTCGTGCTTTACCTTGTCACAGTTACATTCTATTGATTTTTTAAAGTTCATTTTGGATTTCTTTCGTTGAAATGCAAGAGTTGGAATATTTAAGTAGTGTTTTGTCGTGGTTTACCTTGTCACAGTTAAATTCTCTTGATTTTTCAAAGTTCATTTTGAATTTCTTTCGTGAAATGCAAGAGTTGGAATATTTCAGTAGTGTTTTGTCGTGGTTTACCTTGTCAGATATACATTATCTTGATTTTTCAAAGTTCATTTTGAAATTATTTCATTAAAATGCAAGAGTTGGAATATTTCAGTAGTGTTTTGTCAGGGTTTACCGTATCACAGTTACACTCTCTTGATTTTTCAAAGTTCATTGTGGATTTGTTTCGTTGAAATGTGTTTTGTTGTGCTTTACCATGTCACAGTTACATTCTCTTGATTTTTCAAAGTTTATTTTGGATTTCTTTTATTGAAATGCATGATTTGAGATATTTCAGTAGTGTTTTGTCGTGGTTTAACTTGTCACACTTACATTATCTTGATTTTTCAAAGTTAATTTTGGGTTTCTTTCATGGACATGCAAGAGTTGGAATATTTCAGTAGTGTGTTGTCATGGTATACTTTCTCGCAGTTACATTCTCTTGATTTTTCGAAGTTCATTTTGGATTTCTTTTGTTGAAATGCAAGAATTGGAATGTTTTAGTAGTGTTTTGTCATCGTTTACCTTGTCACAGTTACATTCTCTTAATTTTTCAAAGTTTATTTTGAATTTTTTTCGTTGAAATGCAAGAGTTGGAATATTTCAGTAGTGTTTTGTTGTGCTTTACCTTGTCACAGTTACATTCTCTTGATTTTTCAAAGTTCAGTTTGGATTTCTTTCGTTGAAATGCAAGAGTTGGAATAATTCAGTAGTGTTTTGTCGTGGTTTACCTTGGCACAGTTACATTCTCTTAATTTTTCAAAGTTCATTTTGAATTTCTTTCGTTGAAATGCAAGAGTTGGAATATTTCAGTAGTGTCTTGTCGTGGTTTACCTTGTCATAGTTACATTCTCTTATATTTTTAAAGTTCATGTTGGATTTCCTTCGTTGAAATGCAAGAGTTTGAGTATTTTATTTGTGAATTCTAATGGTTTTCCTTGTCACTGCTACATTCTCTTGATTATTCAAAGCTCATGTATGGATTTCTGTCGATGAAAATAAGGCAATAAACGAATTCAGTAGTTTCTTGTTTCGGTTTAACATATCACACCTACATTCTCTTGATTTTTCAAAGTTCATTTTGGATTTCTTTCGTCGAAATGCAAGAGTTGGAATATTTCAGTAGTGTTTTGTCGTGCTGTACCTTGTCAAAGTTACTTTCACTTGATTTTTCAAAGATCATTTTGAATTTCTTTCGTGAAATGCTAGAGTTGGAATATTTCAGTAGTGTTTTGTCGTGGTTTACCTTGTCACAGCGACATTCTTTTGATTTTTCAAAGTTCATTTTGAATTTGTTTCGTTGAAATGCAAGAATTGGAATATTTCAGTAGTGTTTTGTTGGGGTTTACCGTGTCCCGGTTACACTTTCTTGATTTTTCAAAGTTCATTGTGGATTTCTTTCGTTGAAATGTGTTTTGTTGTGCTTTACCTTGTCACAGTTACATTCTCTTTATTTTTTAAACTTCATTTTGAATTTCTTTCGTAAAATGAAAGAGTTGGAATATTTCAGTAGTTTTTGCAGTTGCTTACCATGTCACAGTTACATTCTCTTGATTTTTCAAAGTTTCTTTGGATTTCTTTTGTGAATTGCAAGAGTTGGAATATTTCAGTAGTATTTTGTCGTGGTTTACCTTGTCGCACTTATTTTCTCATAATTTTTCCAAGATCATTTTGAATTTCTTTCATTGAAATGCATGAGTTGGTATATTTCAGTAGTGTTTTGCTGTAGTTTACCTTGTCACTGTTACATTCTCTTGATTTTTAAGGGTTTATTTCGGATTTCTTTCCTTGAAATGCAAGAGTTGGAATATTTCAATAGTGTTTTATCGTGGTTTACCTTGTCACAGTTACATTCTCTTGATTTTTCAAAGTTCATTTTGGGTTTCTTTTATTGAAATGCAAGAGTTGAAATATTTCAGTAGTGTTTTGTTATGGTTTACCTTGTCACAGTTACATTCTTTTGATTTTTCGAAGTTCATTTTGGATTTCTTTCCTTGAAATGCAACAGTTGGAATATTTCACTAGTGTTTTTTTATGGTTTACCTTGTCACAGTTACATTCTCTTTATTTTTCAAAGTTCATTTTGAATTTATTTTGTTGAAATGTAAGAGTTGAAATATTTCATTAGGGTTTTGTTGTGGTTTACCTTGTCACAGTTACATTCTCTTGATTTTTCAATGTTCATTTTGAATTTCTTTCGTTGAAATGCAAGAGTTGGAATATTTCAGTAGTGTTTTGTCGTGGTTTACCTTGTCACAGTTACATTCTCTTAATTTTTCAATGTTCATTTTGAATTTCTTTCGTTGAAATGCAAGAGTTGGAATATTTCAGTAGTTTTTTGTTGTGCTTTACCTTGTCACAGTTACATTCTCTTGATGTTTCAAAGTTCATTTTGAATTTCTCTCCTTTAAATGCAAGAGTTGGACTATTTCAGAAGTCTTTTGTTGTGGTTTACCGTGTCAAAGTTACATTCTCTTGATTTTTCAAAGTTCATTATGGGTTTCTTTCATTGAAATGCAAGAGTTGGAATATTTCAGTAGTGTTTTGTTATGGTTTACCTTGTCACAGTTACATTCTCTTGATTTTTTGAAGTTCATTTTGGTTTTTTTTCGTTGAAATGCAAGAGTTGGAATATTTCAGTAGTGTTTTGTCATGGTTTATCTTGTCACAGTTACATTCTCTTAATTTTTCAAAGTTCATTTTGAATTTCTTTCATTGAAATGCAAGAGTTGGAATATTTCAGTAGTGTTTTGTTGTGCTTTACCTTGTCACAGTTACATTCTCTTGATTTTTCAAACTTCATTTTGAATTTCTTTCGTTGAAATGAAAGAGTTGGAATATTTCAGTAGTGTTTTGTCCTGGTTTACCTTGTCACAGTTACATTCTCTTAATTTTTCAAAGTTAATTTTGAATTTCTTTCGTTGAAATGAATGAGTTGGAATATTTCAGTAGTGTTTTGTTGTGCTTTACCTTGTCACAGTTACATTCTCTTGATTTTTCAAAGTTCATTTTGAATTTCTTCCGTTGAAATGCAAGAGTTGGAATATTTCAGAAGTGTCTTATCGTGGTTTATCTTGTCACAGTTACATTCTCTTAATTTTTCAAAGTTCATTTTGAATTTCTTTCGTTGAAATGCAAGAGTTGGACTATTTCAGTAGTGCTTTGTTGTGCTTTACCTTCTCACAGTTACATTTTTTTGATTTTTCAATGTTCATTTTGAATTTATTTCGTTGAAATGCAAGAGTTGGAATATTTCAGTAGTGTCTTGTCATGGTTTACCTTGTCACAGTTACACTCTTTTGATTTTTCAAAGTTCATTTTGAATCCTTGTAATTGGAATTCAAGGACTGGAATATGTGAATGCAATTTTGTTATGGTTTAAATAGTCACTATTACATTCTCTTGATTTAACAATGTTAAATTTTCAGTTCTTTCGTTAATTTGCAGGCGTTGGAATACTTCAATATTGTTTTGTGGATTTCTGTCATTGAAATGCAAGAGTTGGAATATTTCAGTAGTGTTTTGTCATAGTTTACCTGCTCACAGTTACATTCTCTTGACTTTTCAAAGTTTATTTTGGATTTTTTTCGTTGAAATGCAAGAGTTGGAATATTTCACTAGTATTTTGTATCTGGGTTGTTTTTTTTGCAAATCCAAGATATTATTTTTGTTGGTTTGAATGTCTAAAGTGCATGTTTTTATCTGTTTCTATGTCTGAATCTATTTGTTCTAATGTCTGGGTTGGTGTTTGGTTAGGTTAGGTTAGCTAAGTTAGGTTAGGTTAGCTAAGTTAGGTTAGGTTAGCTAGTAAACATTTCTCCATGTTTAAGTTAGGCTAGGTTAGGCTAGATTAAGTTAGGTTGGGTTAGGTTAGCCTACGTATGCGCGCGTATGTAGGCTAACCTAACCTAACTTAACCTAACCTAACCAAACTTAATCTAGCCTAACCTAACCTAACGTAACTTAAACATGGAGAAATGTTTACTAGCTAACCTAACCTAACTTAGCTAACCTAACCTAACTTAGCTAACCTAACCTAACCAAACACCAACCCAGACATGTAAACAAATAGATTCAGACATAGAAACAGATAAAGACATGCACTTTAGACATTCAAACCGACAAAGACAAATTCTTGGATTTGCAAAAAAAAAACCCAGATACAAAACACTAGTGAAATATTCCAGCTCTTGCATTTCAACGAAAGAAATCCAAAATGAACATTGAAAAATCAAGAGAATGTTACCGTGACAAGGTAAACCATGACAAAACACTACTGAAAAATTCCAACTCTTGCATTCCAATGAAAGAAATCCAAAACACACTACTGAGATATTCCAACTCTTGCATTTCAATGAAAGAAATCCAAAATGAACTTTGAAAAATCAAGAGAATGTAACTGTGACAAGGTAAACCATAACAAAACACTACTGAAATATTCTAAGTCTTGCATTTAAATGAAAGAAACCCAAAATGAACTTTGAAAAATCAAGAGAATGTAACTGTGACAAGGTAAACCACAACAAAACACTACTGAAATATTCCAACTCTTGCATTTCAAGGAAAGAAATCCAAAATGAACTTTGAAAAATCAAGAGAATGTAACTGTGACAAGGTAAACCACGACAAAACACTACTGAAATAATCCAACTCTTGCCTTTCAATGAAAGAAATCAAAAATAAACTTTGAAAAATCAAGAGAATGTAACTGTGACAAGGTAAACCACGACAAAACACTACTGAAATATTCCAACTCTTGCATTTCAAGAAAGAAATTCAAAATGAACCTTGAAAAATCAAGAGAATGTAACTGTGACATGGTAAACCATGACAAAACACTTCTGAAATATTCCAACTCTTGTATTTTACGAAAGAAATCCAAAATGAACTTTGAAAAATCAAGAGAATGTAACTTTGACAAGGTAAAGCACAACAAAAACTACTGAAATATTCCAACTCTTGCATTTCAACGAAAGAAATCCAAAATGAACTTTGAAAAATCAAGAGAATGTAACTGTGACAAGGTAAAGCACAACAAAACACATTGCAATGAAAGAAATCCACAATAAACTTTGAAAAATAAAGAGAGTGTAGCTGTTAAACGGTAAACCACGACAAAACACTACTGAAATATTCCAACTCTTGCATTTCAATGAAAGAAATTCAAAATGAACTTTGAAAAATCAAGAAAATGTAACTTTGATATGGTAAACCATGACAAAACACTAATGATATATTCCAACTCTTTCATTTCACGAAAGAAATCCAAAATGAATTTTGAAAAATCAAGAGAATGTAACTGTGAGAATGTAAAACACGACAAAACAATACTGAAATATTCAGAATCTTGCATTTCAATGAAAGAAATCCAAAATGAACTTTGAAAAATCAAAAGAATGTAACTGTGACAAGGTAAAGCACAACAAGACGCTACTGAAATATTCCAACTCTTGCATTTCAATGAAAGAAATCCAAAATGAACTTTGAAAAATCAAGAGAATGTGACAGTGACTAGGTAAACCGCAACAACACACTACTGAAATATTCCAACTCTTGCATTTCAATGAAAGTAATTCAAAATGAACTTTGAAAAATCAAGAGAATGTAACTGTGACAAGGTAAAACACGACAAGACACTACTGAAATATTCCAACTCTTGCTTTTCAACGAAAGAAATTTAAAATGAACTTTGAAAAATCAAGAGAATGTAACTGTGACAAGGTAAACCACGACAAAAAACTACTGAAATATTCCAACTCTTGCATTTCAACGAAAGAAATTCAAAATAAACTTTGAAAAATTGAGAGAATGTAGTTGTGGCAAGGTAAACCCTGACAAAACACTACTGAAATATTCCAACTCTTGCATTTCATCTAAGGAAATCCAATAGGAACTTTGAAAAATCAAGAGAATGTAAGTGTGACAAGGTAAACCACAACAAAACACTGCTAAAATAATCCAACTCTTGCATTTCAATGAAAGAAATTCAAAATTAACTTTGAAAAATCATGAGAATGTAACTGTGACAAGGTAAACCACGACAAAACGCTACTGAAATAATACAACTCTTGCATTTCAAGGAAAGAAATTCAAAATGAACTTTGAAAAATTAAGAGAATGTAACTGTGACAAGGTAAACCAAAACAAAACACTACTGAAATATTCCAACTCTAGCATTTCAACAAAAGAAATCCAAAATAAACTTTGAAAAATCAAGAGAATGTAACTGTGACATGGTAAACGACGACAAAACACTACTGAAATATTCCAACTCTTGCATTTCAATGAAAGAAATACAAAATCAACTTTGAAAAATCAAGAGAATATAACTGTGACAAGGTAAACCAAGACAGAACACTAATGAAATATTCCAACTCTTTCATTTCACTGAAAGAAAAACAAAATGAACTTTGAAAAATCAAGAGAATGTAACAGTGACATGGTAAATTACGACAAAACACTACTGAAATATTCCAACTCTTGCATTTCACGAAAGAAATTCAAAATGAAGTTTGAAAAATCAAGAGAAATGTAACTGTGACAATGTAAAGCACAAAAAAACAATACTGAAATATTCGAACTCTTGCATTTCTACGAAAGAAATCCAAAATGAACTTTGAAAAATCAAGGGAATGTAACTGTGACAAGGTAAAGCACAACAAGACACTACTGAAATATTCCAACTCTTGAATTTCAATGAAAGAAATCCAAATTGAACTTTGAAAAATCAAGATAATGTAACTGTGACTAGGTAAACCACAACAAAACACTACTGAAATATTCCAACTCTTGCATTTCAATGAAAGAAATTCAAAATGAACTTTGAAAAATCAAGAGAATGTAACTGTGACAAGGTAAACCACGAAAAAACACTACTGAAATATTCTAACTCTTGCATTTCAACGAAAGAAATCTAAAATGAACTTTGAAAAATAAAGCGAATGTAACTGTGACAAGGTAAACCATAACAAAACACTACTGAAATATTCCAACTCTTGCATTTAAATGAAAGAAACCCAAAATGAACTTTGAAAAATCAAGAGAATGTAACTGTGAGAAGGTAAACCACGACAAAAAACTACTGAAATATTCCAACTCTTGCATTTCAAGGAAAAGAAATACAAAATGAACTTTGAAAAATCAAGAGAATGTAACTGTGACAAGGTAAACCACGATAAAGCACTACTGAAATAATCCAACTCTTGCCTTTCAATGAAAGAAATCCAAAATGAACTTTGAAAAATCAAGAGAATGTAACTGTGACAAGGTAAACCACGACAAAACACTACTGAAATATTCCAACTCTTGCATTTCAAGAAAGAAATTAAAAATGAACCTTGAACAATCAAGAGAATGTAACTGTGACATGGTAAACCATGACAAAACACTTCTGAAATATTCCAACTCTTGTATTTCACGAAAGAAATTCAAAATGAACTTTGAAATATCCAGAGAATGTAACTTTGACAAGGTAAAGTACAACAAAACACTACTGAAATATTCCAACTCTTGCATTTCAACGAAAGAAATCCAAAATGAACTTTGAAAAATCAAGAGAATGTAACTGTGACAAGGTAAACCACAACAAAACACATTTCAACGAAAGAAATCCACAATAAACTTTGAAAAATCAAGAGAGTGTAGCTGTTAAACGGTAAACCACGACAAAACACTACTGAAATATTCCAACTCTTTCATTTCACTAAAGAAATTCAAAATGAACTTTGAAAAATCAAGAGAATGTAACTGTGACAAGGTAAACCACTACAAAGCACTACTGAAATATTCCAACTCTTGCATTTCAACGAACGAAATCCAAAATGAACTTTGAAAAATCAAGAGAATGTAACTGTGACAAGGTAAACCACGACAAGACACTACTGAAATATTCCAACTCTTGCATTTCAACGAAAGAAATTCAAAATGAACTTTGAAAAACCAAGAGAATGTAACTGTGACAAGGTAAAACACGACAAGACACTACTGAAATATTCCAACTCTTGCTTTTCAACGAAAGAAATATGAACTTTGAGAAATCAAGAGAATGTAACTGTGACAAGGTAAACCATAACAAAACACTACTGAAATATTCCAACTCTTGCATTTCAAGGAAAGAAATCCAAAATGAACCTTGAAAAATCGAAAGAATTTAGCTGTGACAAGGTAAACCCTGACAAAACACTACTGAAATTTTCCATCTCTTACATTTTATCGAAGGAAATGCAATAGGAACTTTGAGAAATCCAGGGAATGTAAATGTGACCAGGTAAACCACATCAAAACACTACTGAAATATTCCAACTCTTGCATTTCAATGAAAGAAATTCAAAATTAACTTTGAAAAATCATGAGAATGTAACTTTGACAAGGTAAACCACGACAAAACGCTACTGAAATAATTCAACTCTTGCATTTCAAGGAAAGAAATTCAAAATGAACTTTGAAAAATTAAGAGAATGTAACTGTGACAAGGTAAACCAAAACAAAACACTACTGAAATATTCCAACTCTAGCATTTCAACAAAAGAAATTCAAAATAAACTTTAAAAAATCAAGAAAATGTAACTGTGACATGGTAAACCATGACAAAACACTACTGAAATATTCCAACTCTTGCATTTCAACGAAAGAAATCCAAAATGAACTTTGAAAAATCAAGTTAATGTAACTGTGACATGGTAAACCACTACAAAAAACTACTGAAATATTACAACTCTTGCATTTCAAGGAAAGAAATACAAAATGAACTTTGAAAAATAAAGAGAATGTAACTGTGAAATGGTAAACCACGATAAAACACTACTGAAATATTCCAACTCTTGCATTTCACGAAAGAAATTCAAAATGAACTTTGAAAAATCAAGAGAATGTAACAGTGACATGGTAAATTACGACAAAACACTACTGAAATATTCCAACTCTTGCATTTCACGACAGATATTCAAAATGAACTTTAAAAAATTAAGAGAATGTAACTGTGACACGGTAAAGCACAACAAAACACTACTGAAATATTCCAACTCTTGCAGTTCAAGGAAAGAAATCCAAAATGAACTTTGAAAAATCAAGAGAATGTAACTGTGACAAGGTAAAGCACAACAAGACACTACTGAAATATTCCAACTATTGCATTTCAACGAAAGAAATTCAAAATGAACTTTGAAAATCATGAGAATGTAAGTTTGACAAGGTAAAGCACAACAAGACAATACTTAAATATTCCAAATCTGTCATTTCAAGGAAAGAAATCCAAAATGAACATTTAAAAATCAAGAGAATGTAACTGTGACAAGGTAAACCACGACAAAACACTACTGAAATATTCCAACTCTTGCATTTCAACGAAAGAAATCCAAAAATGAACTTTGAAAAATCAAGAGAATGTAACTGTGACAAGGTAAACCACGACAAAACACTACTGAAATATTCCAACTCTTGCATTTCAACGAAAGAAATCAAAAATGAACTATGAAAAATCAAAAGAATGAAGGTTTGACAAAGTAAACCACTACAAAACACTACTGAAATATTCCAACTCTTGCATTTCAAGGAAAGAAATCCACAATGAACTTTGAGAATCAAGAGAATGTAACTGTGACTTCAGAAAGAAATCCACAATGAACTTTGAAAATCAAGAGAATGTAACTGTGACATGGTAAACCACGACAAAACACTACTGAAATATTCCAACTCTTGCATTTCAAGGAAAGAAATCCAAAATGAACTTTGAAAAATCAAGAGATTGTAACTGTGACAAGGTAAACCACGACAAAACACTACTGAAATAATCCAACTCTTGCATTGCAATGAAAGAAATTCAAAATGAACTTTGAAAAATCAAGAGAATGTAACTGTGACAAGGTAAAGCACAACCAAACACTACTGAAATATTCAAACTATTGCATTTTCATGAAAGAAATCCAAAATTAACTTTGAAAAATCAAGAGAATGTAACTGTGACAAGGTAAACCACGAAAAAACACTAATGAATCTAAGTATGTTTCATCTCATTTGAAGACATGTAAAAAAAAGTTGAAAAAAATATATCATATTAAAAAATAAATAAATAAAAAAATGGGGAGGGGGGGGGGACAAAAAATTGGAGGGAGGGGGCACCCTTCAAGTTTAGGGATAGGGGACCTTTGGGGGGTTGATGTCTCTGCTGTTTAGGGTCGTTGGTGCTTATGATCCTTGATGGTTCGTACTCACATACACCTTACTACTTGATTTGCAAGGATGTCTAAGGTTTGTTCTGAATTTCATTATTAGAATTCTTTTCTTGCCATCTACATCTCTCTTAGTATCAACTTTTTAGTATAGTATAACGTTAGACTCTATTTTAAACTGACAACACTTTTCAAACGCCACTTGTGTATTATACAGAACACATCGAAGAAGTTAAACTATCCATTATTAAAATTCTTTTCTTGCCATCTACATCTCTCTTAGTATCAACTTTTTAGTATACTATAACGTTAGATTCTATTTTAAATTGACAACACTGTTCAAGCGCCACTTGTGTATTATAAAGAATACATCGAAGAAGTAAAGCTAGGTCAAGTCATAAGACCATTTTATCATCGTTAACCATTTCCATAGATTGATATTGTTCCAAATTTATAATAAATAAGGTATGAATTAACATGCTCTTCAGGGTTACCTTAACTGCTAATCACTTTAACCCTTTTTCTCCATCTTCATACGATCCAAATCGCAAATGTTATCCAGCTTTATTTTTTCAATATTATTCAAATAAGATCGTTCTTACAGTCCCATTAATGAATCACTTATCCCCTTTTGCAAATGTCAATCAAACAATTCTGATTGTAGCATCCAATTTTTTAATAACAAACTACTCTCGAGTTAAGGCAGTTGTCCAAAAAATCAGAAAAACCAGTCGCTTTTAAAAATGTGCACGTGAAACTGTAGTGTATACCATGTTAGGGAGTACTGACTCTCTTTGAAAAGGTGTAGAGGATCAAGCAAATAGTATAGGAAGGAACATAATGCCATATAATAGCTTTGGAAGGAACAAAAACCCTTAGAATAGCATAGGAAGGAACATAAACCCTTAGAATAGCATAGGAAGGAACATAAACCCTTAGAATAGCATAGGAAGGAACATAAACCCTTATAATAGCATTTGAATGAACAGTCAAACTTATAATATCATAGGACGTAAAAAAAACCCTTTGAATATCATAGTAAGTATAATAAGCCCTTGGAATACCATAGGAAGGAATATAAACCCTTAGAATAGCATAGGAAGGAACATAAACCCTTAGAATAGCATAGGAGGGAACATAAACCCTTAGAATAGAATAGGAAGGAATAAAAACCCTTAGAATTCCATAGGAAGGAACATAAACCCTTAGAATAGCATAGGAAGGAACATGAACCCTTAGAATAGCATAGGAAGGAACATAAACCCTTAGAATAGCATAGGAAGGAACATAAACCCTTAGAATAGCATAGGAAGGATCATAAACCCTTAGAATAGCTTAGGAAGGAACATAAACACTTAGAATACCATAGGAAGGAACATAAGCCCTTAGAATAGCATAGGAAGGAACATAAACCCTTAGAATAGCATAGGAAGGAACATAAACCCTTAGAATAGCATGGGAAGGAACATAAACCCTTAGAATAGCATAGGAAAGAAGATAAACCCTTAGAATAGCATAGGAAGGAAGATAAACCCTTAGAATAGCATAGGAAGGAACATAAACCCTTAGAATAGCATAGGAAGAAACATAAACCCTTAGAATAGCATAGGAAGGAACATAAACCCTTAGAATAGCATGGGAAGGAACAAAAACACATAGAATATCATAGGAGGGAACATAAACGCTTAGAATAGCATAAGAAGGAATATAAACCCTTAAAATCGCATAAGAAGGAACATAAACCCTTAGAATAGCATAGGAAGGAAAATTAACCCTTAGAATAGCATAGGAGGGGACATAAACCCTTAGAATAACATAGGAAGGAACATAAACCGAGCAAATCTATAAGTACTTGCTCTGGAAAGGTGCAAAGGAACGTAATCCACCCAAATAGCACAGGAAGGAACATAAGGCAAGCAAATCCATAAGTACATGCTCTGGAAAGGTGCCAAGGAACGTAATCCACCCAAATAATACAGGAAGGAACATAGTCTGCTAGAATTCAATATTAGCATTCTACTTACATGCAAAATAACGATGGTATTTTTGAACATGAAAAGTATTTGAAGAATCAATTAAATACCAAGTTTGGAAATTGTTAATTAACAAATTCAGGGAATTTATTAGCAAAACATTTTGTAATATCAGGAGCGTGATAAATGACAGAATTGATAATTAGCTAACCCATAATTTGATATTCAGAAAATGTGAATAATATGACAAGAATGAACTATCACCTGTTTGTGTTGAGGGGTCTCTGATTTCAGTCCACGCGATAAAAATTAAGAGGGCCTTGGGGAAGGGCAGTGAAAAATATTTTACACTTAGAACCTTAACAAACTGTACTCAACAACTTAAAGTTTCTTGGTGATCGGATGAATAGTATACTAATGCATAAAGGACATACTTATATACATTCGATTTTATATTTATAGATTAAAGGTAGCGCATTGAACATTAAAGTCAAAAGCCATCAATGTCTTGTTGTCTTATTTTCTGGACACTTCTTATAGAAGGGGTGGCTGTAAAAACGTTGGAGAGGGCTCAGTCAAAATAGATTCGAAGTTCTAGTGTTTAATCCCTGAAGTTCAGTCCCTCTCGCCCCTTCATTAGCTACCTGGCTCTGCTTAACCCCCCAAAGATATCTGATCAAACTTTTGAGACAGCTTTTTGTACAAGATAGTTAAAATGGTATACCTCCGGTGATCACATACCCCCAAAGTCCCTACTGCATAGGACAAATAATGAAAATCGGCAATTGCATAGATTTAAAATAGAAAAGGGGCTTGTTTGTTCTTGGGTGTGCGATTGGCTCGAAACTAAAAAATTGAAAAATTTGAGGGATTGGCTAGAAACAAAAAGTGAAATTTTTGCCTTCTTATTAAGTAAAAAATGTTACTGCAGCAAGCACTGAAAGTTCAGTACAAATCGAACTCAAGAGTTAAAATTACTATTTTTTGATTAGAATGTGCAGAGTGAAACTTTCTTTTTGAAAGTAAAAAAGTACCAACGAAGTTAATATATTATAATTATAATATAATTATTATTCCCATGATTATAAAAAGGGAGACAGTTGTTAGAAGCCTTGTTTTGTAGCTCTATTCAAAACACACTATAAAAACCCTTGAAGTAATGTCTGGGGAAATACTAGCTATTTAATGAAATAAATTTTTATCAGGACTGATTTTTTTCATTATTTTTGTGGTAGGTAGGGGTGGGGGAGGTTGGTAGGTTGTAAGAAGAATTTTTTTACTTTATTTAAGACTAATTTCTTGTTTTTTGGCGAAAAAATAATAAACTAATTTTTCTTTATTCTTTATTGAAATGTTTTTATGTTAAAAGATGGTTAGCAGATAGAACCACCCAAAAGTCTTTTACCATTTTTTTTATTCTTAAGTTTCTTATATAATGTAGTTGTGTTCGTTTAATTTTTAGTTTTTTTGGTGATGTAATAGTGCTCTTTCGACAACTGCAGAATCCTCGTATCTGCTAATCAAGAGACACCTACCAATAAAAGGTGAGTAAAATGTGACTCACGCCTGTGGTAAGAGACTCTAACGAAAAAAGAAAAACCTACGTAATTTGAAAAGTGTTTATATAACTATCCTAAATAGATGTCAATTATTAAGTTTAGCGTCGAAAGTCAAAATTTATTGGCTTACACCAATTTTAGAACAATAACCAGAAAGTAAACTCAAAGAAACAAGATCTTGACAAAAGATTGCACCATTAAATATAGCTTGCACCAATACGTGCACCTCAATACTTGCACCATCAGAAAGTAAACCTGGAAAGAGCAAACAGAGACTAACATATTTTGAGACGAATTTAGGAAGGTTTATTGGACTGGGCACGGAGCATAGAGATCATTTTCTTTAGATTTATATTTTATTTTGTTTTGTTTATAACAAAGATATTTTCATTTATTATTTTTGAAGTGTATTGTGTTTTAACCATGGTCCAGTAGGGCTTTTAGAGTTAGTAAATCATATCATATCATAGAACACAAAGTTCTTATTTTTCTCTTTGAAGGAGGTATTGAAGCAGTTTTTGTTTTGTTATCAAACGTTTGGGGGTAACGAAACGCAATTAAGGAGTGACTCAGGCAAATGGTGACCTTAACTCTTTTAAAAGGGAATTTTGGTAACAATTGGTAATAATGGTAATAATGGTAATAATGTGTTAAAAGAATCGATTTCTTATGCTTATTCTAGATGGCTAAGCTTCTGTTAATTTCAAAGTTATCCATCAAAAGCGACGAGCCTGATTTTCAGGACAGAGGAGAAAGATTTCCCAAACTGTCTAGAGATACTTATGACAATCACAGAATCGAATCTGAAAACTCTTTTGTAGATATTTCAAGCTTCTATCTAGAAAAATGAGCATTTTTCCTTTTTTTTATCTCTCAGAAGCAAGATCACGAATGAGTGTTTATTTATTGTTATTTTTCGTGTTTGTATTTTTCCTCAGGAGTGATCATACCATACCCATGGTCCTAGAAAATCAAGAAACAGCTCCAAGGCCGTATACAGGGGGTTAGGGGTTAACCAAAATATTTTGCCACAGGGAAGGGGCGTTTTATTTCATTTTGTAGCACCGAACTACGGTTTTGCCCCAAAGAGGGTCAACAGGCTATTGATAACACATTTTGTGATTTAAAATCACAATCACCAAACAATCGGTTTAAAAGTATGAAAAAAGTATAATGAGCCTCTCAGTTTCAGAGGAAGTGGTGCTGCAGTGGCGCATGGGTTTCTATAAAGTCACCTTGTCCATAAGAAATAAATGGTTAATATAGACACTATTTTAAAGTAGAGACCCGTGCTAATAGTCATAGAAAGCTCGGGTTTTGATAGCAATATATACACTAACAGGATTGGATTTCATAATAATTCCAAACACATAAAATTCCTTCAGTTTAAAGCTAGCCATGAAAAGTTTGAGAAATTGTGCCTAATTCTTGACGAAGAGACAAAGCAAACTAAAACAAGCTAGAAATTTTGATGAAAATTATGCCATTGAGATCAGTATTTAAGAGAACTCTACTGTAGAGGTCTCAATCCCTTATGAATTAAACAAAAAAAACAAGTTTTTTTCAACTGAAAGTAAGGAGCAACATTAAAAACTTAAAACGAATAGAAATTATTACGTATATGAGGGGGTTCGCCCCCAAGCCAATACCTTGCTCTATACGATAAAGTTCGAACTTTTTTCGAATCACAAATCCCTGAATCACAAAGGCCGTTTAATTAGAATAGAAAGCTCTTTTGAAAGTACTAAAAAAAATTGTTTTTTTTTATTTAATATCTAATCGTTTTATAAATAATGCTGGGAAATCCGGTGCCCCCTTCTTGCAGCCCTTCCGCCGGGAACTGTGGGGGACTAAGTCATCTTCAAAGACATATTTATTAGATTTTTGACTATGCTGAACAAAATGGTTATCTCAAAATTTTGATTAGTTGACTTTTAGAAAAAATTAGCGTGGGAGAGGGCCAAGTTGTCCTAAGGTTTTTGGTCACTTAAAAATTGCACTAGAACTTTTAATTTCCGTTCAAATGAGCCTAATCACGATATTCCAGGACTACTCGATCGATATGATGACCCATGGGGAAAGAAAAAAAACAAAAAAACACGCATACGTGATCTTTCCTCTGGCAAAAAACACAAAATTACACATTTTTGCAGATAGGACCTTGAAACATCTACAGTAGGGTTTTCTGTTAAGCTGAATCTTTAAGATTCAGCGTTGATTTTCATTAAGAATCTATAACTTATAGGGGGTGTTTCCCCCTTTTTTCGAATATATTGCAATTTTTTCAGGCTCGTAACTTTTGATTGTTAAGACTAAATTTGATGAAACTTATATATTTGAAATCAACATAAAATTCCGATTCTTTTTATGTATCTACTGGTATAAAAATTTCGTTTTTAGAGTTTTGGTTATTATTGAGCCGGGTCACTCCTTACTTACAGTTCGTAACCACGAACTGTTTGACGGATATGTGAAATTCTGCATTTGTTTTAGAAGAACGGTTACCGATAAATTTTTTGTTTGTTTTTTCCCGAAGGATGATCGTATCGTACCATAGTTTTTAGAATATAGGAAGAAGACATATTAGAAAAAATGGAACTTTCTACAGACCTTCTGACCAGAAAAGATTTTGCCGAAACAAAGAAGTATTACCTACCATAATTGTGGCGTAAAATTACAACTTTCGTCTAAAAGATGCCGACAAGCCACCAAGTGAAAATTCTGAGATAGCTCGAGATGGATCAAAATTCATCAAAACTTAAAATATAAAACCTAAAATCTGGGCATTTCGGATTCAGAGACGGTAAAGCCTCACGCTGTCACATTAGAAATCGTTCTTCAATCCATTTTTATACTCAGAAATACTTTTGGTCTACTATCACTACTACTTATACTAATAACTCATCGCAGCACCAAGCCGCCTGAGGCCAATATAGCTACATGTCGAATCTGGTACCCAAAACAATCCGTGGGTAATTCCTCTGGAAACTTACTTACTTAGTTCCTTCTGAGCCATTGGTGGCGCATAGGGCGTCGACGAAGCCTCTCCACTCGTCCCGAAGCAATGCTGCAGCGGTGACATCTTCCCATTCAGGTATTAACGAGGTCTCAGCCGTCCTCAGATCTCGATCAAAAGTTTGCTGTAAAGTGTTCTTTGGACGACCTCGTCTTCTTCTGCCGTCTGGTTTCTTGTCGTACGCTGCCCGAGGAAGGTGGCCTTCTCTTATGCCGAGTACATGGCCTAAATATTACCAATGGAAAACATCTAGCAAATCCAACTCCGTCTTTCTGAGTACCAACTTTTCAGAACCATACTTGACCAATGTCAGCAATGTGGCTTCCGATATTCTAATCTTGGATTGCATACTTATCTTCCTGTTTTTCAAAACTCTTTTCAACTGTGAAAAAGCACCCTGGGCCTTCGCTATTCTACATTTAACAGCTTCATTGCACCCAGCTTCAACAGCTACATCTAACCATCTTTACTAATAATACTACCAAGGTGAGTGAAGCTATCCACTTGATCGATCTTTTCGCGACCAAACGTCACCTTTTCATCTTCACTTATTCCTAGTCTTAGCAAATTCGTCTTCTTAACATTAACAATCAAACATATTCTTGCACCCTGACCTCCAAAACCTATAAAAATTCATTCATTTTGCTAATATTTTGATCTAGGTTGCTTAAATTATCATCTTAATCTAAGTCTAGGATAATTTTGCTTCACCAATTCATTCCAAGTTTTTTCTTTTTTTTTGCAGCACTCCATAGGACAAAGTCTATCAAAATGATCCATGCAAATGGGGATAGGACGCAGCCCTGCTTAACTCTTAATTTAATACGAAAGCAACTACTAACCTCATACTTCCCCTGTTCCACAAATTAAATTCATAATCTTCAGTGGCTTAACTCTAACTTCAAAACTACTATATTAAAAAAAAAAACTCATTTACCACACTATCAGCATTTGGGGCTTTTTTTTTAATCTATTTGTACTGTCACTAATTCTTCCTCACAAAACAAATCTTATTTCACATCCAAAGCGTCACAAATCTTTTCATTGCTTTCTATATCTTTTCCTGTAACTCTATCCCGGTTTAACACATTCTCAAAATGTTCTGCCCGTCTCTTTAACTCAAACCTTATCACTAATTGTCACCCAGTTCCAATATTGGACAAGCCCATATTGACCATTCCATCTAAATTTTTTAACATCTAAGTGCAACATTTTACTATTATGCCGTCTGGTTGCCTATCTTAATGCTTTCTCCAGTTTCTTCATATTCTTCTAATTTTCCAGTGATCTATCGGTCTAATAATTCTAACCATTTTACTAGTAGTCCAAACTATGTTTCTAACTTTTGTACCTAATACACGATCAGCAACTTCAGGAACTATTTTCCTAAACTTATTCCATCCATCTTCTACATTGTCGCATTTCAAACTCTCCAGTCTTTTATTCAACTGTTCCTGGAATGTTTCTCTCCAATCCTCATCCCAGGTTGTACCAAAGTCAAAGCTTCCCAAAAGGTAGTTACCCTTCCTAGGTTTCAGCTTTAGATTAACCCAAGACACTACTAGATGGTGATCTTTACTTTTAACATCAATTCCAGCACTTTTATATACGCTAGTATCTTGTATCGATCCTGCCTATTTTCAGTTCACAATAACATAATCAATAAGGTTAGCTGTTGTGCAAACATGTTAATACCATTTTGTTTCATGATTTTATGACCAAATACTGTATTTGTTATAACTAGATTGTTACACTTACAAAACTGTAGCTGTCTGTAACCATTACTGTTTTCTTTTCTAACACCAAATTTACATAGGCGAGGATACCATCTACTCCTACTTCTACTGACCTGGGCATTAAAACCCCTATTTGTTCCTTTAGCTGTAAGTAAAATTCATCTAACTCACTACTATTATGCTTATCTTGTATCAAATACATCATCAAATGGCATAATTGACACCGAAATCTCAGCCAGATCAGCCAAGCAAACTCTGTATTCGGACGGCTCCTGAGATCAGTCTTCCACAAACTGCAAATTAGTCGTCTTACAAAACCCCGTATCTACAAGGCCACAGTCTCAAGTATCATGCTGCACTCTTCTGAGACATGGCGGATAACCCAGACACAGCTCAGAAAGGTTGATGCCATCCAAGCTAGACACCTGCGTCCAGTTGAAGGCTTCAAATGGTATGACAAGATTCACAATAATGAGATCCTGAGGACCTTCAAGCTAGCGAATCTCTCCACCCAAACAGAAGATCGCTCTCTAAGATGGTATGGCCACTTACTCCGCCTCCCACCAACTACCCCTGCGAAGATCATATCGGACTTCAATCCCTCGATTGTCTGGAAACATCCTCGAGGGAGGCCGCGCACCAGATGGGCTTATGTTACAAAATCAACGCCTTTTCAACCGCAAAATTTACCCAAATGATGCCCCATCCTTAGCCATGGACAGGGCTGCTTGGAAAAAACTGACAGCACTGTCAGCCAGTTTCCTCTAACCTATCGATCCTGCTGAGCAAGAGCCTGAAGTCAAGTAAATCACTACTATCTCCATCAGTTAGTTATAAAGGGGCATATACTACTATGACCGGCGACCTGCACTTTTTGGTCATAAGACCAGCAACTAGCATTCTATGATCTTCCCAATGTAAACAATAGCTTCTTTATTCATCATGAGCCTTACTCCCTGCCCATACACCTTATCCTTTTGCCTGATTATATAAATTCTATATCACCTAATATCATGTTTTATACCCCTGGGATAGGGGTATCTGAAATTCCTACTAAGTCCAGTTCTAACTGTTTGAATTTGTCAGTCAAAATGTTCATACGATACTTGTTTCTTTTATCGCTGTAACACTCAAGTTGCAATTTTCAAATTCTTTAAATCATCAAAAATATTATAGCCTTAGGAAAAGTAATTGTCCCAGAGCCAGTGCAGGATAGGGACCAACACAGCTTCTCAAGTTTACACGAAATGGTTAAACTGACTTAGACCCGGACAGCAAGAAGTCCCTGGGACCTCAAGTTCAAAAGAAGCTTTTTACAATCCAGGGCCTATCATGGTCACAATATGGTTTTCTATACTTGGCGATGCTCTTCTATAAAAATAAAATTGAAATCAAGCACAGACAATCGCAGGCCTAATACCTCCGACTCATTATATATTCATGCCTACAAATATTATGCTACTATGGGGAGGCAACACATAATTGATAACTTAGCTAGGAAGAAGTTTTTCAGCCCAAAAAGTCCTATGAAACTTGCCAAGTTCAGAACAATTCATTAATCTATAAATCATCCATTAATCAGAATCCAATGCAAATGCTATGCTTCCGCTGCTCGATATAAACCTGCAGCGCTGTTACCAGTCACGGTTGTGGTTAGGAAAACTCGTGAAAAGCCCGCCCCGATGCTAATATAAGGCTACACAAACAGGATTTCCCTGGAAGGACGATGAAAGGAACTTACGATTGGAGCTAAGACCCCAAATCATTTAATAACGCCGGAACAGCTCCAACTTTTTACATTCAGCCTATTCTCGTCAGGAGATTCATCATTTTATTTTTCCTCAGTAAACTTTGCATGGAAGGAGTTGTTGTAGAAACTTCGGATGAGGCTCATTCGATTTGAAATCGAAAGTTCTTGTACATTTCTTAAGACTTTAAGGGATTAAAGGCCAAGCAGCCTCCCTCCCATGCCCTTTTTAGCATGATCTCTTGCAAAGATATTTGATTAAAATTATGAGATGGCCATTTTGTTCAAAATAGTATTCAGTATATATTAAACTATCATCCTACAGTTCACTCGTTCTTTTCAGTAATCTTGGTTATTATTGTGATTTTATTTCATTTTTTTCTTTTAGTGTTTATGAGACCTTATGACACATAGAAACACACAGCTCGAAGTAAAAATATTTTCGGCAAAGCGCAAATGACATTCTGGTCTTTAAAGGCAACGGAGGCGTTAACCTTTATCATGTCTTTGCTTGTTTGTGTTCGTTTTAAGTTTGACTGGACTGTTTATTGTAATTTCAGCTCATTACGGGTTACATTTATTTGTTGATGGTGATTTTGTTCGTTTTACGCTTCAATTTGAGTTCAATTCTGCTCGTCTTAGGCTTGATACAGCTCTTAACTTTTCTTTGAAAAAGTTTTTTTTTTTGGAAAGAGCTTTTTTTAAGCTAAAAAAGTATAAATAGAGGCAAAAACTCTCGCTATCACGTTTGATAGTTCTGAAAGCAGAATACAAATATGTCCTTTTGTTTCAGCTGTTCTAAAATCTAAAGAAAACTCTAAAGGAGTCTAAAGAAGGTTGCATAACCTAAGCCTAAAGGGAAAAACAACTTCAAAGTAACTCTTGTAGTGTCTGATTCTGTATCCCTTTCGATCCAAAATAAATTCTATACTGCGTTTCAAACCGGTACACAGAGTAGTGGTGGGGACCACTGGTAAATAGGCTAATCCCTTAAAGTAGTCCAAAGGCCTTCCTGTAAAATATTTACAGTAAAGAAAATTAGTTTAGAATACGCGATAAGTGGATATTTTGAAATTAAAAAGCGATCCCTAACATCATTAAGCCATCCTTTAAAACGTGCATCGGCCCCCTAAATCTGATGGTATTTTGAAGTTTTTTGATAAATATTTAACACAAAAACTTACCTCATAGGCAAAATAAGTCGTTCCGCAAAATCTTTTCCCGTTTTCTTAGCAAGTCTACGCATCAGTAGGCTCGTATGACCCCCTCCTGGACTTTCTATTGAAGTACTCATTTCCTGAAAATGAAAAGATTAATCAATGTTCCGGAAATGAAAGTAGAGGGTCAAATTTGTCCATCATGTGACAAGATCCTACCTAGTTTGTCTGTGACTAGACTAGAGATAGAAAAGAAAATAATTCGTTTACTTGCAATGGCGAAGACTTACAGAAACAGCATCTAAGATGATTCGTGTCTTTTCAGCAAAGACAGCTCATGCGTAACAATAGCTAAATCAAAGACTTATTAAAAGAAAATAATTATTAAAAATACTAAACAGAGTTAATTTATGTTCATTTAGGCCAGTAAAACCACTGTTGAGGTAAAGAGGTTATTAAGGTTACATCAATCGGTTAGGAGCTCTGAGTATATCCTGTGTAAGGTTTTCGACCATGCTGATTCCAATAAAGTTTTCGTTTCGATCAAACACAAATTTCAAGGGATTATAATTTTTTTCAAAATCACCATAGTTTTCTTTCCGTTATAAACTTTTGTTTTTAATGTTAACGGAAAAAAAATTACCATTTCTGAATCAATTTCAGATGGCAATTTTTCTTATTTGTCATTTTTTTTCAAAACGCCATTTTTAAATTTTGGTTACTATCGGCTGCGGCTCGCCTCTTACTAGGTTGCAGCAACTGCTGCATCCAGGATATGAAGTTGGGGTCTTGCTGGCACAAGTGATCATTGTTGGGAAGGTTACAAGTGAGGGTTGATTTTCATGTAATGAATTTCGAGTAATTCTCATGTAATGGATGTTTTGGGGTTTCATGTATATTGAAGCTTGTCTGTTGTTATTTTAAGTATGATGCCTGTGTCTGCTTCCCCTCAAATTTACCAGGAATATAATATTAATACGTACTAAAATTTTATATATTAACGTGACTCTTTTTAAAATGAACGTTTAGACATCCGTTAAACCCCAAACTGAACATGAAGTCTTCAGTCAGTGATAATTAGACCTCAAAATGGACAACTATTTTTAAAGGGATATCAAATTTGTTACGCAAATCATTCCCGTATTTAATGAGGTTGCAGGGGTAAATTTTAAAGGAATTATGGTGTCACATGTGTGATATTTCATAAACAAAACTCTTTAGCTTTAGGACTATCTGTTGATAATCAGTTGTAAAAAAAAAAAAAAAACATGCCCAATGCTTTTAGACGCGAGTGAAAGTGGAGTAGAATTTTAGTATGGTAGAGGAAAGAACCTGTATGGTAGAGTATGGTAGAAGAAGAGTAGAGAATGGTAGAGCATGGTAAAGTATTTTAGTATGGTAGAGGAGGGAACCTGTATGGTAGAGGAGGAGTAGAGTATGGTGGAGTGTTTTAGCATGGTATAGTTAGAATATGGTAGAGTGTTTTAGTATGATAGAGGAGGGAACCTGTATGGTAGAGTATGGTAGAGGAGGGTCTCTGCGTTGAAAAAGGCATTATTAAGGGATAATAGAGAAAAACAAAATTTTTAGGGCTGACTATATTCCTCTTTGTTTGTAGAACTTCAGATGTAGTCACAGTATATCTAGCAGAAAAGAAAAGTTTGAAGACTTTATAGAAGTGGTTGAGCTTAGGAAGCAGGGTTTGGTTCCAAAAGGGACAGTCAAAGAAAGTTGTCAAATTGCAGTGTTTAATCAGTTTGCAATAGACCAATTAAAAACTTTGCAAAATTTAAATTAAAGGACAAATTTTTTTTTTTTAATAAGTTAAGGATAACTTCAAAACTAAAATTGAACAAAAATTGCACTAAACGCGAGGAGCCTTTGCGACTCTTCTTAACAGTCTCTTCGTTTTCTAGGCTAAAACTTAACACGATTTACTGTATGTTTGATGTACTAGACGAGAACAACCCGTGTTCGAAAACGGGTTGTTCACGGCTCAGCGGGTTCGAACACGGGTTGTTGTCGTCTAGCGCATCAAGCGTTTTCACAAAGCGGGTTCTAGAGGAAAACAAAGGGTTGAAACTTCGAACCCGCTGAAACTAGACGAAAAACTAGAAATTTGAAACTAGACGAGAACAACCCGTGTTCGAACCCGATGAGCCTGAAAACGCGGCATTATTTTTACCCTGGTTCCCTTTGTATTGAAGGAGAGATCATACAAACTTCGACATTTCACTTTAATATTTCGACATTTGATGATTTGATACTTTGATATTTCAAACGATATAAATTTGAAGCTTTCAGGGAAAGTTGAGGGGGAGTAAAACTAAATCAATGGATACTATGTGCATCCAGAGTGTCAAAATAGCGTCTCTGCAATATTCTATGAATAGGTAGAGTATCATGTTGACACTTACAGCGCACATTGTAGGAGAAGTTAAGCTAAATCCCAAGAAAATATGTGCATCCAGAGGTGTCAGAAAGGCGTACCTGCGATATATCATGAACCGTTAAGACTATTAACTTGAACCGTTCTGGGCTTGTTGAAGGGGATGTTCAATTAAACCAAAAGGCATTAGGTGTATCCATTATTGTCAAAAGGATTTGTCTATAATATCTCTGGAACGCCTAAGATAATGACGTTGAAACTTTCAGGGCAGGTTGAGTGGGATAGTTAATTAATCATGGTTACAGCGACAGCTGTAATAACAGTTGCAGTGATACCTAATACCCAGTAAAGAACAAACCACGGCCCATAGCAACAAAAGTTAAAAACAAGTTTTTGAGTTAGTAAAGAACAAAATTCAGCCGAAATTCATTCGAAATTCAGCTACCATAGTAGCCGAAATTCAAAAATACTTTTCAAATAAATTTTCAAGTGAGGAAGGATTACCGCTTAAAACTAATGCAATGGTACCTACGATTTTGATTTATCCTAATGGTTTAAGTTTATTTCGAAAATAAATTTATGGTAATTCCGAAGAATAACCTGAAAATCCTCGAAAAGGGCGTCAGATAAAAAGAAACATGTGTCTTCCAAAGATCGCCAAAGATCAAAATCGCGGCCAAAGATCGCGTACAAAATATAAATAGCAAGCTAGGGCCTTGATTTTTAAGGAGAACAATCAAAAAAGCTTCACAAATATTCGCTCTAATAACCAACTAGAAAAACTATGTCATTTAAAAATAAACTGAAATTGATTTTTTAAAGCTTCTCCACAAACAAGGTTTTTCAAAGAAAAGTAAAGAGATAAATTACATTAAAGACGAGCATAAATAGAGTTAAAATATAACTCAAGCGTAAAACAAAACATATATCACTACCAATAAAAAAACGAAACTCAAGACGAACAGAAATAACGGTGAATAATTAAGTCAAACGTAAAACCAACAAAAATTACCGCAAACAAAAAAGCCTTAACACCCCTATGCCTTCTAAAGACCAGGGCTTCATTTGGGTTCTACTTAAGACAACATACAGCTTAAATGTTCCCCTTTTGTCAAACAGTTCGCTGTAACGAACTGTAAGTTCGTTAGCGACTCCGTTCAATAGGTAGAGTAACCGAGTAACCCAGTAAAAGTAACCGAGACTCTAAAAAATGGAATTTTGATTTAATATATCATAAGAATTAGAGTTTTATGCTGATTTCAAATATATATATATTTCATTCAGTTTAATCTTACCCATCAAAGGTTAACAGCCTGAGAAAATTTGCCAGATTTTTGAAACACCCCTAAAAAACCCTAAACCACCCCTAATAGTCATAGAATCTTAATGAAAATCACACCGTCAGATTCAGCGTACCAGAGAACCCTACTGTAGAGGTTTCAAGCACCTATCTGAAAAAATAAGATTTTTTTTTTTTTTTTTTTTTTTTTTACCAGAAGAACGATCACGGATGCGGGTTTATTTGTTGTTTTTTTTTTTTTTTTTTTTTTTTTTTTGCTTGTGTTTCCCAGGGGTGATCGTATAGACCGAGTGGTCCTAGAATATTGCGAGAGGGCTCATTCGAACGGAAATTAAGAGTTTTAGTGCGCTTTTTAAGTGAACAAAAAAATTGGAGGTTAACTACGCCCCCTCCCACGCCCCTTTTTTTTCTTTAAGAACGACTCCTGAAATACTACATTCGTTTAATTAGAACAATAAGAAGCTTTTTTTAAAAGTACTAAGAAACTTTGGCATAAAGAGCGAGGTGTTTGGGAAAAGTAATCCCCTCATATACGTAATAATTTCTCTTCGTTTTAAGTTTTAATTTGTGTTCCTTACTTTTAGTATTTTTGTATTTTAGTATTTTTTTTTATTTAATAGCGCTACTAAATCCAAAATCGCTTAGACTTTCAGCAATGAATATCAATATATGTTAAACTGTCAATATACCAGTTCTGTTCAGTAATCTAGGTTACTATGGTGGTTTTTTTTTTTCGTATTTTTTTATTTTATGAAAAATGATAACATAGCTCGTAGTAAAAATTGTCTTCAGTAAAGCACCAATGACTCTCTTGTCTTTGGAGGGCATAGGGGGCGGTATCATTAGCCCTGCTTATGGTAATTTCTTTTCTTTTTAAGTTTGGCTTGAGTATTTATTTTAACTTCTATTCATTTTTTTTTTATGTTTATCAGTAGGATTATGTTCCTTTTACGCTTGCATTATTATTTGATTTTATTTCTGTTCGTTTTTGAGCGGAAATAATATCAAACAGTAAAATAGTCAACATGAAACGCAATATTGCTTTCATTTCAATTATCATAGGCAGTACAATCCCGCTGCCTTAAAGAGCAATGTGGGACCAATGTATTATTTATTTATTTATTCCTTCTTTTTTTTTAGACCAGGGTACTTTGTACAGAAGTAGTTGTTGTAGAAAATTTGAAAGTGGTTCATTCAATTTGAAATTGAAAGTTCTAGTACCCTTTTTAATGGACAAAAGTGATTGGAGGGGAACCAGGCCCCCTATGCCCATCATTTCCCCAAACATATCCAATAAAAATTTTTATATATCCAATTCGTTCAACGCAGTTTAAAGGTCCAGAAATTATGTCTTTGAGGATGACAACCCCCTTCAGTCCTCAGGGCGAAGAATGTAACTTATGCCCCTGGGGCATGTAAGGTTTTTATAGAAAGGGTGGTTGTATAAACTTTAGAGGGAAACTCATTGGATTGCAAATCAGAAGTTTTAATGCCCGTTTTGAGATTCAAAGTCCCCCCCCCACCCTCCACGTCGTATTTTCCCAGAATACATCAGATAGAAATTTCGAAATAATCATTTATTTTTTTTTTAAGTCCCAAGATCACATAACAAGACCTTTTGGATTGACAAAACCTCTTAGAGTCTCATTTGATTGGAAATGTATAGTTCTAGCTCCCTTTTAAGAGTTAAAAGTTATGGAGGATAACTAGCCCCCTCCCTGACATCCTCTTTTCTCCAAACGGATCCGATCGAACTGCAAAATATTGTCAATTTTGTTAACAATAGTCCAAAGAACATATAACAATGTCTTCAGGGTGGAAAACAAACCCCAAATCCCATAGATAAGGATTGTAAGCAATGTCCTGGGACATATATGGTTTTTGTGGAACGGGTGGTCGCATAAACTGGGGCTCATTTGATTGGAATGGGGCTCATTTGATTGAAATTCAGAATTTATAATGTTCTTTTTAAGAGTCAAAAGTGAAGAGAGGGCAACCAGCCCCCACCCCTTCCCCCAAGCCAACCATTCCCCAAAACCCATCCGATGAAAATTTTGAGAGAGCTATTTCGTTCAGCATTTCTGATAGGTTCGGTAATTATGTCTTTGGGGATGTCAACCTCCTCAGAGTCCTCAGGGCAAGAACTGTAAGTTAGTTGATTCGTTCATTTTTTACAAATAATATACGTTATTGAGAAAGGTATGAATGTTTGAACTTTATTTTCCAAAAAGACGAAGGGCCTTCAGGTGAGCCTTTAAGAGAATGCTGAGGGGAGTGTTGAACTAAATCAAAACAAATTATTTCTATACGGATTGTCAAAAGGGCGTAATCCAGGAATGATTGAGTGTATTAATTTTGAACTTTAAATAAATAATAAGGGAGATGACCAAAACGCAATATTTGCACGCTACCACTACTACTACAACTACCACCACTACTAGTATGCTACCACCACTGCTACCACAGTATTCCATTTACAATATTGAGGGGAAATTTGAACAAAATCAAAAGACGCTTTGTGCTTTTACACTGTCAAAACAGCGTATCTCAATAATTGATTTGGGTGTTAGGTTGAAACTTTCAAAGAATACTTGAAAGGGAAGATCATCTGATCGAAAGGCAATATATGCACGCCACTACTAATACTACAATCACTGCTACATTTACTACTACTATAACTAAGTTTGCACGCAAAATAATCTGTATGTGGAATTTCCTATTAATTTTAAAATCATTGATTTTTTAAGCTCTGGTAAAAGATACAATCCCAGTTATTCGCTAAAGAGTGGATTTACCAAATACTGCGTGACTGATACAATAGCTATGTAGGTAGAACCCAACAAAATTTAGAAAAACGCCTACAACAACATCAAAATGACATAACCAAAGCTTTAAATTTTAATTATACTAATAGTTTATTTGATTCTGCTTTAAGTTTTTCATAGTTTTTTGTTTTTCATTGCCATGTTTTCATTACATTTCATTACAGCCCCAGCCCTAAAACACATTTTTAAAAATCCCCCCTCATCAGCAAAAACATAGGTATAAAACAGGTACTTCAAGGACAATTGAAATTAAAGTCAAAATAAATGATAGTGTTTCTCCAAATAAGGATTTGGGGGAATATCTATAAAATGCTTTAAGCCAAAAATTTGATTAAAAGCAATTTAACAAATTTTATTACAAAACCAGTAGTCAATACCTGTTACTAAGAGACCTTTTGAGGTTTGCTGCAAAAAAGGCAAAAATAACATATAAGGTTTGTTCTTTATTATTTTTATTTCTCTTGAATATATTGCCCCGTTTCACTTCATTGTATCTATCACTCCTGGTTGAGTTTCGTTGAAGGGAGGATTTTAAGACTGTTTTAAAAATCATTTGATACTTACGTGTTATAGCGACCACACTTTGTTCAATGATTCTTGTAATTATGTGGTCGATTATTATTTGTCTGTACTAAAGGATGTTTTATGATGAAGGTCTGAATGGCTTTAAACCTGCAGAAGGCCTAAAATTATACAGATTTTTTATTCGTTTATTTGAATAATAACCCTCTGGTCATTCATCTAGACCTCTATAGTACATCTGTATTTCAGTTTATTTACAAAATTGTGTCCATAATACAAAAAAGCTTTGGTTCTCAGGGAGAAAAACAAAAAAAAATCTTTATAAATTTTCCTTCTCTAAAGAAATAGAAAAATACTGCCAATTAAACACGAACAAACATTTATCAGTCATAGAATATGGAGCAGAGATTTGGGGTGGAGAGGTGGCACAGAAGTTTGAGTCCCTCCAGCTCCAGTATTATAAAAGACTGTGTGAGTTACATCAGACAACTCATTCACAGATTCTGAAAGGTGATAAGGGCCTGTTTTCGTTAAAACTACGTATGTCTATTTTGATGCTTTGATTTTAGTTGAAGCTCATTAGGTGTAATGAGGATAGACTAGTAAGAGCAGCTTATGATCAGGTTTGAAAACGTCGTGGCCGTCAAAAATTAAGTCAATACTAGAAGGAGTGGGATTGCCTTAATTATGGAATATTGGTCTTGGTTCCCGTGATCTACCAATCAGAGGGTCATGAAATTCAGTATTGGCAAAGGCTGGTTTTAAATTCTACAATATTGAATCATTATAATCAGGCTAAACCTAGTTTTGGAGAGAAAGTTTGTTTTAAATTTAATTTACCGGCTATGATTTTATGTCGACGGATTCAGCTTAGGGTGAATTGCCTTCCAATCTAGAGCAGGCAAAAGGTGTTTGACAAAGAGATAGTTGATGCTGAAGGGCTGTATGTATGTCCTCTTTGTAAAATTTAATCAAAAATTGTTTTTCCACAAAATAATTTTTTCAAAAAAAGTAAAGAACTCTATTAAACCAAAAATGAACAATAATAGAACCAAATGATCTGCCAATCATGCAACTGCCACAAACCAGTATCAGGAAATAAAAAAAACCCAAAACGAACAGAAATTAAAATAAGTCAAACTAAAAACGAGCAGAAATTAATCTGAGTAGGGTTCTAAACCCTATGCTTTCTAAAAGCCAGAATAGAATTTGTACTTTACTGAAAAAAATTCAAATTAATTTACGGAAAAAATGTGCACTGTGAGTTTAATATACATATGCTGATGTTTATTCCTTAAATCTTAATTAATTTTTGATTTCTTAAAGTTATAAAAATGAATCATTTAAAAAAAATTTTCAGTAAAGTACTAATTATGTTCTAGCTTTTAGAAAGCTTGGGGTTTAGAACCCTATTCATATTAATTTCTGCTCTTTTAAGTTTGACTCTTATTTATTTTAATTTCTGTTTGTCTTGGGTTTCATTTATTTATTGATACTGATTTGTGGTAGTTGTATTCTTGGTTGATCATTTGCTTCTATTTTTGTTCATTTTGGCTTAATGAAGTTCGTTACTTTTTTTAAAAGCTTAAATTGTTTTATTTTTTTTAAACCTTAATTTTTAATTTTTTTTAAACCTTATATGCCCCCAGGGCATAACTTTTAACCCTTGCCCCGAGGACTGTAAGGGGAGTGTCCTCCTCAAAAATATAATCTCTATCTGGAAATCAACTACGGTGAAAAAAATGGCTTCTGTAAAAAAAAAGCTTTCTGTAAAAACCTTAAATACCCCAGGGTATAACTTAAGACCCTTGCCCTGAGGAATGTGGGGGGGAGTGTTCTCCTCAAAATCATAATCTTTATATGGAAATCAACTACGGTGAACATAATGGCTATCTCAAAATTTTGATTGGATGTGTTTGGGGAAATAATAGGCGTAGAAGGGGTGTTAGTTGCCTTCCAATCACTTTCGACTATTAAAAAGGGCACTAGCCATTCCAATTTGAAATCGAATGAGCCCTTTTCAAAGTTTCTATGACAACTCCTTCGACACGAAGTTCCCTGGTCTGGAACAAAAATAATACATTGTGCCAACATCGTTCTTTACTTAGGCAGCGCTATTGCGCTGCCTATGATGAGTACAAAGATTTGGACCATTTTTCATAGGCAGCGCGACAGCGCTGCCTAAGTATAGAACGATGTTGGCACAATGCATTATTTATGCCTTTTTTTTTCTTTTTTTTTTTAGACCAGGGCACTTCGTATCGAAGGAGCTGTTGTAAAAACTTCGAAAAGGGCTCATTTGATTGAAAAATGCGAGTGGCTTGTAAATTTTTTTTTTTAATTTAATTTTTGAACGTTTTTGAATTAATGCAGGTTTTGATTTTGGCTGACCGTATATGAATAATTTAAACAAAATTTGAATATAAATTTTAATTTTATTTGGTGAAATGGCTTTCTCGAAACTTGTTTAATTTTATTTACGAACGTTTTTATTAGTAATAAATATACGTAACTTACGAATTAACTTACGTAACAAACCTCTATATTCTTATATTTTTAATACGTATATTAGAGGGTTCGCCCCCTAGTCAATACCTTGCTCTTTAAGCTAAGGTTTGAATTTTGTTCCAATTCTTTAAAAATGACCCTTAATCACAAATCCCGTTAATTAGAATAAATAGCTCTTATGAAAGTACAAAAAAATCTTTGGCTTAAAGAGCGACTTATTGACTAGGGGATGAACCCAATCATATATGTAATATTTTCGGTCGTTTTAAGTTTTGATGTTGCTCCTTACTTTCAGTTGAAAAACTTTTTTTTTTATATAATTACTGATCTTTCTTTTAAATAATGCTGGGAGATCCGGTGCCCCCTTCATAGCACTGTCCCTTCCCACTTGAAAACTTCCTTCATGGAAAGATCCTCCCACATAACCCCCGACCCCCCCACTACCCGAAAAAATCCCTCCTGAAAACATCTGTATACTTCCCAATAACCAATTCTATATGTTAACATTGGGGAAAGTTCATAACTTTCAGCCCTCCCCCCGGGAGTTCGGGGGATTAATTCATCCTAAAGGACATAGTTATCATATTTTCGACCATGCTGAACAAAATGGGTATCTCAAAATTTTGATCGGGTGACTTTTGGAAAAAAATGAGCGTGGGAGGGGGGGCATAGTTGCCCTCGATTTTTTTTTGATCACTTAAAAAGGCCACTATAACTTTTAATCTTCGTTCCAATAGGCCCTCCCACGATATTCTAGGGCCACTGGGTCGATACGATCACCCCGGGGGAAAAAGAACAAACAAAAAAACAAATAAACACGCATCTGTCATCTTTCTTCTGGCAAAAAATACAAACTTCCAGATTTTTGTAGATAGGAGCTTGAAACCTCTGCAGTAGGGTTCTCTAATACGCTGAATATGATGATGTGAGTTTCATTACGGTTCTATAACTTTTAGGGGGTCTTTCCACCTTTATTCCAAAATCAACCAAATTTTCTCAGGCGCGTTACTTTTGATAGGTAGGACTAAGCTTAATGAAACTTATATATTTGAAATAAGCATTAAAATATGATTCTTTTGATGTATCTATTGGTATCAAAATCCCGTTTTCTAGAGTTTCGGTGACCATTGAGCCGGGTCGCTCCTTACTTACAGTTCGTTACCACGAACTGTTTGAAAGGACATGTTATCATTAGATTGTAGACAAGTTCGAAGTGAAGTCATGTTGGTAGTATTAGGACTATAAATTATCCATAGAATTTGTATCATAACTCGAAATTGTCTGTTATATAGAGAAAAATAACTGGATTTCAAGAGTTCATATTGTGGCTTATTTGATCTTCAATTCGAGTAAGGCTAAGGTGTATTTCTTACAATTTAAGATTGAAAATTACTCACTATTGGTATTATATCTGGTGAGACCAAAATATTACCCTATAAATCAATCCAATATTTCTTTATGCTGTTCAATGACCTAATGGTTATTAAAAAATTTTTTATTTTTATGCTTGTTTTTTATATAATTATTACTGTATACAGGAAGTTACTGATATTACAACTGGTGTCAAACTACAAAAGGCTTTACAGATTACTTTGTTGTTGTAAGGTTACGTACTCATTTTTGACTCCTAAGTTAGTATTCTTGTTTTTTATACTTTGCTTTTGCTTTCGTGTTTTTTTTTTATCAATGCGTTAGTTTTCTATAATCTTACTATCATAGGGAAGTATAAATAGTTTGTTTATTCATACTAGTTTTATTGATACATGTTAGATAGACTGTGAAGCATTAATTTTTCTTCGTTTCAAGTTTCAACTTCGCTCTTTACTTCCCTCAGAAAAACTTTGTTTTTTTTAACTTAATTATACAATAATAATGAATATACACTATATACAGTAGCTCTTTTGTTCTCATATAAGTTCATTTGAGTTAATTTATATCATAATCTTCATCAATCTGTTTCAGAAACTTCCAACTTGGCTATATCATTATGGGTTCTCATGAAAATTTCCGTGACTGTTTCTTGGTCAAAGAAACAAAGTGGAAACAAGGTTAGAAACCTGATTAATGGTAGGACCATTCCTAATAGAGTTTATTATTGTATATTCGACCACTAATTTATTTTCACAGCAGGAAGGCTATGAGAGTTTTCGCTGCTGCTAGCATAACATTTATTTTGGAGTGGAAGAGCTATAAATAAAAATCAAAAATTCAATAAAAATAAATAAAAATTAAAAAAATATTTTCTAAGAAAAGATTCTATAAATAAAAATTAAAAATTAAGAATTGTATATAAAAGTAGCTTTAAACCCTGATGGTTATATCGGCTTCACCTCCTATTACTGGCTATCGCCAGAAGTTCGAGCTTTTGGCCCTTACCCATAACGGGCTTGGGCCTTTAACCACGATGCAACCTCCGTTTGTTTGCATCACTTGCATCACCTCCGTTTGGTGCTACTGTCAGCTACACCCAAACCTTTAGTCCTCGAATGTTTATTATCATGACGTTACTTTTACTGTTTTTAGCTGTGGATATTAAAAGCCTGTATTTAATCCATCGATTTCAAAGCTATCAAGCAGATATTTCCATGTCTCTATCTTGAACAATTTAGCTGCTAACTCCATGGAAAAATAAAGACCGACGAACGCACGAACACTATGTTTTATATTATTAGAGATAAGTAAATATATATTTAGTAGCAAAAAGCCAGCTGTATTGACTTTTCCTAACCATCAGTGGTTCACATTTCCAAGCAGTTGACAGCTTTACTGTTGAAGTACTTTCTGAAAAAAAAAAAAAATATACGAAAAATCAGATAAGGACTTTTCCCAAAAACAATATAAGTTTTGGTTTTGTCTTACAGCAGATCAAGTCCTGATTCCGTACAAACATCAAACTTCGTGTATATAACTGACTCAAGGGCCCCTTTGTCCCTTCCCTACATCAGGTTTTAGTCAAACCTTGATTGAACCATAGTTTTTCAGTGACTCTCAGCACCTTGCTTCAACTTTAGACCTGTACTTGCTTCAACTTGAGTCAAATTGAGGTAAATTCTCCCCACCAAAATACCCGAAACATTACGTCTCCCCGTTCCTCGCCAATTACTTAGTAGAACGATAGGCATTTTGCACTTTGTTAGGACTAAAGTCATACAATTTTTTCAAAATTCGGAATTAGAGGCAAAAAGGGAATCGTTGAATCCTATGTTGTTGTTTTTTTTGGGTGGGGGGGGCAAATAACTTTGAAAATTTTAAAGGAAGAATCACATATTTATTGTTTATTGATGTTATTGAAAAAACAAAATTAGCCCTAGGCCCCTCATCACTCCTGCCTTTCAAACCTCTTGCTCTTCTGCGTAAAGGTATATTTGTTTAACCTTGTTCAAATAAAAGACGAGCAATGATTTTTAATCTACAAATCATGAGGTGCAAACCCTATAATATTAAATTATAATATTATTTTAAATATATATTAAATTAAAATATTAAATAAGGGTGCAAACCCTTATTTGTCACCGCCAACATTTTAGCGGAAAAGTAGGCATGTTACCTTATTTGAAGGAAAACCACGTTTATTGTATCAAACTTAATTTACGAAGGCACGAGATGGACCCTCAGTACATCCAATAGACCTTTTTTTCTCCCCGTCCAGTTTCTGGCAGAAAGTTGGGCATGTGACATCTTATTTTCAAATGGAATGGCACAAGGAATTTTCCTCCGTGTAACTGCAAAGATTGTCCTTAAACCCTTCAATCTCCCTTTCTCATTCTGCGGACTTCTTATAAGAAAGATAGGCAGGCTCTTTCTCTTGGGGGTGGCTCCTCCTCAACACCTTGCTCTTTACGCTAAAGTATGTTACTACTTAAAAAAAGCTTCTTATTGTTCTAACTAACGGAACATAGTGTTTCACGAGTAATTCTTAAAGAATTGGGACAGAATTCAAACTTTACCATAAAGAGCAAGGTGTCGAGGAGGAGCAACACCCCCTCATATATGTAATAATTTCTGATCTTGCTAAGTTTTAATGTTGCTCCTTACTTTCAGTTGAAAAAACTTGTTTTTTTATTTAATTTCTTATCGTTTTTTAAAGTATGCTTGGAAATATGGCTACACCTCCATGGAAAAATACCTCCTCCTGACCAATTTATTCTCTATACCAGTGGTTCTCAAATTGTGGTATGCATAACCCTTGGGGGTACGCAAAATTTTGTAGGGGGTACAATATATTTTATATTTTTATATTTTAGCTATAGTTTACTTAGTAGGCCTATCGATAACTGAGAAGGGGAGCCTAAAATTTCTTGAGGGTAAAAAGGGGTACAGGGTACAGTGTCTAAATAAGTTTGAGAACTAATTCTCAAGACAATTCAATCCTGGTGAAAATTCACCCCGGGAACGTACCCTTAATATCTCCACGCCTAAAATTGAATCGACAAAGAGAAAGCAAGACAAAAGAAGAATGTCGTATAGGAATTCTGGCAAATTTCACCAGTGAAAGATTTCCCCTGAAGAATTCACCCATTGAAAACGTTCCCCCCCCCCCAAGACAAAATATTTCCGTGGAAAATCCCACCTGTTGAAAATTCAGCCCCCCCCCTCACCCGAAAAATGTATCTTTACTTCCCAATAGCTAATACTGCAAGTAAACAATGGATAAATTTTGTAATTTAAAGACCTTTCCCAAGGGGCTGTGGGGGGTCATAAAATCTCCAAATGCATATTTGTTCGGTTTTTCAACTATGCTGAACAAAATGGCTATCTCAAGGTTTTGATCGGACAATTTTGAGATAAAAAGGGGCGTGGGAGGGGTCATAGTTGCCCTCCTTTTTTTGGGTCACTTAAAAAGGGTACTAGACCTATTAATTTCCATTCAAAAGAGCCCTCTCTCAATATTCTAGGACCACTGGGTCGATACGATCACCACTGGGAAAGACAAAATAATAGGAAATAATAATAATGAAATAAACACGAATCCGTGATCTTTCTTATGGCAAAAATACAAAATTCAACATTTTTGCTGATAGGAGCTTCTTTGATAGTGTGATTTTCATTAAGATTCTATGACTCTTAAGGGGGTGTTTTCCCCTCTTTTCGAAAGTCAGGCAAATTTTCTCGGGCTCATAACCTTTGGTGGATAAAATTAAACTTAATGAAACTTATATATTTGGAATCACCATAAAAATCCAATTCTTTTGATATCTATTGGCATCAAAATTCTGTGTTTTAGAGTTTCGGTTACTATTGAGCCGGGTCACTCCTTACTTACAGTTCGTTACCATGAACTGTTTGATAAGCTTTTTTGAATAAGAAGTTTCTCCCTAAGAAAAGGAAAATTACCAAAATCAACTCAAAAAAAAATTGACGTTAAACTTGCCATTGAAGACATTTTTGAAAGAAAAGTATCCAAACTGCAAGAATTTGTCTTGATAACTGACCTATGACTAGAAAATTTCCTTTTTAAAGTAAGTTTTCTTTACCTGCGCAAGCGAACACAATGCATCCTTTTCTGTTACATAGAAACCAGGAAGTGCAGCTAAAATGGATAGGCGTGCTGAGATAACCATTAGAGAGGGAATTACGCTGGGGAAAAATCTATTCCCTTTATTGGGGAGATCAACAGCTTATGACGATGTCAGGTCGTATGCTCCTAAGGTCGTTTGATAAAAGCTTTAATTTTCGAAGAGTAAAATTGCCAGGTTTCAAAGTTATGGGAGAGTTATTACCAGTTTATACATGTGATTGTGTGATGGCTAAAACATTTGGTTCTATATGCATATCTTAGTAGAAAAGGTAAATTTATAACACAAATGTATAGTTTGGATTTTATTTTGGATAAACCCCAAATCCAAAACAAATATTTGATGAAGAATCCAACTATTGAAGATTGTACCTTTAGGTAGCTAAAAACAGTGCAAAAACACACAAAAAACAGCATGCTTCAGAAACAGCTTAGATTAAACAAAGAATGCATATCAAGATTTATATAACGGGTCTAACTTTTGTGCAGAATGCCGAAGTGAATGATAATAAGGGGTGGTCAACAGCCAACTTTAGCCATTAGTTTTCATTTTGTGGGAGGTTAAATCTTTTAAATAGGTAATAAGAAATGAAAAGTAGTCTGAGCCGAACCTTCTCGTTCGTTCGTTTACAGGGCGATTTATTTTTGAAAAAGTTTGTTTGCATTGCGTATATATTTGTATGTAAATACTTAAAATACATCAATTAATTGATAAAAGAGAACCGGAATATTTTAGCTTGACATCTGGCAACATTTTCAAACGAAACAAGAAGTTTGAGACATAAGGAAAAGAACAACTACATTTTAATCAGACGAAACGGTAAAAAAACGAAAAACATTTAAACAAAAACTTTCTGCCAAGAAGTGTCAAAATATTGAAGTTTAACAACTACGCAAAAGAGCTAATGCATTGTGAAATTTAAGGCAAAATAAAATTGCCTTCCAATATTGTTTAAACTACTCACGATATTGCGCAAAAAGTAAAAATTGATCCTATTCATTTAGATTCTAAAATTTGTAAATATTTAAAACAACATTATATATACAACAACAAAATACTTAATCAAATAAACATGTTCATAAGACATGATACTACCCATCAAATTAGGTACCGTGGGAAAATTCCTATATTTTAGATAAAAAGGAAAATCTCAAATTCATGGAATTCCAGCATCCAATCTAAAATTCCAAAAACTCTACAACGGAGGTCTCAAATACCTATCTAAAAACATGAAATTTTCATTTTTTGGGTGTAAGATATTATTTTTATCTTTCCTAGCATGGGTAATAAAGTAGTTTGACAAAGGACAGTGTTGTCACCTATTTATTTTGGATTATCAGTATCAAGACTACTTCGAATATTCCTCCGACTTGGTTTTCTGATACTACTAATTCTGGTCTAGCAAATGATGATGATCAACATATCCAACTAAGATATAATAATCAAAGTAATAATGTTATCAGCGGATCCGAGTCTATTCTCTTTGAATATGTAAATTACACCATTGGTGTGTTTAAATAAGTTGGACGCCACTTAGTGCTTCTGGTTCTGAATGACGCTACAGCCTTCAGAAGATTTGGGGGGGGGGGTTAGTAGGCTAACCCTCCTTCTTTTGGTTGGAAATTCACTTCGTTTCAAGTTTGATTGATTTTTATTTTAGTTTATACTCGTTTAGGATTTATTTATTCGGCTACAGCATAAAGATCTATTCTCTTGGTTTTTAATGCGACTATTTACTTAGTTTTATGTTCCTTGTGGGTTTCATTTATTCACTCACGGTAAATCACACATGTGTTACCTACAATTTGTCACAAAATTAAGTTTCTGCTCTTCTTAAGTTTCGATTGAACTGTTTATTTTCTTTGAAAAGCCTTATTTCGAAAAAATGCTTTAAATTAAGTTATTTTCACTTTTAATTTAAATTAATAAAAATATGTTTTCTAAAGAAAAGTTGGTTCTTGTGTATTATCCCAAATACACTAAAAAAAAGATAACACTCAAATAGGTATAAGTCCATTTTTAGAGAGTGAAAACAGATACAAAAGTCTGGGTATTTCGACCACATATACAGCGATCCTGGGTATTTCGACCACATATACAGGAATACTAAAGCATTAAAATCAAAACTAACATTTTTATACAAAACAAAATAATAAACTTTGGTTAATTCACTAGATTTTTCTGTGAGACTTCAAGAACTGGGATTATCCAAAGTCTTGAGTTGTAAGCTTCTTCTTTAATATTGCCTAAGTAACTAGAATGAACCCAGTTATTGAACTCTCTCGGGCAAATCTAGTGAATTATAACCAGAATTTATCATATGTAGAGGTGGTTAGGAGATAGGCAGGTATCTAATTAAATGCGTTCTAGGCAACCTGCTTTCCATAACTTTTTGTTGTAGTTTCATAATTTTGTTGCTAAAGTATTATATTTTAATCAAACCTTAATGTATTTCATTATGATTAACCCAACTTACTTCTTGAGTGTATTGGGGATAACGCACAAGTACAACAAAGTTTTTTCAAAAAAAGTAAAAGGCCATATTGAAACCTAAGAGGAGCAAAAATAAAACCGTATACCTAACTTGTTATATTATTATATATATTATTAGGTAATAATTCTAACTTGTAACAATGATAACTTGCTATCAATGACTAAACGAAACTAAAATGAGCAGAAATCAAAATAAACAATTACATCAAACACAAAGATAACAGATACTGAAAATACGAATAAATAATTTATCAACAACAGGAGTAGGGCTACTGCCCTTCCGACCCTAAGCCTGCTAAAGGTTATTACGTCATTAGTGTTTATTTGTGTTTAATTATTACGTCATTTGTGTTTAATTTATTTTAACAGTGCGGATTATTTTCTCAATTTATCAACAATAGTGGAAATAAATTAGAATCACCGAAAGTAAAAATAAAATGACGATTAACAGGTCGAACCATTGGTGCATTTGGGTGTGAATGAGAAGTGAGTAGTAAGGGGATAGGCAATTGAAAAGGGACAAGGAAACCTACGCCTGAAGGTATATATATGTGTGTAAGTTTTCAATGCATTGTACGGTTACCAGGGTCATTTGCGTACAAACAGGCCTATAGGTCTTTACACTCTAGGAACGACGCACTTTCAAAGTTCACTGCCTTTTTTTTTATTATGACACCCATTTTTGGAGGACAGCCAGATTATGTTAAATCCGTGGTCATTCATCTGTAAGTTGATTAGTTGGTTTTTTTTTTTTTAAAAACTTGGCTATTCGTTTCATGGGTTTCATTAATAGAACGAGTAATGTTCTTGAAAAGGGTAATTATTTCTTTAGTTTGCGAGATTTGCAAATTTTTTGCGAAAAGGTATTAGCGTAAGGGTATTGCGATGGTTAAGAATGTCTCACGGGTAATTAAAGAATGGGGTGCTTACATCAGATACTTAATAGATTTGACGCTTACAAGTGACATTGCTAGAGTCAAATATATTTGGTGTTGGTGATATTATGACCCTCCAAGTCCCCTGGGGAAAGGGGTGCACAGTGTATCGGTATCGGAAGTATTATTTTTGGGCGTATTGGTATCGCAGGTATCTATACAGATTTTTAGTAGCTCGTATAAAAGATATTACTCATATCTACGTTCTTCCTATAAATTCAACCATCAGCAACTTCAAAACAGCACTAAAAACTGCACTTTTGTTGCAATGTCTCAAGTGGAAAAGCTGGGGCTAGTGGACTACCAGCACTATTAGATTGACGTTTAATGGGTCATTCGAAAAGCTAATGCTCGTATCTACGTGATGTTTATCATTTCTACCATCACTTAAAACAATACTTTTGATGTCACTTCTTAAGTATATTAAATAAAAAAAAAGCACATAACCTCATCTAAATTAACCTTAAAAAAATGAAACTATCTTTTTTTTTTTATCATGAACTGTATATCGTATACGTAATAATTCTCTTCGTTTTAAGTTTTTTAATTTTGCTCCTTACTTTCAGTTTTTCGAACTAAGAACGAAAATCCTTTTGTGGGAATAACTTATGTTTTTGCAAGGAAGGTCATTTTTTGTAATGAGACCCAATCATTTTTGTAATGAGACTCAGAAAGCGTTTTGATTTGTATTTTTTCAGTAAAGTGCAAATTTTTAAGTGACCATTAAGATTGAGCCATGGGGAAAGTCTTGTTTTCTGTCATTTTAGCACCGAACTACGACTTTACCCCGAAGAGGACGAATTTGCAATCAATTTCAAATTCTGAGAAGCTAATTGACTTAAAATTATTAATAACTATATTTTAGGCTTCCCAATTGCAAAAAAGAAGTAATGTCACGTTTGGTTATCTGTAATTGCATATCGACTATAATGTGGGGGAGGGGGTTTCATTTATTTATCGATGCGGATTTGTGACAGTTTCACGATTGGTAGATTATTTGATGTTATTTTTGCTAATTTTTTGTTTAATGAAGTTCTTTACTTTTCTTTGAAAAACTTATTTTGTGGAAAAAGTGTTTTTTTTTTGTTTTTTTTCGAACAAATAAAGAAAATACATTTTTGGGAAAAAATTATTTTTTTGCAAGGAAGGTAATTTTTTGTAATGAGACCCAGTCATTTTTTTAATTAGACTCAGAAAGCGTTTTGATTTGTATTTTTTCAGTAAAGTGCAAATTTTTAAGTGACCATTAAGATTGGGCCATGGGGGGAGTCTTGTTTTCTACCATTTTAGCACCGAACTACGACTTTACCCCGAAGAGGACGAATTTGCAATCAACTTCAAATTCTGATAAGCTAATTTACTTAAAATTATTAATAACTATATTTTAGGCTTCCCAATTTCAAAAAGAAGTAATTTCTCGTGTTGTTATCTGTAATGGCATCTCAACTAGAAGGGGGGGGCGGGGGGTTTCATTTATTTATCGCTGCGGATTTGTGACAGTTTCACGATTGGTAGATTATTTGATGTTATTTTTTTGCTAAATTGTAAGTAATAAATTCTTTCTTGAAGTCACCTCTGGGATACACAATACAGAAATTTTCATTAAAGAAATTATGAAAAAATTGTTCTGGTTCAAGAGGTTTATCCGATATTGGAATGCATTTTTTAGAATGTGCCAATGAAGATGTATCGCTTGTGGAACTTATTTTTAGCCTCAGCTTCTTTACTGGGCTTCTGTCTTCTTCATTACTTCTATATTCGTCTATTTTTCTTCTGGCAAAAAATACAAAGTTGCAGATTTTATTTCTGTTCGTTTTAATGTCGCTCCATACTTTCAGTTTAAAAAACTTGTTTTTTTTTTTTATTTAATTTCTGATCGTTTTTTAGTTAATGCAGCTTTTATTTGCATAAAAATTTTACTTTTATTTTGCTAAATGGATGTCTTTACAAATAAACTTAAGTTACTAACTTCTATATTCATCTATTTTTCTTCTGGCAAAAAATACAAAGTTGTAGATTTTTGAAGATATGAGCTTTTTTTTCTGGTTCTTTTAACTGTTTACCAGCTCAATGTTGTCTAAACACTGCGGGAAACTTCCTAAGAAGAGTTTTTGATGCAAAACGTCACCTATGAAAAGATTCTTTTAAAAGAAACACTTCAAATCGAAAAAAAAAGAAACCAGAAGCAAATAATCTTAACAAAGTTTAATATCTTCCAATAGAAACTTACAAATATACTTCACTTATACAAGTAGAATTATCTGGCAAGATTTCTGTTTCAAGAGGTTTATTCGATACTGGAATGCAGTTTTTAGAATGTGCCATTGAAGATGTATCGCTTGTGGAACTTATTTTTAGCCTCAGCTTCTTTACTGGGCTTCTGTCTTCTTCACTACCACCTGTATTTCCTTTTTCAACCGACCACTTCGTTTCCATAGCCTCAGAGTTTCTAAGTTTTCTTTTCAGCTTTTGCCCTGATGCCAGCAGACCATAGGACTTTAACTCACTTTCTGTTAGTTTGTTTATCACTACTATAGGGGTCTTCAATTGTCTCCGAATTACAGGTATTTCAGCGAGGCTAATGAAACATCTTTCTGTCATTTTGCATTTTCTGAAATGCAAATTAAATTTAAGTTAATAAAGATTGTTAACTTTAATTATTTATTTTAGTAATTTAAAGCTTAGGATCAATTCCATTACCGCCGGAGTTTTTGAAGCACGATTCACGCTATTAAAGCTTAGTATTTCTGAGTCCAGTTGAAATGTGCATCATTTTAGAAAATTTTCTTTTTGGGGGAAGCTTTTGGTTCCTTTACGTGTACGTAAAGGATTGAAATAGCCTTACAGGCGTCTTCTTTTCTTCGATATATTTGCTTACTTGGTTATTCAACGTAAGCAGCGAATTTATGGCAAATCCAGGGAAGAATTTTTTTTTTGAAACGCTTTCGGGGTTTCATTACAAAAGTGACGTTCCTCGCAAAAACATAAGTTGTTCCCACAAAAGGATTTTCGTTCTTAAATAGAAAAAAAAAAACAATTTTTCCACAAAATAAGTTTTTCAAAGAAAAGTAAAAAACTCCATTAAACAAAAAATTAGCAAAAATAACATCAAATAATCTACCAATCGTGAAACAATCTGAAGGTCTGATTTACATTCAGATTTATTGACTTTTTTGGGGGGGGGGGGGGTGTTTCTCCCTTTTTAGAAAATCAGGCTCCCGGTTTTCAAAATCCCTTTTTCTTCTGTAGTAAAGTAATAATTTATTTTAGTAAAGTAATAATACCTTTTTGAACTTATATTGTTAGAATGGTTATTCAAAACTGTTTAAAAATCCATATTGAAACTACATTATATACTAAAGAAACTGAATACATTAACATCTAAAACAAAGCATATGCAACCCAAATTTCATCTTTAAAACGCTAAGATATCTATTATCAGATTCAAACGCTTAATACCCGCAAGCATATGCGAGTCAAATTTCATCTTAAAGTGCCAACGTATCTGATAGAATAATCTAGGTCTTATGATCAATTTCATAAAACCTATAATTTTCACCTTTTTCTCCATTAAGCATCAATTACTTCGAGAAATTAATTCCACATTTTTGCAGATAGGGGCTTGAAACTTCCGAAGTAGGGTTATTGGTTTTTAGAGTTTCGGTAACTATTGAGTCGTGTCGCTCCTTACTTACAGTTCGTTAGCACAAACACAAAAATGTTATCACTCTTAACATGTGTGACACCCCCATTCATTAAGAACGACTCGCCTGAAACACAAGGCCCTGAAATTAGATTTAATCCCACTTGTTTATGGAATAGCAACACGGGTTTTGACAAAGAGAGAAATTGCATTCTAGTATAATTAGACGAAATATATTATATTTAAATTTTTTTTCCTTTATTATTATATTTTTACTATTTAAAAAAAAAAAATATTACATCGCTTGTAAAGTTAGGGGGTGGGAGGGGGCAATTCTTTGTGCAGACTAATTTTTTCTTCTGTAAAAAAGGGGGGTTTCCAGGGGTGAGGTTTACCGGGCGAAATTTTACCAGTTTTTTGTCCGAAAACGTGAGTTAACTTTTAAATTAAATTTTAGGTCCTTTGTCTTAGGGATTTTCTCCTCAAATTTTTAAATTGAAAAATGAGTGTGCTGTTCTATTAGTCAAGAGAATCTTTCAAGCTTTTATCATCAAAAATGTGGAATTTTGTAGTTTTGACAGAGTAGAAGGATTTTGTACGGGAATTAATTTTGCATGAGGAGGAGGGTTTCCAATTTTTTTTTTCCGGAAACGTGAGCTAACTTTTAAATTAATTTTTAGGTATTTTGTGTTAGGGATTTGCTCATCAAATTTTTAAATTGAAAAATGAGTGTGCTGTTCTTTTAGTAAAGAGAATCTTTCATTCTTTTATCATCAAAAATGTGGAATTTTGTAGTTTTGACAGAGTAGAAGGATTTTGTACGGGAATTAATTTTAAATGGGGAGGAGGGTTTCCAAATTTTTTTTTCCGGAAACGTGAGCTAACTTTTAAATTAAATTTTAGGTCTTTTGTCTTAGGGATTTGCTCCTCAAATTTTTAAATTGAAAAATGAGTGTGCTGTTCTATTAGTAAAGAGAATCTTTCAAGCTTTTATAATCAAAAAAGTGGAATTTTGCAGTTTTTACAGAGTAGAAGGATTTTGTACTGGAATTAATTTTGCATGAGGAGGAGGGTTTCCAATTTTTTTTTCCGGAAACGTGAGCTAACTTTTAAATTAAATTTTAGGTCTTTTGTCTTAGGGATTTGCACCTCAAATTTTTAAATTTAAAAATGAGTGTGATGTTCTATTAGTAAAGAGAATCTTTCATGCTTTTTTCAACAAAAATGGGGAATTTTGTAGTTTTGACAGAGTAGAAGGATTTTGTACGGTAATTTATTTTACATGTGGAGGAGGGTTTAAATTTTTTTTTTTCCGTAAACGTGAGCTAACTTTTAAATTAAATTTTAGGTCTTTTGTCTTAGGGATTTGCTCCTCAAATTTTTAAATTGAAAAATGAGTGTGCTGTTCTATTAGTAAAGAGAATCTTTAAAGCTATTATCATCAAAAATGTGGAATTTTTCAGTTTTGACATAGTAGAAGGATTTTGTACTGGGATTAATTTTACATGAGGAGGGGGTTTCCAGGGGTGAAATTTTCAGGGGAAACTTTACAGATTTTTTTTTCCGGAAACGTGATCTAACTTTTAAATTAAATTTTAGGTCTTTTGTCCTAGGGATTTGCTCCTCAAATTTTTAAATTGAAAAATGAGTGTGCTGTTCTATTAGTAAAGAGAATCTTACAATAAAGGATACTAAAAATTTTTTAATTGGTCAGGGGTTCAATAGTAGCAGTATAGGTTACGGTTAGTTATTGGCAAGTAGTAGGGGGGTTTCCAGTGGGTAAATTTTAAGGGGGAAACCTTACAGATTTTTTTTTTTTTTCCGGACAAGTTAAAATAATCTACATAGAAAAAACAATAAATTAAAAAAAACTTTAAAAAATCCCCAACAATAAAAAAATTAAAACAAAAATGAACAAACATTTTTTTTTTTTTTTTTTTTTTTTTGAAGGGGGAGGGTGGGATTTTTTTTTTTTTTTTTTTTTTTTTTTTTTTTGCCGGGGGGGGGCGGGATTTTTCCGTGGAGATGGGGCTAGATTTACTGGCATTATTTAGAAAATGATAATACAATAGATTAAAAAAAGTTTTTTCAACTGAAAGTAAGGAGCAAAATTAAAAAACTTAAAACGAAGAGAATTATTACGTATACGCTAAACAGTTCATGATAAAAAAAAGATAGTTTCATTTTTCTAAGGTTAATTTAGATGAGGTTATGTGCGCGCACAGGTTAAGTTAGGTTAGGTTAGGTTAGGTTAGGTTAGGTTAAGTTAGGTTAGGCTAGGTTAGCCTACGTACGCGCGCGTACGTAGGCTAACCTAGCCTAACCTAACTTAACCTAACCTAACTTAATCTAACCTAAGCTAACTTAATCTAACCTAACCTAATCATACACCTAACTTTTTGCCTGTCTCTCACCTAACCTAAGCTAACCTAAGTGACGCGTACGTGGGCTAACCTAACCTAACTTAACATAGTTTGAGAAATTAAGAACTGAAGTGGGAGCTTTTTCATTTTCATTGGTAAAATTCAGAATTGGTCAAACTTTTTTCACTTCTGTAAGAAAATTCAGAAGAGAACTTGAGCTTTTCTTCACTTCGTTGTGAAAATTTAAAATTGAATTAGAAATTTTTATCTTCCGGGAAAATATTTACATGTATGGTATTTATCTTCTGTGAAAATATTCTCAAGTATGGTATTCCTTTTTCTATATTCCACCGAAAAATTAGAATTGAACTTTAAATTTCTTTATGTCCTTGTGAAATAAAGAACTGAAGTGGAAGATTTTTGTTTTCTCTGGGGAAATTGGAATTGAAGCGTGTTCTTTGGTAAAATTCAGTAGAGAACTTGAACTTTCCTTGACTTCGTTGAGCAAATTAAAAATTGAACTAGAACTTTTTATATTCCGGGGAAATATTCACCTGTATGGTATTTATCCTCTGTGAAAATATTCACGAGTATGATATTAATTTTTCTATCTCTCACCGAAAAATTTAGAATTGAACTTTAAATTTCTTTATGCCTTTGTGAAATAAAGAACTGAAGTGGAAGATTTTGTTTTCTCTGGAGAAATTAGAATTGAAGTGTGTTCTTTGGTAGAGTTCAGCGGAGAACTTGAACTTTTCTTCACTTCGTTGAGAAAATTTTAAATTGAACTATAACTTTTTATCTTCCGGGAAAATATTCACAAGTATGGTATTACTTTTTCTATCTTCCACCGAAAAATTTAGAATTGAACTTTAAATTTCTTTATGTCTTTGTGTAATAAAGAACAGAATTGGAAGATTTTTATTTTCTCTGGCGAAAATAGAATTGAATTGTGTTCTTTGTTAAAATTCAGAAGAGAACTTGAATTTTTCTTCACTTCGTTGAGAAAATTTTAAATTGAACTAGAACTTTTTATCTTCCGGGAAAATATTCACACGTGTGGTATTACTTTTTCTATCTGCCTCCGAAAAATTTAGAATTGAACTTTAAATTTCTTTATGTCATTGTGAAATAAAGAACTTATGTGGAAGATTTTTATTTTCTCTGGAGAAATTAGAGTTGTATTGTGTTCTTTGGTAAAATTCAGTAGAAAACTTGAACTTTCCTTGACTTCGTTGAGAAAATTTTAAAAATGAACTAGAACTTTTTATCGTCAGTGAAAATATTTCACAAGTATGGTATTGCTTTTCCTATCTACCACTGAAAAATTTAGAATTGAACTTTAAATTTCTTTATGTCTTTGTGAAATAAACAACTGAAGCGGAAGATTTTTGTTTTCTCTGGAGAAATTAGAATTAAAGTGTGTTCTTAGTTAAAATTCAGAAGACAACTTTAAATTTTCTTCACTTAGTTGAAAAAATTACAAAATGAACTAGAACTTTTTACCTTCATAGAAAATAATCAAAATCATAGTATAACATTTCCTATCTGCCACCGAAAAATTAGAATTGAACTTTAAATTTCTTTATCTCTTGGTGAACTTAAAAAATGACGTGGAAGATTTATGTTTTCTCTGTCGAAATTAGAATTGAAATGCGTTCTTTGATAAAATTCAGAAGAGAACTTGAATTTTTCTTCACTTTGTTGAGAAAATTTTAAATTAAACTAAAAATTTTTATTTTCCGTGAAAATATTCACAAGTATGGTATTGCTTTTTCTATTTTCCAACCGAAAAATTAGAAATGAACTTTAAATTTCTTCATGTCTTTGTGAAATAAAGAACTGAAGTGGAAGATTTTTGTTTTCTCTGGAGAAATTAGAATTGTAGTGTGTTCTTTGGTAAAATTCCGAAGAGAACTTGAACTTTCCTTGACTTCATTGAGAAAATTTTAAATTGAATTAGAACTTTTTATCTTCCATGAAAATATTCAAAAGTATGGTATTTCTTTTACTATCTACCAGCGAAAAATTAGAATTGAGCTTTTAAATTTATCTATGTCTTTTTGAAATAAAGAACTGAAGTGGAAGATTTTTGTTTTCTCTGGAGAAATTAGAATTGTAGCGTGTTATTTCGTAAAATTCAGAAGAGAAAACTTGAACTTTTCTTGACTTCGTTGAGAAAATTTAAAATTGAACTAGAACTTTTTATCTTCCGTGAAAATATTTCACAAGTACGGTATTGCTTTTCCTATCTCCCACCGAAAAATTTAGAATTGAACTTTAAATTTCGTTATGTCTTTGTGAAATAAAGAACTGAAGTGAAAGATTTTTTGTTTTCTCTGGAGAAATTAGAATTGTAGCGTGTTCTTTGGTAAAATTCCGAAGAGAACTTGAACTTTCCTTGACTTCGTTGAGAAAATTTTTCAAATTGAACTAGAACTTTTTATCTTCCGTGAAAATATTCACAAGTAGGGTATTTTTTTTCCTATCTACCACCGAAAAATTAGAATAGAACTTTAAATTTCTTTATGTATTTGTAAAATAAAGAACTGAAGTGGAAGATTTTTGTTTTCTCTGTAGAAATTAGAATTGAAGTTCGTTCTTTTTTAAAGTTCATAAGAGAACTTGAACTTTTCTTCTATTCGTTGATAAAATTTTAAATTGAACTAGAACTTTTTATCTTCCGTGAAAATATTCATAAGTATGGTATTACTTTTTCTATCTTCCAACCGAAAAATTAGAATTGTACTTTAAATTTCTTTATCTCTTTGTGAAATAAAAAACTGAAGTGGAAGATTTTAGCTTTCTCTGGAGAAATTAGAATTAAAGTGTGTTCTTTGGTAAAATTCCGAAGAAAACTTGAACTTTTCTTCACTTAGTTTATAAAAATTAAAAATGAACTAGATCTTTTCACCTTCATAGAAAATAATAAAAATAATAGTATACAATATACTCTCTGACACCGAAAAATTAGAAATGAACTTTAAATTTCTTCATGTCTTTGTGAAATAAAGAACTGAAGTGGAAGATTTTTGTTTTCTCTGTCGAAATTAGAATTGAAGCATGTTCTTTGGTAAAGTTCAGAAGAGAACTTGAACTTTTCTTCACTTCGTTGAGAAAATTTTAAATTGAACTAGAACTTTTTATCTTCCATGAAAATAATCACAATTGTGGTATTACTTTTTCTATCTTCCAACGAAAAATTTAGAATTGAACTTTAAATTTTTTATCTCTTTTGTGAAATAAAGAACTGAAGTGGAAAATTTTTATTTTCTCTGTAGAAATTAGAATTGAATTGTGTTCTTTGATAAAATTACGACGAGAACTTGAACTTTTTTATCTTCCGTGAAAAATTGAGTCTGCTAGTAGCATCTCTATCTCTAAAAATTCTTTTTTCTTTCATCTTTGACCTTTTTAATAGATATTCTGAACGTTAACGTTCTGCCAAACCCTAAAAATAATGAACACTTAACAAAATAATGCATAAAATATTTTTAATGAAATAATGACATGTAGAATATTAATATAAAAATACGTTAAATACATTATTACACATTATTAGTACACTTGCGCTTCACTTTCCGTCAATTCATCTTTATATTCATTGATGATAATGTCTGCTAATGTTCTTTTTATTCTGCCTGCGATTTCACTGTCTATTGTCACATTATTTTTACATAGATGGCAGTTTTGACACATTGACAAGATATGATTTATGATGTTGGTGCAGGAGTATGCTTGTCTTCTTCTTGTTCTCTTTAAAATGCTAATACCGGAAAGATGATGATAGGATTTATCAACAGGTAATGTGTTACCAGAAGCCGTAGCAAGGAGTTGTCCCCGATCATCGACAATTATTTTTAAGTTTGCATTCTCTTTGAGCACTAATTTCTCTGGTAATGATACTCTTGAATATCCACCGTTTACACGATTGAAATTCTTGGGGACTCCAACGAAATCTAACTTCTCGCTGTCATGACAACGCATGCATACATTTCCAATAGTGTTACCGCTTGCACTCGTTTCATAGTTCAGGTATTTCTGCTTGTCAGCATTCAATACGACAATGATTTTTTCATGTGCACATACGTTCGTCAAATAATTCATCCTCACTTTTTTACAGATATGAATTGTGTGTTTATCCTTCCACTGCGTAAAAAATACTGATTTAATGCATGCAATAAACTAGGTAGTGTCGATAACCTGCCATAGAGTACCAGTGGGAAAGCCACGTCGTGTCCATGAACAAGCGCAGAGTCTGATTGGTAGAGCCGTAAGCATATTTCATGTCATTTTAAGATACGTAAAAAAGTTAAAAAAATACCATGTTAAAAAATTCAAAAAAGTATTTACAAATTGGGGAGGGGACTATTTGAGTTTGTAAATTGGTTTTAGGAATGACATTATGAATGGAACTTGTTCAGAAAATATAAAATAAAGCAATAAAAAAGTATTAAAAAAAAAAGGGAGCGGGGACCCCTTTGGGGGGGCCCGGGGAGGGTGTTTGGGGGACCCTTGGGGGAGGGATGTCCCTTCTGTGTCTCAATGCACAAAAAAAGTATAAAAAATAGGGGAGGGGAGGGGGGAGGTGGGAGGAGGAGGAGGAGGGAGGAGGGGAGGGGAGGTGGGAGGAGGAGGGAGGAGGAGGAGGAGGAGGGGAGGAGGAGGAGGAGGAGGGGAGGGGAAGGGGGAGGAGCGAGGAAGAGGGAGGGGGGCCCTTTGGGGCCAGGGGGGGCCCTTTGAGGACCGGGGGGAGGTCCTTTGGGGTCCGGGGTGCCCTTTGGGGTCCGGGGTGCCCTGTGGGGTCCCGGGTACCCGTTGGGGGTCCGGGGGGCCCTGTGAGGACCAGAGGAGGGGCTGTGAGGGTCTGAGGAGGGCGTTTGGGGGGTTGGGGCTCTATGGGAGCTTTGGGAGGCCTTTGAGTACCGGGGGCTTCCTTCGGGGTTGTGGTGGGGGATCGGAATCCTTTGGGGTTGGGGTAGAGGACCTCACAACACTGTTCAAATGGAACTTGTGTATTATAACGACCACACTCAAAACCTCTTCTAAAACCCTTTCTAAAATCTTCTTTCAAAATGTCTCTAACGGTTTCACCGAAATAATCCCATAAAATGGGTAAAACCGTTTCGCCCAAATAATCACTAAATGTAATTTCAGCGTGTTCCTTTTGTATGGTATCTCTGCGCTAACGCATTTCAAATTTCTAGGAAACCCTTTCCTACGTTAATCTCTTCATCTCATAAATTTTCCTAGCTAAACTATTAGGGTTTCGTTAGAATATCAATTTACCTCTCCGACTTAAAGCTCCGTGAAGCCGTATTTAAAAATAGAATTTCTATCTCTTTAGACTCCCGCATAATTCCAAGATAACAAGTGATGTCAATTATGATTCCTGATACTAAAGATCAATGAAGCCCTATTTGAAAATAGAATATTAATTTTTCTCTCTGACCTAAAGAAAGTTTATCCCTCAGACCTAAGATTAAAGAAGCCTTAATGTTTATTAATTCTCCCCTTCGTGAATCAATAATTTCCCCTAGATATTATGTAAATCAAGTTCACAGGTGCTACTCGTGACAGGCCTAAAGATTAAATAAGCCTTAATGTTTCTTAATTCCCCCTTCGTGAATCAATAATTTCCCCTAGCGATTATGTAAATCAAGTTCACAGGTGCTACTCGTGACATGACCACGTGGTTTATGGTTTTCCAAGTGAGAAAGTTCCTGTTTTTCAAATTCTCACTGACAAAAACCATAAAAACAGACATAAATGTGAGAAAGTTCCTTTTTTTCCATTATCAGTGATAAAACAATTAAACAGACATTAATTGCTTTTGACATACATAAATATGACAAAGCCACTGTTTTTCAAATTCTCACTGACAAAACCATTAAACATCCATGGACAACATCAAATAAATAGACAAACACACATAACCATCCAAGAAAACATACATAAATGTGACAAAATTCCTGTTTTTTCAAATTCTCACTGACAAAAACCATAAACCACGTGGTTCTCGTGTCAATATATGGTGTTAAAAAAGTTGTAGGTGGCAGCAGGGGTGAGGGATCGGAGTAACACCCCCTCCTCTACTCGTTTCTTTGCCCTTCAGCCAGGAAGTGCAATGGGGGGCTGGGGCCAGCCATCCTTTGCTTTCGCACACCCTTCCTGCTTACCTTCCCCCGTTTCTCCAGGTACTCATTTAGAGCTGGGTCGGCTCTAGCTAAACTTACAGAGTCACACCACTGACGCGCGTCCCAAACCAAATAACTGGCCACGCCAAGGATCGAACCCGTGCCCCTTGGACAAAGAATTCTTAACCCAGCACACGCCCACTTAGCCAGGACGGCTATACGGCTTGGTTGAGCATTGCATCAAAGCTTTTGAGCATTCTGTGGGAGATAAAAACCTTCCAAGTGGAGGGGGACTTAAGTAAACAGTGATTTTGGCCTTATGAGTAGTGTGTTATATTGCTACGCTGATTGCATATGGAATTACACAAACCTGAGGCATGAATATACAGTGCAGTTTAACTGGTACATTAGCTTACCAAGGACAGTGACATATTACTACGAACGATACACGATTTACCAGACTGGTTTTTGAGGCAACACCCATTTTTGGGGCCAATCAGAGAGAGCGAATACAGAGGGTACTCCATATATGGTAACTTGATTAGAGGCATGGATATACAGCGCAGTTTAACCGGTACATTGAGTTACCACGGTCATTCAACTATTATAATGACTGGTATATGCCTTAGCAGACAGGTTTTTGACTCGACAGTCAAGCCGCTCAGATTTCAGTCATAATTCAACTATTATCACGACCGGTATATGCCTTAGCAGACAGGTTTCTGGGCCATCACCCATTTTCTGGGCCAATCAGAGAGAGGTGATACAGAGGATATTCCATATACGGTAACTTGATTAGTAATCGGATTCAAATATAAGGAGTGATTTTAATTATCGAGATTGTGTAATGCAGCCAGACTGGCTTCTGAGGCAACACCTATTTTCTGGATAATTGCCTTTAGCTAAGACTGGTTTGCTTAGGAATGCGTCGCTGCTAATTAAAGAATGGGATGCTACACTCAGAATTGTTTAAGTTGAAAGTTATAGCATTTGCGTAAACTAACTCAATTTTCTTAGGAATGCATTACTGGTAATTAAAGAATGGGATGCTAAACTGAGAATTGTTTCAGAACATTCGCGTAAACTAACTTTATTTGCAAAAAATGGTATAGCATTTGCGAATTGGACTGTATGAACGATCTTAATTGAATAATAGGGAAAAAACAGAGATAGATAAAATTTGCAAATTGGATTGTATGAAGATGGTAAAAAAGGGCTAAACAGATTACCAGTTAAGGTAACCCAAAAGGGCTTGTTAACTCAGGCAATTTATTATAAATTTGGAACAACATCAATCTAAGAAAATGGTTAACGATGATAAAATGGCCTTGTGACTTGACCTAGCTTTACTTCTTCGATGTGTTCTGTATAATACACAAGTGGTGTTTGAACAGTGTTTTCAATTTAAAATAGGGTCTAACGTCATAGTACACTAAAAAGCTGATACTAATAGAGATGTAGATGTCAAGAAAAGAATTTTAATAATGAAGTTCAGAACATCCCTTAGAAATCCTTGCAAATCAAGTAGTGAGGTATATATGAGTATGAACCGTCAAGGATCATAAGCACCAATGACCCTAACCACTAGGGACATCCAAAGGTCCCCTATCCCCAAACTCCAAGAGGCCCCTCCCCCCAACTTTTTGGTCCCCATCCCCCCCCCCATTTTCTGTACTTTTTGAAGTTTTTTTCTTAACTTTTTTTTTATTATTTTTTTAACATGATATAGTTTTTTCAACTTTTTTTTACATCACTTACAATGACATAAAACATACATAAAAATTCATATTTAATATTTTGGAAACTCAAAATGAGAATGGTATAGATTCTACGAGTGATTGCGTAATATGACTAATGGTATATGCCTTAGCAGACAGGTTTCTGACTCGAGAGTCAACCCGGTCAGATTTCAGTCATAATATATACGAGGTGAACACCATTTAAGGTAAGTTCAATATCCCCAAAAAAAAGAAAGAAAAAAAAACCGGTCCATCTTGGTTAGAGGTTAATATATTCATTTTTTGAGTATAAAATACAGGTCCAAATTACAATTTTGTATAGTTTGAAAAGCTCTTTCAGCGGGTCAAATAGAATTTTTGGTTTTTTGATTCATTATTTGCACTGATAGTGATATGGAGAATTTCAAGCGAATGCTGGTGAGTAAATGTTTTCTTGTGTTATAATAAAAAGAAAACCATTTTGTGCTGCCATTAAGTCAGGATTTACTTATATTAGACTTATATGTAAATATACATGAATCAGATACTAGAATTGTAATAATTAACAATTACTTATTCAAATTCTTCCTCCTTTAGTAGCTACCACTGTGAGGGATTTAAGCCTTTCTTGGCCCTCGATGCAATGGGCTATGGGATATTATAGTGAATATAGCTATAAATTTAATAACATAAAATATGTGATTCAAGATGCGAAATGTATTAAGAACCTTACCTCTTTTCAGAGGTTAAGAGACATATTGTTTAATTAAAATAGGAAGCTTTTTTAAGGGTATAAGCAGCTTTAAAGTAGAGAGCATCATATTAAAAGTATATTTGGTTTAGCCTCCATCTAGGACTGCCGCTCTTTTCTCTATGTGTTTAAGTAGGTTCAAATTTATGTCCTTAAGTTTACGAGCTACCTAATGAGAAAATTGAAAATAATTTGTTATTTTAGGATGTTGTTGATTGAACCCCCCAGCAAAAGCGGGCAAAGTAGGATGTCACCCCTGGCAGCAATGTGAGTCATAGCAAAATGCACAATGAAAATACCCCCTTGCATATTTTCAAAGATTCGATTGCTACAAGAAAACGGATAAGGATGCTTGTAAAAACACAAGAAAAAGATATACATTCACTTCTATTTAAAGGAAGAGATATGAGGCGCTATACTCAGTTAGACCATGCAAGGAAGTATCCTATAGTGTCGTTATGCTAAATTTCCAATTAATCTGTTAATTTTCCTTTCTAAAAGCAGTATTTTTATGAATTCAAATAAATTTCGTTGACTTTTTTAATACTCCCATTACTCAAAAGGTCCAGAGATTCTTAGAATATAGTTTATATCCTAGTCCCCTGCGATATAACCTATTCATCACTTGAAAAGCCCATTATAACTGTTGATTTTTATCTATAAATAAACTTCAAAGTGCATTATAGAATGGGTTTGTTCCAGTTCGGCACCCATAGTCGACATTCTGGTACTATTCCTACTTGCATCGATAACTAAACTACCAAGTGAGAAAAAATTGTCATTTATAGCTGATTTGGAAGGGTAAATATCAACTTGACAACATCATCTTTCAATGTCAAGGTTACTAGTACTTCCATTCATAGTTGTATTCACGAGACCCAACTGATCATGCATCTAGCTTTTTTAATATTTTATACATTATAATTAGGTTTCTTAACCTTTCGTAGGTGTGTATTGCATGAAACTCATGATTTGAGATGTCTAATTTGCTATTTTGAACTTTTCTGAGGTAGATTTCCTAACCTTTCGTAGGTCTATGTCTGGTTTTATTAATAATATTTGATTTTCTAATAAAGTTGGGTTTTAATTTTCAGAAATAAGAACATACATGTTTAAAATACATCTGATTTTAATAATTGGGTACATTTTTGCAGATTTTTTAATAAAGTTGGGGTTTAGTTTTCAGAAATATGGACAGCCAACTTTAAAATACATCTGATTTTATTAATAACATTTGATTTTTTTATATAAAGTTGGGTTATAGTTTTCAGAAATAAGAACATCCATAACGTTCTGTTCTAAATTTTTCAGTAGAAGATAGAAACAGTTATACTTTGATTGTGAATATTCGTCATTAAGATAAAGAGTTCTTCTTTCATTCTGCGTTTTCTCAAAGAGATGTAAAAATTTTTAAGTTCTCTTTTGAAGATAAAAAGTTCCTCTTTAATTCTGAGTTTTCTCAATAAAGTAAAGGAAAAGTTCAACCTCCCTTCTGAATTTTCTCAAAGAAAAAAAAGTTACAGATCAATTCTAATTTTTTTTTCTTAAGAAAATAAAAAGTTTCCACTTCAGTTCTGAATTTTCGCAAAGATAGGAAACAAGTTTTGGGTTTCCTCTTGAGTTGACATCGTACCCTAAAAAAATAATGGAAACAATGACGAAGTAATGCATTAAAATATCCTTATTGTTATAATTACATGATAAATATCATACTAAAAATGAACTATGACACCGAAATGGAATAAGTATCATATCACGAGCAAATATTATGAAAAAAATTCATAATAGGCTTTGAAATAACCTTTATTTCTATGGATGAATGGGTGAAGCCTAAAACAAACAGAAATTAGAAATCCTTTGAAATCAAGTAGTGAGACGATTATGAGTATGAATCGTCAAGGATCGTTAGCACCAATGAACCTAACCACCAAGGACCCCAACCTCCAAAGGTCCCCATACCCCTAACCTCCAAGGGGCCCCCTCCCCCAATTTTTTGGCCCCCTCCCCCCATATTTTTTTGTTTGGGGGGGGGGGACTTCGAAATTATTTAACTTTTTTTACGTATCTTAAAATGACAGGAAATATACTTACGGCTGTAGCAATCGTACTCGATATGGATATGCGAGATTGAGATATCCGGGTTAGAGCTTAATATATTCAGTCTTTGAGTATAAAATACAGGTCCAAATAACAATTTTGTAAAGGTTGAAAAGCTAACTTCAAGAATATATGGTGTTTTCAATTGTAAATTCATTGGGTTGAAGAAGTCATCGTATGGGGTGATTTTTGAATGTCCGTTTTTATTGCTGACTAGAGATTTTAGAGAAGTCTCTTGTTATCACTGGCATATCAACTAAAATATGTATGCTTACAATAGAGACATGTGGCGCAATACATTATGCGTTATAAACAAACTAGGTTTAGATGATAGAGTGATACCCCCATTCTATGATGGAGGGAAGGATCTATCCATGGTACAAGAGGAAGTTAGAGAAATATGTAGTTTTTTGGTGTGTAACAGCACTATACACGAAAGAGAAGGTACCCACCGATAAACTTTTAATCGACAAATGCGAATCTGATATACCAATATTCAACTTGGAAGATTTTAATTGTGAGGTTTTTCCCAGTAGAATACACAACCCGGAGGACGAGGTTCGATTTTTTAGCATATGGGTTCCGATAAATATTCCTTCTCGGAATATGTGTAAAAGATATCCCAGGAAGAAGAAGAAGAACAACAAAATCCGTGATATAGATTGGGATCATACCAAGTGGACGATGAACAATGATGAATTTTTATAACACCCTTCACCCCCATGACTATCCAACGGTCTTTTTAAAGACCAAAAAATCTATAAACACTTCATAACCATGGTCACATGAATCTTTTCTGTGCCTTGACAGAAAACAAAACATCGCATCGTACTAGTCTGAAATAGTTTTTTTTGTACCATGTGAAAAAATTCACATAGGGTTTGATGCAATGAGCGGCTAATCATATCAATCTTTAGTATTACTTACCAAAACTCCAAAAACTGAATACTGAAAACTCATTGGGCACGAAAGGTAGTTTAGTTTTAATTCTGTATCCAAAAATTTATAGTTTACTAGGTTTTAGATTATTTATTAAAGTTACAAACAAAAACTAATGCTCATAAACTAAAGAAAGAGGGGAAACAACCCAGTAGGAATTTTCTTTCATATCTTGAGTAGAAGTACCCTTTTTAAGCATTAGAAGATATCATGCAGCGACAAAGTGTCGTTTATAACTGGTTTGTGCAGCAAAACAAATATTTTGGCCTAAATACAACAAAAAAGCTATCAAACATATAGGCTACGAGAAAGGCAATCAACTTAAAATTATCGATAAAGTTTGTACACAATCTTTTATATTCTGAAAGCAGGTTGCAACGCGACATTTTTCATATTTGAGCATAAAAGCAGTAAGTTAAAAGTGAAATACTATTATAGGCAATGGTTCGGAAGATTCATTTGGATTTGATTTTGATGTTGGATAAAAATTCAGTCATTTTTATATAAACTGCAATAGTTTCACGGAAAACATCTTTCAGCGTATTTTATTTTTAAATGAGAAGTGTTAAATGCAAATTCATTTTGGTTTTTATGTTGGATAAAAATTCGTTTATTTGTATAGAAACTGTAATAGTTTCACGGGAAGCATCTTTCAGCGTGTTTTAAGTTTAAAAAAAGCATTCATTGAAAATTAAATTTGATTTTGATATTGGATAGAAATCCATCCATTTTTATAGAAACTGCAATAGTTTCACGGAAAACATCTTTCAGCGTATTTTAAGTTTAAATGAAGAGTATCAAATGCTAATTCATTTTGATTTCGCTGTTGGAAAAAAGTCGTTAATTTTTATAGAAACTGCAATAGTTTGGCGAGAATCATCTTTTAGGGTGTATTGAGTTTAAATGAAAATTATTAAATTCAAATTCGTTTTGATTTTGATGTTGGATAAAAATTCGTTCATTTTTATAGAATCTGTAATAGTTTCGCGGGAATCATCTTTTAGGGTGTATTGAGTTTAAATGAAAATTATTAAATTCAAATTCATTTTGATGTTGGATAACAATTCCTTTATTCCTTTAGAATTTGCAATAGTTTCATGGAACGAATCTTTCAGGGTTTTTTAAGTTTAAAAGAAATGTAGTAAATGCAATTTCATTTTGATTTTGATGCTGGATAAAAATTCATTCATTAATTTTTATAGAAACTGCAAGAATTTCACGAAAACCATCTTTTAGCGTATTTTAAGTTTATATGCAAAGTTTTAAATGCAAATTCATTTTGATTTTGAAATTCGTTCATTTTTATAGAAACTGCAATAGTTTCACAGGAAGCATCGTTCAGCGTGTTTTAAGTTTAAAAGAAAATTATTAAATGGAAACTTATTTTAATTTTGTTGGTAAAAATTTAGTCATTTTTATAGAAACTGCAATAGTTTCACGGGAACTATCTTTCAACGTGTTTTAAGTTTACATGAAAAGTATTCATTGAAAATTAAATTTGATTTTGATGTTGGATAAAAATCCCTCCATTCTTATAGAAACTGCAATAGTTTCACGGAAAACATCTTCTGATTTAATACATGCAATAAACTAGCTAGTGTCGATAACAGGATATAGAGTACCAGTGGGAAAGCCGCATCGTGTCTCTGAACAAGCATAGAGTACGATTGATAGAGCCGTAAGCATATTTCATGTCGTTTTAAGATACGTAAAAATCAAAGTGTCAGAGTAAATTGAATTTAGGTTCAGACACAGAGTCAAAGTGAGAAAGACATGCAAAAAGTTGGGTTAATCTAGGTTCACTTAGAGTGGCGCCACTCTAAGTGAACCTAGATTAACCCGACTTTTTGCTTGTCTCTCTCACTATGACTGTGTGTCTGAGCGGTTTTGCTGCCATCTATAATCTATCTAACCTAAATTCAATTCATGAGCCTAGATTAACCCAACTTTTTGCATGTCTGTCTCACTATGACTGTGTGTCTGAGCGGGTGTGCTGCAATCTATAATCCATCTAACCTAAATTCAATTCACTCTGACAATTAGATTTTTACGTATCTTAAAAGGATATGAAATAAGCTTACGGCTTGCCTTTCTCGTAACCTTTATGCTTGATATCTTTTTTGTTGTATTTAGGCCAAAATATTTGTTTTGCTGCACAAACCAGTTGTAAACGACACTTTGTCGCTGCATGATATCTTCTAATGCTTAAAAAGGGTACTTCAACTCAAGATATGAAAGAAAATCCCTACTGGGGTGTGTCCCCTTTTTCTTTAATTTATGAGGATTGGCTTTTGTTTGTAGCTTTGACAAATAGTCTAAAACCTAGTAAACTATACATATTTGGATACAGAATTAAAATTAAACTATCTTTCGTGCCTAATGAGTTTTCAGCATTCAGTTTTTGGAGTTTTGGTAAGTGATACTGAGGGTTGATCTGATTAGCCGCTTATTGCATCAAAGCCTTTGTGAATTAATTTCACATGGTACAAAAAAAACTATTTCAGACTGGTATGATGCGATGCTTTGTTTTCTGTCAAGGCACAGAAAATATTCATGTGACCATGGTTACGAAGTATTTATAGATTTGTTGGTCTTTAAAAAGACCATTGGATAGTCATGGGGGTGATGGGTGTTATAAAAATTCATTATCGTTCATCATCCACTTGGTGTGATCCCAATCTATATCATGGATTTTGTTGTTCTTCTTCTTCCTGGGATATCTTATGCACGTATTCCGAGAAGGAATATTTATCGGCACCCATCTGCTAAAAAATTGAACCTCGTCCTCCGGGTTGTGTATTTTACTGGGAAATACCTCACAATTAAAATCTTCCAAGTTGAATATTGGTATTTCAGATTTGCATTTTTCGATTAAAAGTTTATCAGTGGGTACATTCCCTTTCGCGTATAGTGCTGTTACACCAAAAAAACTACAAATTTCTCTAACTTCCTCTTGTACCATGGATAGATCCTTCGCTTCATCATAGAATGGGGGTATCACTCTATCATATAAACCTAGTTTGTTCATAACGCATAATGTATTGCGCCAAATGTCTCTATTGTAAGCATAAATATTGTAGTTAATATGCCAGTGATAACAAGAGACTTCTCTACGATCTGTAGTCAGCAATAAAAACACGCATTCAAAAATCAACCCAAATGATGACTTCTTCAAGCCAATTAATTCACAATCGAAAACACCATATATCCTTGAAGTTAGCTTCTCAAACTATACAAAATTATAATTTGGACCTGTATTTTATACTCAAAGACTGAATATATTAAGCTCTAACCCGGCTATCTCAATCTCGCATATCTATATCGAGTACGATTGCTATAGCCGTAAGCATATTTCCTGTCATTTTAAGAAACGTAGAAAAAGGTGAATAATTTCGAAGTCCCCCCCCCCAAAAAAAATATGGGGGGAGGGGACCCTAAAGTTGGGGGAGGGGCCCCCTTGGAGGTTGAGGGTATGGGGACCTTTGGAGGTTGAGGTCCTTGGTGGTTAGGGTCATTGGTGCTAACGATCCTTGACGATTCATACTCATAATCGTCTCACTACTTGATTTCCAAGGATTTTTAATTTCTGTTTTTTTTTAGGCTTAACCCATTCATCCACAGAAATAAAGATTATTTCAAAGCCTATTATAAAATTTTTTCATAATGTTTTCTCGTGAAATGATACTTATTCCATTTCGGTGTCATAGTTCATTTTTAGGATGACATTTATCATGTAATTATAACAATAAAGATATTTCAATGCATTACTTCGTCTTTGTTTCCATTATTTTTTTATGGTGCGATGTCAACCCCAGAAGAAACTCAAAACTTGTTTCCCGTCTTTAAAAAATTCAGAACCGAAGTTGAAACTTTTTATTTTCTTTTGAAAAAAAAAATTAGAATTGATCTGTAACTTTTTTTTCTTTGAGAAAATTCAGAAGGGAGGTTGAACTTTTTCTTCACTTTATTGAGAAAACTCAGAATTAAAGAGGAACTTTTTATCTTCAGAAGAGAACTTGAAAATTTTTACACCTCTTTGAGAAAACGCAGAATTAAAGTAGAACTCTTTATCTTCATGGCAAATATTCACAATCAAAGTATAACTGTTTCTATCTTCTACTGAAAAATTTAGAACAGAACGTTATGGATGTTCTTATTTCTGAAAACTATAACCCAACTTTATATAAAAAAAATCAAATGTTATTAATAAAATCAGATGTATTTTAAAGTTGGATGTCTATATTTCTGAAAAATAAACCCCAACTTTATTAAAGAATCTGCAAAAATGTACCCAATTATTAAAATCAGATGTATTTTAAACATGTATGTTCTTATTTCTGAAAATTAAAACCCAACTTTATTAGAAAATCAAATATTATTAATAAAACCGGACATAGACCTACGAAAGGTTAGGAAATCTACCTACGAAAGGTTAGGAAAACTATAACTCTAACTAAAACTCTAATCTAAGACTCTAAACTAAAATTCTAAATTCTAACTAAAACTCTAAGCTAAGACTCAAAACTCTAAACAAAAACTCTTAACTAAAACTAAACTATAATTCTAACTGAAACTCTAATTTAAGACTCTAAAGTAAAACTCTAAACTCTAAACTAAAACTCTTAACTACTATAACTCTAACTAAAACTTTAAGCTAATACCAAACTGAAACTCTAAACTAAAACTCTTAACTAAAATTAACTAAAACTCTGAACTAAAACTCTTAACTAAAATTAAACTAAACTATAACTCTAACTAAAACTCTAAGCTAAGACTCTAAACTAAAACTCTGAATTAAAACTAAACTAAACTATACCTCTAACTAAAACTCTAAGCTAAGACTCAAAACTGAAACTCCAATATCTAAACTAAACTAATCTATAACTCTAAAAAAAAAACTCTAAGCTAAGACTCTAAACTAAAACTTTTAATTCTCAACTAAAAATAAAGTAAACTATAAATAGAACTAAAACTATATGCTAAGACTCTAAACTAAAACTCTAAACTCTAATTAAAACTCTCAGCTAAGACTCTAAGCTCTAAACAAAAACTTTTAACTAAAACTAAACTAAACTATACCTCTAACTAAAACTCTAAGCTAAGACTCAAAACTGAAACTCCAATATCTAAACTAAACTAATCTATAACTCTAAAAAAAAACTCTAAGCTAAGACTCTAAACTAAAACTTTTAATTCTCAACTAAAACTAAACTAAACTATAAATATTACTAAAACTCTAAGCTAAGAAGCTAAACTAAAGATCTTAATTCTAACTAAAACTCTAAGCTAAGACTCTAAACTCCAAACAAAACTCTTAACTAAAACTAAATTATAACTCTAACTAAAAATCTAAGCTAAGACTCTAAAGTAAAACTCTAAACTCTAAATTAAAACTCTTAAACTACTATAACTCCAACTAAAACTGTAAGCTAATACAAAACTGAAACTCTAAATTAAAACTCTTAACTAAAATAAACTTAAACTCTGAACTAATACTCTTAACAAAAATTAAACTAAACTATAACTCTAACTAAAACTCTAAACTCTTAAGTCTAAACTAAGACTCTTAACTAAAATTAAACTAAACTATAATTCTAACTAAAACTCTAAGCTAAGACTCTAAGCTAAAACTCTAAACTAAAACTCTTAACTAAAACTATACTACAGCTCTAAACTAAAATTCTTTACTAAAACGAAACTACAAGTCTAAACTAAAATTCTTAACTAATACTAAACTAAACTAAAAGTGCAACGAAAAACTCTAAGCTAAGACTCTAGGCTAAAATTCTAAACTAAAACGTTTAGCTAAAACTAAGCTGCAAGTTCAAAACACTTAACTAAAACTAAAATAAAATATAACTCTAACTAAAACTTTAAGTGCTGAGAGTCAAACTTGCAACTCTAGACTCTGAACTATAGCTAAACTAAACTATAACTCCAACTAGAACTGTAAGCTAAAATCAAAGTAAAACTGAAGTATGGAGGGGGGCTCTTCGGGGTCCCCTTTGGGGGCGCCGGGGGGCCCTTTGGGGGTGCCGGGGGGCCCTTTTGGGTTGGGGTAGGGGGAAGGCTTTGGGGTTGGGGTAGGGGGGCCCTCTGGGGTTGGGGTAGGGGGGCCCTCTGGGGCTGGGGTAGGGGACCTCACAACACTGTTCAAATGGAACTTGTGTATTATAACGATCACAGAGTTTCACCCCAAATCATCTTCTAAAATGTCTCAAACTGTTTTGCCTAAATCATCTTCTAAAATGTCTCAAACGGTTTCGCCCAAATAATCCCTAAACGTAATTTCTGCGTGTTCCTTTGTTTTGGCATCCCTGCGCTGTCACATTTGAAATTCCCAAAAAAACATTTCCCGCGTTAATCTCTTCATCTCAAAGGTGTTCTTGGTTGCTCTAGATAGGCTTCGATATAATATTAATTTATCTCTGTGACCTAAAGATCAGAGAAGCCATATTTAAAAATGTAATTTATATCTCTTTAGAGTCTCGTATAATTCTTAAGAAACAAGTGATGTCATTTATTCCTCAGACTTAAAGATCAAAGAAGCTATAATGTTTCCCCTCTTGTCCTAGTCGATTATGTAATCAATTTCTCGAAAATCCACTTCCCCCTTTTGTCCTACATCAATACATCTCTCCCCCGTTAATGCGCATGTGCAAACTTCGTCCCGGAGACAATACACCTAGACAAACAACAACAAATTAATTGACCTTTAAAGAGGTGTCATTGACCCTTTAGAATCAATAAACCATGAAAATACATCAAAGTGAGAAAAATCCTGTTTTTTCATTCTCAGTGACAAAAACCATAAAAACATGCATAAATTATGTGCGCCCGGGAGATATTATGCCCTTCCTACTGACAGCATTATCCCAACTCCAGCCTGGTGCCGGGATTCATTTCTGCTGTAAATTAGCGAGACACCCTCTCCTAGTTGTTCATGTCCAGATCCAATCAACCTGACTTCGTTAGTTTTTTTTACGCTTCCTTTATAATAATAATAATAATAATGTATTATTAAAGCTTTTTACAGCCATATACAAAACAAAAAAGAAAAGAAAAAGGATAAATAAAATGAAGACATACTAAAATCACTATCCTCTTAATCAACATTCATACCTAAGGTAAAGTGAAGGTATCATCTCGCATAAAGGGTCATCTTCATCTGAAATAAAATCTACATTTAATTCTTGTTGTACGGAAGTATATGCGTTAAAATATCCTGCTAGAAAAACTAAATCCCTTGGGTAATGAGATTTCACTGAACTCAACTCTTCCTCTAATATATACCATGTATCCTCAATACAGTATGAGCTATTTTCTGGGAAAACATATGCAAATCCAAAAATAAACCATTTTTCCAGAATAATACCATTATAACATAATACCAAATAAACCGTTTGAATAATACCAAAATAAACCATTTTTCCATTTTTTCTGATTTACTTGACAGACGACGCAAATTTTTGATTATGTCACTCTTTACAAGTAGAAAACTGAGTCAATGCTTTGTTGATGAAATGAAATATTGAATTCAGCCACTACATTCTAGGTAAGTGATGTTAGAGGATGCTTTGAAATATTGTAAGGAACATTCGATCAAATTGTTTAAAACTTTTAAGAAACGATTTAACTTATTTGACCGACGATTATCGTTTTGACCGTTTTGATGAATCTTAAACAAAGAAACGAACGTTTGCTTAAAGAAACTCTCGTATTCCTATTCCATAGTTTCTATAGTTCCACTCGAAAAACTTCGTATCCACGCACTATAACATCTGTCTCTGGCAACAACCATGTCTCTACAAAACACGTCACCATTGCTGTCAAAAATGAATTATTTAAACACAACTCTCTCTTGTTTCTTAAACCTTGTATATTCCATGTGACTAAGGACAGTTTTTGTATATGGCTTGTATCCTATCCAGTAAACATGAATGGTGGCTTTTCGTGAGGCATCTGTGACCACCGGTTTTTCGGTTTTTTGTCCATTTTTGAGCCACTGTTCGTTCTTACACTTCTTTTCCCTTGTTTGTGGTCATCATTGGGGCTTATAATAGAATCTAAAGTTCTTTTCCCTTTTACCGATCCTTCGTTTAGCCGGCTTCCGCCTGGTGTGGCAGGATCCGCAGTAGTCATTGGCTTTTCGTAGACAGTTGCATCACTATCGCTAGCGTTACTACTTTCTATGTCCGAACAAGAGTCACTATCACTTGAAGGGGATCGTATGTAGGCCCGACGAGGAATAGAATCCCTTTTTGAACTATCAACTCCGGTCGGTTGCTGACCATTTTCCGATTTTGCAGCCTCCACGACCTTTTTTTTATAAAAATCATAAGAAAAAATCTGGTTGTCTATGTAAATTTTGTACCACGCAATTTCAATGCTCTGTTTTCACTTATAGCTTGGGTTATCAGGGGTCTTAATGCTTTTCGGGCCTCCCGTTTCTCTGGTGTATAGTCTGGGGTGACTGAAATCCCATTTCTTTTAAACAGTTTAGCATTGCGTAGGACAGCATCACGAGTCATTTTGGACATGAATTTAACACGGATAGTGCGGGGGTTCGAGGGTCCTCTCAGTCGAAGAGCATCTCGTATTTCATTTTTTGATAGTGAAAGGTTGGGCACAGAATTGTTAATACATGCTATAATGTCCTCACTTAGTTTATAGTTCGGATTATTTGGATGCGGCATCCCATAAAACATAAGATTGGTTTGTTTTAGTTCCTTTTCCAATCTAAAATTTCTCTTACGTGACTCCTTTAATTCACTCTTAATTTCTGCGATTTCTTGGGATGTCTTTACTTGATTTATGGCAAAGTCCTGCAACTTAGATTCTATCCCTGCCAAAATTGATTGTGCATTTTGAATGCTTTTCGTCAGATGTGGAATATTTGAAACTGCTTTTTTTATTTCCCCTAAAGTCTGGGCAATGTCCTGATCTCTCATCATAACTATCATAACTATCATACGATATAGTTATGATATACGATATCATAACTACATTAACTTCATACGATCCCAAACTTTTTTTTTAGTGACTCTTATATCCTTTTGATCTCCGTAGCAGAAAACAATGAAGCTTTCTCGGTCTTTGCTATCCGTAACGATCTGCAGGACTCTGACTGGCCATAACGGGAATCCTTGGAAATGAGCTAGGATTAAATTAAACTGTTTGAAGGGCATCTTGAAGACAAAACGAGAAAAAATCAAAAAACACTTTTCTTTTACTTAGCAGGCCGACGGATGGCATTGGCAATCACCTTCGTGGCGCGTGGCCCGACGGACCGTGGAGACCTAAAAACAGTTATTCCATCGTACTCTGGCATCCACAGCAACGTTAATAATATTATACAATTATCCAAAGCAAATTGTTCACATAGCTATACAGTATTGTACACAATCTCACTTGTTGCGCAATGAAATAAATATCCAAACTATAATCCCCTGTGAAAACCGGCTAAACAATATAAACTGGTTTAGATATTTATAGGTCAAAAACTTGCAAAAGACTGAAAAAGCTGCTGAACAAAAAGCTGCAGCTCTTTGATCAAAAAGCTGCAAAATAGTTGTTGTCCCTTTATATGAGTGTGAACCCAGGTGTTGTCAAAAGCGTTGTCTTAATAGGTGTACTAACGCGTTTTAAGGTGTAACAGCGTGATTAGTCGATGGTGCTACGGTGCAGTAGCGTGGCTCACAAAATATAGTGCCGTATTTAACCTAGCGTTATTATTCGGGAAGTGGGTCTACACAGATTTAGCAGTTTTGGTTACTGCACCTTAACGCATGTTAGTACACCCACTAAGAAGAGCAAGGCACGGTACCTTTCATTCACAAAATAACAAATATTCGAACATTTCTTTTATTTTTCAAATTTGATTAGAAAAATCACAGCACAAAATCACATTGCCACTGAGCTCTTGTTTGAAATGAATATTGAAAATCCTAGAAAAATCATACATTTTTTCAACGTGGGTAAGAAAAAAACGCATGGCCCCTGAGCTATTTTTGAAATAACATTAAGAAAAAAACACATTGCTGTTCTCAAAAGTAGGTAAGAAAAAGCTACTTCATTTATTGTGGGGTCACCCTTTCATGAGCCTGGCTGAATGTCAGGAAAATACTTCGAATCAGAAATTTGCTGAAGAAGTCGTGATCAGCTCGTATCAAACGATACGGGAACGGATTCTTACGAGTTAACCTTATCTCAGACGCATACCTAGATGAAATATAAATATCGCGATCTCGGCAGCGAACTTCAATTTTTTATGCACGCTGTCGCATTCCATTTGCGTATTCATCTTTTCAAGATGTTTTTGAGCTATCGTAATGTTTTTCTCACATGCATAGTTTACAAAAGGATTCAACAGAACACTATTCCGGTTTTGATAACTACAACCATCACTCCACAAGATAATCGTCTCTGCATTTGGGTAAGTTCAACACAAGTCATCCAGTCTTTTTACAACGCAAGTAGTGAATTCTGAGGAATTCAACTGTCCCTCCGTCTCGTCCCTCAATATATTCAGTGCGTCGAACGAGACTAGGTCATATGAAGTCCAGTTGTGAATGACAACTTTTCTTCTGTAGTAATGGAATGAAGCCTTGATTTGGGGATATAGAAGGGTCGACTACAAATTGTGTATCTCGAACAACAATTCTGCCTGCACTCTTACTTGCATCATCTTTGTATTTCTTCTTGACAGACAAAGCATGTTCTTTACATGTCATACGTCACTGATATGCTTCCTCATTAGAATATCCCAAGCTTGTATGCAATGCAGACATCACACTGGTCTTTCTTTGGTTTGAAAATGGCCAAACCTTTGTCTTTTAAAAGATCTCTGGACGCACTGATGCCAACAGTGTCTTTTCCAAGCTTCTCTGCTTCTGTCTGGTAAGTAGAGAATACTTCATTCAAAGATCCAAAGGGATACTCAAAATATTTCGTAGAGTCACAGGACCTACAATAGTGTGAGGGAAGCTTTGGTAGATCTTCCAAGAATTTCAGGACAAACTCTCAAAGTTCTGCAAAACCAGCGAATTTTCTTGTATCCATACTTGGCAAGATCGATGGGTGATAAGGATCACTTGACTGATGAATGCCCACTACTGCAGCAGCTGATGTCTAATTCCTAACCTGCCACTCACCCACGCAAAGTCTGTTCAAAAACATTGATTTGCAAGCCACCAACAGTCCCTGTGAGGTTTTCAAGCGGTACTTGATGGTTGAAGTACGTATTGAGGAGCTGCCATTCATTTTCTTTCTTTTGTCATCACAGTCAACAATAGTTGCAATATATATTTTCCTCTGCTCCCACGACATTTTAGGGGGATTTTACCGCGTGGGTACTTTTCCGGGAGGAATACGTTAGACCCTATCTTGACTGATATTTTCAATCATTGAATTGAAAAAGGCATAAAAATACTAAGTATTTTTTGGGAAACATTCTTCGAAGATTTTTTGGATATTTATTTTAATTGGCTACCTAAAAGATGAACATCTGATATATTCCTTAATGCACTTTCCAAATCCAGAGCAGTAGCACTGCCTAAGTAGAGATCTATATGGCTTCAATGCTTTACTTGTTAATTATTACTTACACCAGGGGAAAGCATAGAGGCCGCAAAGGTCTTTATAAAGTCCTCCCCAACAGTGGCAATTTTATTGGTAATCACTGGTGGAATCATGTCATCATCAGCTGACAATTTATGAATGAACATGGAACCCAACGAGACATCTACAGCATACTATAGATTTTGATCCGAATGCTGAAGAGCCGTTATCCACGATTGGAGGCTGTAAGCCTCCTGGCCAAGGTTTTATATAATAAAAAATCAATTGAATATCTTAAAATTTCTGTTCGGCGGCAATTTGGCCCCCTTTAAAGCATATAAATGGAGTTTTTTTTTGAAAACATTGCATGCTATTGTAATCGAATCACGTTTGACAAATAAAAAGGGCACTAGAACTTTCGATTTCCAATTTAGCCCCCTCCTAAGTTTCTATGGCCAACATTTCTATATAAAGTGGTTGGAAGAAAACAAAAAAAGTACACATAAGAGTAGTGTCTTATATTGCTACGCTGATTGCATTTGGAATTACACAGGCCTGAGGCATGAATATACAGTTCAGTTTAACAGGCACATTGACATATTACTACGAACAATACACGAGTTACCGGACTGGTTTCTGAGGCAACACCCATTTTTGGGGCCAATCAGAGAGAGCAAATACAGAGGGTACTCCATATATGGTAACTTGATTAGAGACATGAATATACAGTGCAGTTTAACAAGTACATTGAGTTACCACGATCATTCAACTATTATTATGACTGATATATGCCTTAGCAGACAGGTCTCTGACTCGACAGTCAAGTCGCTCAGATTTCAGTCATAATTCAACTATTATCACGAACGGTATATGCCTTAGCAGACAGGTTTCTGGGCCAAAACCCATTTTCTGGGCCAATCAGAGAAAGGTGATACAGAGGGTATTCCAAATACGGTAACTTGATTAGTAATCGGATTCAAATATAAAGATTGATTTTCATTCTCGAGATTGTGTAATGCAACCAGACAGGTTTCTGAGGCAATACCTATTTTATGGATAATTGCAATTAGTCAAGACTGGTTTGCTTAGGAATGCGTCGCTGCTAATTAAAGAATGGGATGCTACACTCAGAATTGTTTAAGTTGAAAGTTATAAAATTTGTGTAAACTAACTGAATTTAATTAGGACTGCATTACTGGTAATTAAAGAATGGGATGGTACACTCCGAATTGTTTGAGAACATTCGCGTAAACTAACTTTATTTGCGAAAAATGGTATAGCATTTGCGAATTGGACGGTATGAACGATCTTAATTGAATAATAGGGAGAAAACAGAGCTAGATAACATTTGCGAATTGAATTGTATGAAGGTGGTAAAAAAGGGTTAAACTGATTACCAGCTAAGGTAACCCCGAAGGGCTTGTTAACTCAGAAAATTTATTATAATTTTGGAATAACATCAATCTACGAAAATGGTTAACGATGATAAAATGACCTTGTGACTTGACCTAACTTTACTTCTTCGATGTGTTCTGTATAATACATAAGTGGCGTTTGAACAGTGTTGCCAATTTAAAATAGGGTCTAACGTTATAGTACACTAAAAAGTTGATGTTACCAGAGATGTAAATGTCAAGAAAAGAAATTTAATAATGAAGTTCAGAACAACCCTTAGAAATCCATGCCAAATGAAGAAGAGAGGTATATATGAATATCATCCATTAAAGATCATAAGCCCCAATGACCCTTAACGCCAAGGACCTCCAAAGGTCCCCTATCCCCAAACTCCGAGGGACCCCTCCCCCCAACTTTTTGGTCGCCATCCCCCCCCCCATTTTTTATACTTTTTTTGAAGTTTTTTTTTTATTTATTTTGTTATTTTTGAACATGATATATTTTTTCAACTTTTTTTTACATCACTTAGAGTGACAAGAAACATACTTAAAACATAAAAATTCACATTTAATATTTTCGAAACTCAAAATGAGAATGGTATAGATTCTACGAGTGATTGCGTAATAAGACTACTGGTATATGCCTTAGCAGACAGGTTTCTGACTCGACAGTCACCCCGGTCAGATTTCAGTCATAATATATACGAAGTGAACAGCATTTAAAGTAATTTCAATATCCCAAAAAAAAGAAAAAATAACCGGTCCATCCTGGTTAGAGGTTAATATATTAATTTTTTTAGTATAAAATACAGGTCGAAATTACAATTTTGTATAGTTTGAAAAGCTCTTTCAGCGAGTCAAATAGATACCCTTCCAAATCAGCTATAAATAACAATTTTTTCTCACTTGATAGTTTAGCTATTGAGGCAAGTAAGAATATTATCAGAACTTCAACTCTGGATGCCGAACTGGAACAAACCCATTCTATAATTCACTTCAAAATATATTTTTAGATAAGAAATCAACAGTTATAATGGGCTTTTCAAGTGATGAATAGGTTATATCGCAGGGGATTAGGATATAAAATATATGCTAAGAATCTCTGGATTTTTTGAGTAATGGGAGTATTAAAAAAGTCAACAAATTTTATTTGAAATCATAAAAATACTGCTTTTAGAAAGGAAAATTCACAGATCAATTGGAAATTTAGCATAACAACACTATAGGATACTTCCTTGCATGGTTTAACTGAGTATAGCGCCTCACATCTCTTCCTTTAAATAGAAGTGAATGTCTATCTTTTTCTTGTGTTTTTACAAGCATCCTTATCCGTTTTCTTGTAGCACTCGAATCTTCAAAAATGCGCCATGGGGTATTTTCATTGTGTATTTTGCGATGACTCACATTGCTACCAGGGGTGAAATCCAACTTTGCCCGCTTTTGCTGGGGGGTTTGATCAACAACTTCCTAAAATAAAAAATCATTTTCAGTTTTCTCACTAGGTAGCTTGTAAACTTAAAGGCCTAAATTTCAACCTACTTAACCACATAGAGAAAATAGCAGCAGTCCTAGATGGAGGCTGAACCTTGTATATTTTTAATATAATGCTCTTTATGTTAAAGCTGTTTATACTTTTTAAAAAGCTTCCTATTGTAAATAAACAGTGCGTCTCTTAACCTCTGAAACGTGGTAAGGCTCGTAATACATTTAGCATTTTGAATGGCATATTTTATGTTATTAAATTTATAGCTATGTTCACTAAAATATCCCATAGCTTATTGCATCGAGGGCCAAGAAAGGCTTAAATCCCTCACAGTGGTAACTACTCAAGGAAAAATTTGAATAAGTAATTGTTAATTGTTACAATTCTAGTATCTGATACATACATATTTCCATATAAGTATAAAATAAGTCAATGCTGAATTAATGGCAGCACAAAATGGTTTTCTTTTTATTATAAAACAAGGAAGAATGTACTCACCAGCATTCGCTTGGAATTCTCCATATCACTATCAGTGCAAATAGTTCATCAAAAACCAAAAAATATATTTGACTCGCTGAAAGAGCTTTTCAAACTATACAAAATTGTAATTTCGACCTGTATTTTATACTAAAAAAATGAATATATTAACCTCTAACCAGGATGGACCGGTTATTTTTTCTTTTTTTCGGGATATTGAAATTACTTTAAATGCTGTTCACTTCGTATATATTATGAATGAAATCTGACCGGGGTGACTGTCGAGTCAGAAATCTGTCTGCTAAGGCATATATCAGTAGTCATATTACGCAATCACTCGTAGAACCTATACCATTCTCATTTTGAGTTTCGAAAATATTAAATGTGAATTTTTATGTTTTAAGTATGTTTCTTGTCATTCTAAGTGATGTAAAAAAAAGTTGAAAAAATATATCATGTTCAAAAATAACAAAATAAATAAAAAAAAACTTCAAAAAAAGTATAAAAAAATTAGGGGGGGGGGATGGTGACCAAAAAGTTGGGGGGAGGGGCCCCTCGGAGTTTGGGGATAGGGGACCTTTGGATGTCCCTGGTGGTTAGGGTCATTGGTGCTTATGATCCTTGACGGCTCATACTCATATATATCTCACTACTTGATTTGCAAGGATTTCTAAGGATTGTTCTGAATTTCATTATTAAAATTCTTTTCTTGACATCTACATCTCTATTAGTATCAGCTTTTTAGTGATTTATAACGTTAGACCCTATTTTAAATTGACAACACTGTTCAAACGCCACTTATGTATTATACAGAAAACATCGAAGAAGTAAAGCTAGGTCAAGTCACAAGGTCATTTTATCATCGTTAACCATTTTCGTAGATTGATTTTATTCCAAAATTATAATAAATTTTCTGAGTTAACAAGCCCTTCGGGGTTACCTTAGCTGGTAATCAGTTTAACCCTTTTTTACCACCTTCATACAATTCAATTCGCAAATGTTATCTAGCTCTGTTTTCTCCCTTTTATTCAATTAAGATCGTTCATACAGTCCAATTCGCAAATGCTATACCATTTTTCCTAAATAAAGTTAGTTTACGCGAATGTTCTGAAACAATTCTGAGTGTACCATCCCATTCTTTAATTACCAGTAATGCATTCCTAAGAAAATTGAGTTAGTTTACGCAAATGTTATAACTTTCAACTTAAACAATTCTGAGTGTAGCATCCCATTCTTTAATTAGCAGCGACGCATTCCTAAGCAAACCAGTCTTGACTAATTGCAATTATCCATAAAACAGGTGTTGCCTCAGAAACCAGTCTGGTTGCATTACACAATCTCGATAATGAAAATCACTCCTTATATTTGAATCCGATTACTAATCAAGTTACCGTATATGGAATACCCTCTGTACCACCTCTCTCTGATTGGCCCGGAAAATAGGTTTAGGCCCAGAAACCTGTCTGCTAAGGCATATACCGGTCGTGATAATAGTTGAATTATGACTGAAATCTGAGCGGCTTGACTGTCGAGTCAGAAACCTGTCTGCTAAGGCATATACCAGTCATGATAATAGTTGAATGACCGTGGAAACTCAATGTACCGGTTAAACTGCACTTTATATTCATGTCTCCAATCAAGTTACCGTATATGGAGTACCCTCTGTATCTGCTCTCTCTGATTGGCTCCAAAAAATGGGTTTTGCTTCAGAAACCCGTCTGGTAACTCGTGTATTGTTCGTAGTAATATGTCAATGTGCCTGTTAAACTGAACTGTATATTCATGCCTCAGGCCTGTGTAATTCCAAATGCAATCAGCGTAGCAATATAAGACACTACTCTTATGTGTACTTTTTTTGTTTTCTTCCAACCACTTTATATAGAAATGTTGGCCATAGAAACTTAGGAGGGGCTAAATTGGAAATCGAAAGTTCTAGTGCCCTTTTTATTTGTCAAACGTGATTCGATTACAATATCATGCAATGTTTTCAAAAAAAAACTCCATTTATATGCTTTAAAGGGGGCCAAATTGCCGCCGAACAGAAATTTTAAGATATTCAATTGATTTTTATTATATAAAACCTTGGCCAGGAGGCTTACAGCCTCCAATCGTGGATAACGGCTCTTCAGCATTCGGATCAAAATCTATAGTATGCTGTAGATGTCTCGTTGGGTTCCATGTTCATTCATAAATAGTCAGCTGATGATGACATGATTCCACCAGTGATTACCAATAAAATTGCCACTGTTGGGGAGGACTTTATAAAGACCTTTGCGGCCTCTATACTTTCCCCTGGTGTAAGTAATAATTAACAAGTAAAACATTGAAGCCATATAGATCTCTACTTAGGCAGTGCTACTGCTCTGGATTTGGAAAGTGCATTAAGGAATATATTAGATGTTCATCTTTTAGGTAGCCAATTAAAATAAATATCAAAAAAATCTTCGAAGAATGTTTCCCAAAAAATACTAAGTATTTTTATGCCTTTTTCAATTCAATGATTGAAAATATCAGTCAAGATAGGGTCTAACGTATTCCTCCCGGAAAAGTACCCACGCGGTAAAATCCCCCTAAAATGTCGTGGGAGCAGAGGAAAATATATATTGCAACTATTGTTGACTGTGATGACAAAAGAAAGAAAATGAATGGTAGCTCCTCAAGACGTACTTCAACCATCAAGTACCGTCTGAAAACCTCGCAGGGACTGTTGGTGGCTTGCAAATCAATGTTTTTGAACACATTTTGCGTTGGCGAGTGACAGTTTAGGAATTAGACATGAGCTGCTGTAGCAGTGGGAATCCACCAATTAAGTGATCCTTATCACCCATCAATCTTGCTACGTATGGATACAAGAAAATCCGCTGGTTTTGCAGAACTTATAGAGTTTGCTCTGAAATTCTTTGAAGATCTACCAAAGCCTGCCTCACACTATTGTAGGTTCTGGGACTCTAAGAAATATTTTGAGTATCCCTTTGGATCTTTGACTGAAGTATTCTCTACTTACCAGACAGAAGCAGAGAAGCTTGGAAAAGATACTTTTGGCATAAGTGCGTCCAGAGATCTTTTAAAAGACAAAGGTTTGGCCCTCTTCAAACCAAAGAAAGACCAGTGTGATGTCTGCATTGCATACAAGCTTGGATATTCTAATGAGGAAGCATATCAGGGACGTATGAAACGTAAAGAACATGCTTTGTCTGTCAAGAAGAAATACAAAGATGATGCAAGTAAGAGTGCAGGCAGAATTGTTGTTCGAGATACACAATTTGTAGTCGACCCTTCTATATCCCCAAATCAAGGCTTCATTCCATTACTACAGAAGAAAAGTTGTCATTCACAACTGGACTTCATATGACCTAGTCTCGTTCGACGCACTGAATACAATGAGGGACGAGACGGAGGGACAGTTGAATTCCTCAGAATTCACTACTTGCGTTGTAAAAAGACTGGATGACTTGTGTTGAACTTACCCAAATGCAGAGACGATTATCTTGTGGAGTGATGGTTGTAGTTATCAAAACCGGAATAGTGTTCTGTTGAATGCTTTTGTAAACTATGCATGTGAGAAAAACATTACGATAGCTCAAAAACATCTTGAAAAGATGAATACGCAAATGGAATGCGACAGCGTGCATAAAAAATTTAAGTTCGCTGCCGAGATCGCGATATTTATCTTTCATCTAGGTATGCGTCTGAGATAAGGTTAACTCTTAAGAATCCGTTCCCGTATCGTTTGATACGAGCTGATCACGACTTCTTCAGCAAATTTCTGATTCGAAGTATTTTCCTGACATTCAGCCAGGCTCATGAAAGGGTGACCCCATAATAAATGAAGTAGCTTTTTCTTACCTACTTTTGAGAACAGCAATGTGTTTTTTTCTTAATGTTATTTCAAAAATAGCTCAGGGGCCATGCGTTTTTTTCTTACCCAAGTTGAAAAAATGTATGATTTTTCTAGGATTTTCAATATTCATTTCAAACAAGAGCTCAGTGGCAATGTGATTTTGTGCTGTGTTTTTTCTAATCAAATTTGAAAAATAAAAGAAATGTTCGAATATTTGTTATTTTTGTGAATGAAAGGTACCGTGCCTTGCTCTTCTTAGTGGGTGTACTAACATGCGTTAAGGTGCAGTAACCAAAACTGCTAAATCTGTGTAGACCCACTTCCCGAATAATAACGCTAGGTTAAATACGGCACTATATTTTGTGAGCCACGCTACTGCACCGTAGCACCATCGACTAATCACGCTGTTACACCTTAAAACGCGTTAGTACACCTATTAAGACAACGCTTTTGACAACACCTGGGTTCACACTCATATAAAGGGACAACAACTATTTTGCAGCTTTTTGATCAAAGAGCTGCAGCTTTTTGTTCAGCAGCTTTTTCAGTCTTTTGCAAGTTTTTGACCTATAAATATCTAAACCAGTTTATATTGTTTAGCCGGTTTTCACAGGGGATTATAGTTTGGATATTTATTTCATTGCGCAACAAGTGAGATTGTGTACAATACTGTATAGCTATGTGAACAATTTGCTTTGGATAATTGTATAATATTATAAACGTTGCTGTGGAAGCCAGAGTACGATGGAATAACTGTTTTTAGGTCTCCACGGTCCGTCGGGCCACGCGCCACGAAGAGAATTGCCAATGCCATCCGTCGGCCTGCTAAGTAAAAGAAAAGTGTTTTTTGATTTTTTCTCGTTTTGTCTTCAAGATGCCCTTCAAACAGTTTAATTTAATCCTAGCTCATTTCCAAGGATTCCCGTTATGGCCAGTCAGAGTCCTGCAGATCGTTACGGATAGCAAAGACCGAGAAAGCTTCATTGTTTTCTGCTACGGAGATCAAAAGGATATAAGAGTCACTAAAAAAAAAGTTTGGTATCGTATGAAGTTAATGTAGTTATGATATCGTATATCATAACTATATCGTATGATAGTTATGATAGTTATGATGGGAGATCAGGACATTGCCCAGACTTTAGGGGAAATAAAAAAAAGCAGTTTCAAATATTCCACATCTGACGAAAAGCATTCAAAATGCACAATCAATTTTGGCAGGGATAGAATCTAAGTTGCAGGACTTTGCCATAAATCAAGTAAAGACATCCCAAGAAATCGCAGAAATTAAGAGTGAATTAAAGGAGTCACGTAAGAGAAATTTTAGATTGGAAAAGGAACTAAAACAAACCAATCTTATGTTTTATGGGATGCCGCATCCAAATAATCCGAACTATAAACTAAGTGAGGACATTATAGCATGTATTAACAATTCTGTGCCCAACCTTTCACTATCAAAAAATGAAATACGAGATGCTCTTCGACTGAGAGGACCCTCGAATCCCCGCACTATCCTTGTTAAATTCACGACCAAAATGACTCGTGATGCTGTCCTACGCAATGCTAAACTGTTTAAAAGAAATGGGATTTCAGTCACCCCAGACTATACACCAGAGAAACGGGAGGCCCGAAAAGCATTAAGACCCCTGATAACCCAAGCTATAAGTGAAAACAGAGCATTGAAATTGCCTGGTACAAAAATTTACATAGACAACCATATTTTTTCCTATGATTTTTTATAAAAAAAAGGTCGTGGAGGCTGCAAAATCGGAAAATGGTCAGCAACCGACCGGAGTTGATAGTTCAAAAAGGGATTCTATTCCTCGTCGGGCCTACATACGATCCCCTTCAAGTGATAGTGACTCTTGTTCGGACATAGAAAGTAGTAACGCTAGCGATAGTGATCCAACTTTCTACGAAAAGCCAATGACTACTGCGGATCCTGCCACACCAGGCGGAAGCCGGCTAAACGAAGGGTCAGTAAAAGGGAAAAGAACTTTAGATTCTATTATAAGTCCCAGTAATGACCACAAACAAGGGAAAAGAAGTGTAAGAACGAACAGTGGCTCAAAAATGGACAAAAAAACGAAAAAACGGTGGTCACAGATGCCTCACGAAAAACCACCATTCCTGTTTACTGGATAGGATACAGGCCATATACAAAAACTGTCTTTAGTCACATGGAATATACAAGGTTTAAGAAACAAGAGAGAGTTGTGTTTAAATAATTCATTTTTGACAGCAACGGTGACGTGTTTTGTAGAGACATGGTTGTTGCCAGAGGAAGATGTTATAGTGCGTGGATACGAAGTTTTTCGAGTGGAACTATAGAAACTATGGAATAGGAATACGAGAGTTTCTTTAAGCAAACGTTCGTTTCTTTGTTTAAGATTCATCAAAACGGTCAAAACGATAATCGTCGGTCAAATAAGTTAAATCGTTTCTTAAAAGTTTTAAACAATTTGATCGAATGTTCCTTACAATATTTCTAAGCATCCTCTAACATCACTTACCTAGAATGTAGTGGCTGAATCCAATATTTCATTTCATCAACAAAGCATTGACTCAGTTTTCTACTTGTAAAGAGTGACATAATCAAAAATTTGCGTCGTCTGTCAAGTAAATCAGAAAAATGGAAAAATGGTTTATTTTGGTATTATTCAAATGGTTTATTTGGTATTATGTTATAATGGTATTATTCTGGAAAAATGGTTTATTTTTGGATTTGCATATGTTTTCCCAGAAAATAGCTCATACTGTATTGAGGATACATGGTATATATTAGAGGAAGAGTTGAGTTCAGTGAAATCTCATTACCCAAGGGATTTAGTTTTTCTAGCAGGATATTTTAACGCATATACTTCCGTACAACAAGAATTAAATGTAGATTTTATTTCAGATGAAGATGACCCTTTATGCGAGATGATACCTTCACTTTACCTTAGGTATGAATGTTGATTAAGAGGATAGTGATTTTAGTATGTCTTCATTTTATTTATCCTTTTTCTTTTCTTTTTTGTTTTGTATATGGCTGTAAAAAGCTTTAATAATACATTATTATTATTATTATTATAAAGGAAGCGTAAAAAAAACTAACGAAGTCAGGTTGATTGGATCTGGACATGAACAACTAGGAGAGGGTGTCTCGCTAATTTACAGCAGAAATGAATCCCGGCACCAGGCTGGAGTTGGGATAATGCTGTCAGTAGGAAGGGCATAATATCTCCCGGGTGCATATAATTTATGCATGTTTTTATGTTTTTTGTCACTGAGAATGAAAAAACAGGATTTTTCTCACTTTGATGTATTTTCATGGTTTATTGATTCTAAAGGGTCAATCACACCTCTTTAAAGGTCAATTAATTTGTTGTTGTTTGTCTAGGTGTATTGTCTCCGGGACGAAGTTTGCACATGCGCATTAACGGGGGAGAGATGTATTGATGTAGGACAAAAGGGGGAAGTGGATTTTCGAGAAATTGATTACATAATCGACTAGGACAAGAGGGGAAACATTATAGCTTCTTTGATCTTTAAGTCTGAGGAATAAATGACATCACTTGTTTCTTAAGAATTATACGAGACTCTAAAGAGATATAAATTACATTTTTAAATATGGCTTCTCTGATCTTTAGGTCACAGAGATAAATTAATATTATATCGAAGCCTATCTAGAGCAACCAAGAACACCTTTGAGATGAAGAGATTAACGTGGGAAATGGTTTATTGAGAATTTCAAATGTGACAGCGCAGGGATGCCAAAACAAAGGAACACGCAGAAATGACGTTTAGGGATTATTTGGGTGAAACCGTTTGAGACATTTTAGAAGATGATTTAGGCAAAACAGTTTGAGACATTTTAGAAGATGATTTGGGGTGAAACTCTGTGATCGTTGTAATACACAAGTTCCATTTGAACAGTGTTGTGAGGTCCCCTACCCCAGCCCCAGAGGGCCCCCTACCCCAACCCCAGAGGGCCCCCCTACCCCAACCCCAAAGCCTTCCCCCTACCCCAACCCAAAAGGGCCCCCGGCACCCCCAAAGGGCCCCCGGCGCCCCCAAAGGGGACCCCGAAGAGCCCCCTCCATACTTCAGTTTTACTTTGATTTTAGCTTACAGTTCTAGTTGGAGTTATAGTTTAGTTTAGTTATAGTTCAGAGTCTAGAGTTTCAAGTTAGACTCTCAGCACTTAGAGTTTTAGTTAGAGTTATATTTTATTTTGGTTTTAGTTAAGTGTTTTGAACTTGTAGTTTAGTTTTAGCTAAACTTTTTAGTTTAGAATTTTAGCCTAGAGTCTTACCTTAGAGTTTTTCGTTGCACTTTTAATTTAGTTTAGTATTAGTTAAGAATTTCAGTTTAGAGTTGTAGTTTCGTTTTAGTAAAGAATTTTAGTTTATAGTTGTAGTTTAGTTTTAGTTAAGAGTTTTAGTTTAGAGTCTTAGCTTAGAGTTTTAGTTAGAATTATAGTTTAGTTTAATTTTAGTTAAGAGTCTTAGTTTAGACTTTAGAGTTTAGAGTTTTAGTTAGAGTTATAGTTTAGTTTAATTTTTATTAAGAGTTTTAGTTCAGAGTTATAGTTTATTTTAGTTAAGAGTTTTAGTTTAGAGTTTCAGTTTGGTATTAGCTTACAGTTTTAGTTAGAGTTATAATAGTTTAAGAGTTTTAGTTTTGAGTTAAGAGTTTTTCTTTAGAGCCATATCTTAAAGTTTTAGTTAGAGTTATAGTTTAGTCTTATTTAAGAGTTTTTGTTTAGAATTTAGAGTATTATATTAGAGTTTTATTTAGAGTTTATAGATTTATTTTATATTCTTAGATTAGAGCTTTAGTTTAGAGTTACAGTTTAGTTTGTTTTTTTTTAATAGTTTTAGTTCAGAGTTATAGTTAATTTTAGTTAAGAGTTTTAGTTTAGAGTTTCAGTTTGGTATTAGCTTACAGTTTTAGTTAGAGTTATAGTAGTTAAGAGTTTTAGTTTAGAGTTTAGAATTTTACTTTAGAGTTTTAGTTACAGTTATAGTTTAGTTTTAGTTAAGAGTTTTTGTTTAGAGTTTTGAGTCTTAGCTTAGAGTTTTAGTTAGAATTTAGAATTTTAGTTTAGAGTCTTAGATTAGAGTTTTAGTTAGAGTTATAGTTTAGTTTAATTTTTGTTAAGAGTTTTAGTTTAGTTTCAGTTTGGTATTAGCTTACAGTTTTAGTTAGAGTTATAGTAGTTAGGAGTTTTAGTTTAGAGTTTTAGTTTAGAGTTTTAGTTAAGAGTTTTTTGTTTAGAGTTTAGAGTCATAGCTTAGAGTTTTAGTTAGAGTTTAGAGTTTTAGATTAGAGCCTCAGCTTAGAGATTTAGTTCTATTTATTGTTTCGTTTAGTAATAGCTGATAATTTAGACTTTTAGTTTAAAGTCTTAACTTAGAGTTTTAGTTACAGTTTAGAATTTTAGTTTAGTTTTATTTATAAGATTCGGTTTATGTCTCTAGTTTAATTTTACTTAATATTTTAGTTTAGAGTTTATATTTTTAGCTTACAGTTTTACTTTACAGTTTTAGTTAAAGTTAAAGTTTTAGTTTAGTTTTAGTTAAAGAGTTTTATTTTATATATTTAGTTTAGTTGTAGTTCAGAGTCTAGAGTTTCAAGTTAGAATCACAAAACTTAGAGTTTTAGTTAGAGTTATATTTTTTTTTAGTTTTAGTTAAGTGTTTTTGAACCTTTAGTTTAGTTTTAACTAAACGTTTTAGCTTAGAGTTTTAGACTAGAGTCATAGCTTAGAGTTTTTTTATTGCATTTTTATTTTAGTTTAGTTTTAGATAAGACTTTTAGTTTAGAGTTTTAGTTTGATATTAGCTTACAGTTTTAGTTAGAGTTATAGTAGTTAAGAGTTTTAGTTTAGAGTTTATAGTTTTAGTTTAGATTCTTAGCTTAGATTTTTAGTTAGAGTTATAGTTTAGTTTATTTTAGTTAAGAGTTTTTGTTGGGAGTTTAGAGTCATAGCCCAAAGTCTTAGTTAGAGTTGAGTTTTAGTTTAGAGTCTTAGCTTAAAGTTTTAATTCTATTTATAGTTTACTTTAGTCTTAGTTGAGAATTTAGAGTTTTAGTATAGAGTCTTAGGTTAAAGTTTTTTGTTAGAGTTATAGTTTAGTTTAGATATTGGAGTTTTAGTTTTGAGTCTTAGCTTAGAGTTTTAGTTAGAGTTATAGTTTAGTTTTAATTCAGAGTTTTAGTTTAGAGTCTTAGCTTAGAGTTTTTCTTAGAGTTATAGTTTAGTTTAGTTTTAGTTAAGAATTTTAGTTTAGAGGTGTTGTTTAGTTTTAGATAGGAGTTTTAGTTTAGAGTTTTAGTTAGAGTTATAGTTTAGTTTAGTTTTAGTTTAGGGTCTAGAGTTTTAATTTAGAGTGTTAGCTTACAGTTTTAGTTAGATTTATAGTTTACTTTAGTTTTAGTTAAGAGTTTTAGTTTAGACTTATAGTTTAGTTTTAGTTAAGAGCTTTAGTTTAGAGTTGTAGTTTAGTTTCAGTTTTAGTTAAGAGTTTTAGTTTAGAGTTGTTGTTTAGTTTTAGTTAAGAGTTTTAGTTTAAAGTTTTAGTTTTGTATTAGCTTGCAGTCTTAGTTAGATTTAATGTAGTTACGAGTTTTATTTCAGAGTTTAGAACTTTAGTTTAGATATTAGCTTATAGTTTTATTCATAGGTATAGTTTAGTGTACTTTTAGTTAAGAGTTTTGTTTAGAGTTTAGAGTCTTAGCTTAGAATTTTAATGAGAGTTTAGAGTCTTAGTTTAGAGTCTTAGCATATAGTTTTAGTTCTATTTATAGTTTACTTTAGTTTTAGTTGAGAATTAAAAGTTTTAGTTTAGAGTCTTAGCTTAGAGTTTTTTTGTTAGAGTTATAGATTAGTTTAGTTTAGATATTGGAGTTTCAGTTTTGAGTCTTAGCTTAGAGTTTTAGTTAGAGTTATAGTTTAGTTTAGTTTTAATTCAGAGTTTTAGTTTAGAGTCTTAGCTTAGAGTTTTAGTTAGAGTTATAGTTTAGTTTAATTTTTATTAAGAGTTTTAGTTCAGAGTTATAGTTTATTTTAGTTAAGAGTTTTAGTTTAGAGTTTCAGTTTGGTATTAGCTTACAGTTTTAGTTGGAGTTATAGTAGTTAAGAGTTTTAGTTTAGAGTTTAGAATTTTACTTTAGAGTCTTAAATTAGAGTTTTAGTTAGAGTTATAGTTTAGTTTTAGTTAAGAATTTTTGTTTAGAGTTTAGAGTCTTAGCTTAGAGTTTTAGTTAGATTTTAGAATTTTAGTTTAGCGTCTTAGATTAGAGTTTTAGTTAGAGTTATAGTTTAGTTTAATTTTTGTTAAGAGTTTTAGCTTAGAGTTTCAGTTTTGTATTAGATTACAGTTTTAGCTAGAGTTATAGTAGTTAGAATTTTTATTTTAGAGTTTTAGCCTAGAGTTTTAGTTAAGAGTTTTTTGTTTAGAGTTTAGAGTCTTAGCTTAGAGTTATAGCTAGACTTTAGAGTTTTAGTTTAGAGCCTTAGCTTAGAGATTTAGTTCTATTTATAGTTTAGTTTAGTTATAGTTGAGAATTTAGAGTTTTAGTTTAGAGTACTAACTTAGAGTTTTAGTTAGAGTTTAGAGTTTTAGTTTAGATTTAGTTAGAAGCTTTAGTTTTGATCTCTATTTCAGTTATACTTAAGAGTTTAGTTTAGAGTTTATAGTTTTAGTTTACAGTTTTACTTTAGAGTTTTAGTTAGAGTTAAAGTTTTAGTTTAGTTTTAGTTAAAGAGTTTTAGTTTATATAGTTTAGTTTAGTTGTAGTTCAGAGTCTAGAGTTTCAAGTTAGAATCTCAACACTTAGAGTTTTAGTTAGAGTTATATTTTTTTTAGTTTTAGTTAAGAGTTTTTGGACTTGTAGTTTAGTTTTAACAAAACTTTTTAGCTTAGAGTTGTAGACTAGAGACATAGCTTAAGAGTTTTTTCATGGCACTTTTAGTTAAGTTTATTTTTAGATAGGAGTTTTATTTTAGAGTTTCAGTTTGATATTAGCTTACAGTTTTAGTGAGAGTTATAGTAGATAAGACTTTTAGTTTAGGGTTTAGAATTTTAATTAGAGTTGTAGTATCGTTTAGTTATAGTTTAGAGTCTAGACTTTTATTTTAGAGTGTTGGCTGAGGGTTTTAGTTTGGGTTGTAGTGTACTTTAGTTTTAATTAAGAGTTATAGTTTATACTTATAGTTTAGTTTTAGTTAAGAGTTTTAGTTTAGAGTTGTAGTTTAGTTTTAGTAAAGAGTTTTAGTTTAGAGTTGTAGTTTAGTTTTAGTTAAGAGTTTTAGTTTAGAGTTTCAGCTTAAAGGCTAAGCTAAGAATTTCAGTTAGAGTTGTAGTTTAATTGAATTTTAGTTAAAAGTTTTAGTTTCGACTTCTGAGTTTTAGTTTAGAGTTTAGAGTTTCAGTTAGAGTTATAGTTTAGTTTAATTTTAGTTAAGAATTTTAGTTTAGTAATAGTTTAGTTTAGTTGTAGTTCAGAGTCTAGAGTTTCAAGTTAGACTCTCAACTCTTAGAGTTTTAGTTAGAGTTATATTTTAATTTAGTTTTAGCGTAAGTGTTTTTGGACTTGTAGTTTAGTTTTAGCTAAACGTTATAGTTTAGAGTCATAGCTTAGAGTTTTTCATTGCACTTTTAGTTTAGTTTAGTTTTAGATATGAGTTGTAGTTTAGAGTTTCAGTTTTGTATTAACTTACAGTTTTAGTTAGAGTTATAGTATCTAAGAGTTTTAGTTTAGAGTTTAGAGTTTTAGTTTAGAGTCTTACCTTAGAGTTTTAGTTAGAGGTATAGTTTAGTATAGCTCTAGTTAAGAGTTCTAGTTTAGGGTTTTAGCTTAGAGTTTAGAGTTTTAGTTTAGAGTCCTAGCTTAGAGTTTTAGTTAGAGTTATAGTTTAATTTTAGTTAAGAGTTTTACTTTAGAGTTATAGTTTAGTTAAGAGTTTTAGTTTAGAGTTTAGAGTTTTAGTTTAGCGTCTTAGGTTTCTCCACGTTTAAGCTAGGTTAGGTTAGGTTATCATGAGCTTAGGTTAGGTTAGATTAGATTAGGCTAAGTTAGGTTAGGTTAGGTTAGCCTACGTAGGCTAACCTAACCTAACTTAGCCTAACCTAATCTAACCTAACCTAAGCTCATTATAACCTAACCTAACCCAACTTAAACGTGGAGAAACCTAAGACGCTAAACTAAAACTCTAAACTCTAAACTAAAACTCTTAACTAAACTATAACTCTAAACTAAAACTCTTAACTAAAACTAAACTAAAACTAAACTATAAGTCTAAACTAAAACTCTTAACTAAAACTAAAGTAAACTATAACTATAACTAAAACACTAAGCTAACACTCTAAATTAAAACTCTAGACCCTAAACTAAAACTAAACTATAACTCTATCTAAAACTCTAAACTCTAAACTAAAACTCCTATCTAAAACTAAACACCTCTAAACTAAAATTCTTAACTAAACCTAAACTAAACTATAACTCTAAGAAAAACTCTAAGCTAAGACTCTAAACTAAAACTCTGAATTAAAACTAAACTAAACTATAACTCTAACTAAAACTCTAAGCTAAGACTCAAAACTAAAACTCCAATATCTAAACTAAACTATAACTCTAACAAAAAAAAACTCTAAGCTAAGACTCTAAACTAAAACTCTAAATTCTCAACTAAAACTAAAGTAAACTATAATTAGAACTAAAACTCTAAGCTAAGACTCTAAACTAAAACTCTAAACTCTAACTAAAACTCTAAGCTAAGACTCTAAACTTTAACAAAAACTCTTAACTAAAATAAAACTAAACTATAACTCTAACTAAAACTCTAAGCTGAGACTCTAAACTAAAACTCTAAACTCTAAACTAAAACTCTTAACTACTATAACTCTAGAAAAACTTGTAAGCTAATATCAAACTAATAATCTAAAATCTAAAACTAAACTAAAAGTGCAATGAAAAAACTCTAAGCTATGACTCTAGTCTAAAATTCTAATCTAAAACGTTTAGTTAAAACTAAACTACAAGTCCAAAGTAAACTATAACTTTAACTAAAACTCTAAGCTAACACTCTAAATTAAAACTCTAGACTCTAAACTAAAACTAAACTAAACTATAAATCTAACTAAAACTCTAAACTAAACTCTTATCTACAACTAAACAACACCTCTAAACTTAAATTCTTAACTAAAACTAAAGAAAAACTATAACTCTAAGAAAAACTCTAAGCTAAGACTCTAAACTAAAACTCTGAATTAAAACTAAACTAAACTATAACTCTAACTATAATTCTAAGCTAAGACTCAAAACTAAAACTCCAATATCTAAACTAAAACTCTTAACTAAAACTAAACTAAAACTATAACTCTAACTAAAACACTAAAGTAAAACTTTAAACTAAAACTGTAAACTCTAAACCTTAACTCTTAAGTATAACAAAACTAGAGATCTAAACTAAAGCTCCTAACTAAAACTAAACTAAACTATAACTCTAACAAAAACTCTAGAATAAGACTCTAAACTAAAACTCTAAATTCTCAACTAAAACTAAACTAAACTATAAATAGAACTAAAACTCTAAGCTAAGACTCTAAACTAAAAATCTAAACTCTAACTAAAACTCTAAGATAAGACTCTAAACTCTAAACAAAAACTGTAAGCTAATACCAAACTGAAACTTTAAACTAAAACTCTTATCTAAAACTAAACTAAACTCAAAGTGCAACGAAAACTCTAAACTAAAACTCTTATCTAAAACTAAACAACACCTCTAAACTAAAAATTAAAGTAAACTATAACTCTAACTAAAACTCTAAGCTAAGACTCGAAACTAAAAATCTGAATTAAAACTAAACTAAACTATAACTCCAACTATAACTCTAAGCTAAGACTCAAAACTAAAATTCCAATATCTAAACTAAAACTCTTTAACTAAAACTAAACTAAAACTGTAACTTTAACTAAAACTCTAAAGTAAAACTGTAAACTAAAACTATAAACTCTAAACTAAACTCTTAAGTAAAACTAAACTAGAGATCTAAACTAAAGCTCCTAACTAAAACTAAACTAAAACTCTAAATTTTAACTAAAACTCTAAGCTAAGACTCTAAACTAAAACTCTAAATTCTCAACTATAACTAAACTAAACTATAAATAGAACTAAAACTCTAAGCTAAGACTCTAAACTAAAACTCTAAACTAAAACTCTAAGCTAAAACTCTAAACTAAAACTCCTAACTACTATAATTCTAACTAAAACTGTAAGCTAATACCAAACTGAAACTCTAAACTAAAACTCTTAAATAAAACTAAACTATAACTCTAAACTAAAAATTTTAACAAAAATTAAACTAAACTATAACTCTAACTAAAACTCTAATCTAAGACGCTAAACTAAAGCTCTAAAATCTAACTAAAACTCTAAGCTAAGACTCTAAACTCTAAACAAAAATTCTTAACTAAAACTAAACTATAACTAACTAAAACTCTAAGCTAAGGCTCTAAAGTAAAACTCTAAACTCAAACTCTTAACTACTACAACTCTAACTGAAATTTAAAGCTAATACCAAACTGAAACTCTAAACTAAAACTCTTAACTAAAATTAAACTAAAACTCTGAACTAAAACTCTTAACAAAAATTATACTAAACTATAACTCTAACTAAAACTCTATACTCTAAACTCTAAAGTCTAAACTAAGACTCTTAACTAAAATTAAGCTAAACTATAATTCTAACTAAAATTCTGAGTTAAGACTCCAAGCTAAAACTCTAAACTAAAACTCTTAACTAAAACTAAACTACAACTCTAAACTAAAATTCTTTACTAAAACGAAACTACAACTCTAAACTGAAATTCTTAACTAATACTAAACTAAACTAAAAGTGCAACGAAAAACTCTAAGCTAAGACTCTAGGCTTAAATTATAAACTAAAACGTTTAGCTAAAATTAAGCTATAAATTCAAAACACTTAGCTAAAACCAAAATAAAATATAACTCGAACTAAAACTCTAATTGCTGAAAGTCAAACTTGAAACTCTAGACTCTGAACTATAACTAAACTGAACTATAAGTCCAACTAGAACTGTAAGCTAATATCAAAGTAAAACTCTGAAGTATGGAGGGGGGCTCTTCGGGGTCCCCTTTGGGGATGCCGGGGGCCCTTTGGGGGTGCAGAGGGACCCTTTGGGGGTGCCAGGCGGCCCTTTGGGGTTGGGGTAGGGGGGCCTTTGGGGTTGGGGTAGGGGGATCTTCCGGGGTTGGGGTAGGGGGGCCCTCTGGGTTTGGGGTAGGGGACCTCACAACACTGTTCAAATGGAACTTGTGTATTATAACGACCACAGAGTTTCACCCCAAATCATCTTCTAAAATGTCTCAAACTGTTTCGCCTAAATCATCTTCTAAAATGTCTCAAACTGTTTCGCCCAAATCATCTTCTAAAATGTCTCAAACGGTTTCGCCCAAATAATCCCTAAACGTAATTTCTGCGTGTTCCTTTGTTTTGGCATCCCTGCGCTGTCACATTTGAAATTCCCAAAAAAACATTTCCCGCGTTAATCTCTTCATCTCAAAGGTGTTCTTGGTTACTCTAGTAAGGCTTCGATAGAATATTAATTTATCTCTGTGACCTAAAGATCAGAGAAGACATATTTAAAAATGGAATTTCTATCTCTTTTGAGTCTCACATAATTCCTAGGAAACAAGTGATGTCATTTATCCCTCAGACTTAAAGATCGAAGAAGCCATAATGTTTCCCCTCTTGTCCTAGTCGATTATGTAATCAATTTCTCGAAAATCAACTTCCCCCTCTTGTCCTAGATCAATACATCTCTCCCCCGTTAATGCGCATGTGCAAACTTCGTCCCGGAGACCATACACCTAGACGAACAACAACAAATCAATTGACCTTGAAAGAGGTGTCATTGACCCGTTAGAATCAATAAACCATGAAAATACATCAAAGTGAGAAAAATCCTGTTTTTTCATTCTCAGTGACAAAAACCATAAAAACATGCATAAATTAAGTGCGCCCGGAAGATATTATGCCCTTCCTACTGTTGTCTGACCAGGCCACTAAAGCACAAGTTGAATGGAAGCCAGTCAGTGAGAGATGCTTACTTGCAAGATTTGTAACTAACCATCTGAAAATTTCAATCATTGCATGTTGTGCTCCTACGAATGATGCAGACGATACTTATCAATCATCAATCATTTTATTAATACTAAACTCTATTAGAAACGTAAAGAAAAATTATTTGGCCCAAGAAGCTTGGCTTGTTGTGGGCCTTACAACACAATAATAAAGCACTAAAAGAACCACAAATATTACCCTAAATCAAACAATATATATGAAACAAAGATTAAAGAGAATAAACACTAGCATACAGTAAAAAAAAAATTATAATAATAACGATATATAAGAGAAAAACACAAAAAGGAGAAACACTAGGAAAAGAGAAAACAGGGAAAATAAACGAAGGAGAGAGAAACTACTAAACTGGAAAGACACGACGAATAACTGCCTTTGCAGACAGATATAACGGGACATCCGGTGGGATCGAATTCCATAATTGAATTGATTTATAAACAGGAGACCTCTGGGCTGCTGTAGATGAACGTTTGGGCAAAATAAGTCTACAAGAAGAACTACGTAAAAAAGTAGAGTACCTACCTGAGCCTGTCCGTGAAAAAAATTCCTGCAGAGGCGGTGGAAGTGTACCTAGAAAATCAGGATGTGCTAAATAAAGATTACTTTTACCAACAATACGATCCAGCGGAGCTATTCCAGTATCATTTTAAAGATCAGAGGAAGGGTAAAGCCGAGGGAGAAGAAAAGTAGCCTTCACTGCCCTATTTTGGGCTCTTTGAAGTGAGCAAAGAAGAGATTTATTAATATTACCCCAGACAGAGCAGCAATAAGAAAGGTAAGGAAAAATAAAAGCATAATAAAGAGAAAGCATAATATCTGGGGGAAGAAATGAGTTAACCCGGTGCAACATTGAAGACTGGCGGAAGATGAGGGAACGGGTGTGAGTTATATGAGGCTTAAAAGAGAGAAAACAGTCAAGATACACACCAAGAAATTTTACCATAGCAGCTTGCGGTATAACATCATTCCCATAAGTCAGAATGATTGGCTCCCTTACGTCTCTCACACGATAAGGGGTCCTGAAGTGTACAATGGCACTTTTTTGGCTGTTGAGAGTCATACCATTTGACCAGCACCGATCTTTTACTTTATCAAGAAGATCTTGAGCTAGAAAGTGGCAGATGGCAAGTCCATTGCAGCAATGAAAAAGTTACTGTCATCAGCAAAGAGAATTGGGTGCACAAGGGGATGAAGACCATCAACAAGATCATTAATGTAAATTAAAAACAAAATTGGTCCAAGCACAGAGCCCTGTGGGACACCCTTCAATATAGGTAAAGTAGTGCAGGAATTACCATTAACTGAAACATACTGAGGTCTTCCCGACAGATAAGACCTTAACCATTCTAGTGGGACTCCATTTACTCCAAATGAAGATAGTTTAGACAAAAGAACAGAGTGGTCAACCATATCAAAGGCCTTGAAAAGTCAAGAAATAGATCCAAAACACACAAGCCCTTGTCCAGATTAACACGCACAAACTCTGTTGCATCTGAAAGTGCATACGAGGTAGAGAAAGCGGGACGAAAACCATACTGATGGTTAGTTATGAGAGAATTTCCTGCAGTGGTATTAGTACTAAAAACAAATGAAGAGAGTCTACGATACACTACTCTTTCAACAACCTTAGAGATGATAGGAAGAAGAGAAATGGGTCTATAATTTGAAATTAGAGATGAATCACCTTTTTTATGTAAAGGTAAAACATTAGCAACTTTAAATAAATGAGGGAAAACACCAGAAGAAAGAGAGAGGTTTGTTATGCGTGAGATGAGGTTAGAAACAAACTGACCAATTTTTTAAAGAACATTATTACTCAAACCAAAACCATCAACTGAACGGCTACTTGGAAGCTGGGAAATAATACTATAAATTTCAATATCACTGCATGGAGAAAGGAAAAATGACTTTTCTGCTTTGGGAAAACTATTTACTCTACTCTTGGGTTGAATGGGAACCGAAGGAAGAGTGGTGAAATACAAATTGAAGGCGTTTGCTGAAGAATTTTTATCCACAATAGATCCATCAGCATTCCTGTAATGACATGGGGGGGGGACTGTTTGAGTTTCTTACGACAAGTAGCTTCATTAACTACATTCCAAACCTTTCGCAAGTTCCCCTTACACTCATCAATTCGACGCAAAAAATAGAGCTTTTTGGCTGCACGTACTGAAGTCGTAAGTACATTTTTATAATGTTTATACTTCAAAAGATCATCCCGTGTTTTACTTTTACATCCAACCTTAAACAGAGACGCCTTTATATGTGTAGCATTGATCAGACCTTTAAACATCCATGGGCGTTTGGGTATAGAATTCCTTGGTCTCTGCCTCAGAGGAAAATGTTTATCCAACAGAGCTCCCATACAACACACAAATAAACTTGTTGCAGATTCAACATCATTAGCTTCAAGAACACTAGACCAATCATTAATCTGAGGACTAAGAATTAAATTAGAAATTTCGTTAGCTGTAAAAGTTGTAAAAGAAGACTCACCTTGCTCATCCACAGCAGTCTCAGTTTTAGGCCCAAAAAGTGATAAATAAATAGGGAAGTGATCAGACAGATCAGTGAAAACAAGGCCAGAAGTAAACTTTAATTTTGGAGAATGAGAAATGAAAATATTATCTATCAAAGTGTCAGAATTTCTTGTAGGATCAACACGAGAAGGAAAAAACATTGAAGGAAGTAGCCCAGAAGAAGAAAGCACATCAAAGAGATGGTCAAATTCATCACTTGATCCAACATTTAACATATTACAATTAAAATCTCCCAAAACACAAATACGTTTTTTAGAGAAAGTCCTCACACCAGAAAGCTGATCAAGCAAATCACAGAACAGATGGGTTGGAAAAGGAGGGGGCTTATAAAACAAACAAACAGTATCACATGCAAACTGGTTTTTCAGATCAATGACAAGAGAATAAACTGTCCTACTATTAGACACTACTGAAGTAAACAAGGATTCAAGGTCATACTGTCTACTAAATTTAATATCAGATTTTATAAATAAAGAAATGCCCCCTGAGCACTTTGTTACCATTCTAGGGACATGAATAGCAATATAACCATACATATCATAAGCTGTTAAATTTTCACTATAAGATAACCATGTTTCTGTTAAACCAATTATATCAAAAGGGCAAGAATTATCAGACCACAAATATGATTTCATACTATCCCACTTATCTCGTATCCCACGTACATTCAAACAAAATACATTAAAGCAACTATTTAAAGAGAAAGAGGGCATGATTTTATCACAAAAATCAATAGTAGTGTGATAATTGCAACTAGAATTAACCATAGATTCAAGAAGAGGGTCAAGTGTGTGTGCCTCTTGTTTACCACCACTACTTGGTTGCTCAAAGATAACTGATTTAAGAATAGCAGAATTCAAAAGAAAATAAAAGTCAGCCAGATTTACCACACATAACAAATGCACACAATATCTTCACAAATGAACAAGATATCAAACAAACAGGCTGAAATAGCAGAGGGTTAATTGAAACTAAAAAGGTTAGACTTATAGGCAACAAAGAAAAGAGAGAAAAAAAAAAAAACCTGCAAGACAAAGAACACTAACAATCTACAAAGCTCAAAAAAATTAAAAAATAACAAACAGTTAAAATGACAAACGCAAAAACAAAATAAAGAAAAAGTCAAAAAGATAAAAAAGCAACCAGAGGAAAGAGATATAAACGGTTTACGTAAGTCAATTAAAAGAATAATGTAAAATAACATAAATGCAAACATAAGTAAACCCATTAAATCATAAATAGAGTTAAAAAAAAACAACAACAACAAAACAGAGCTAAAGGGGGAAAAATGGTTTATTTCAGTCCTAGGAAGGGCTTGGACGGGCTGTAGTTGACTGATGGAGAACATCAACTTGAGATGCCTCTTTAACAGTGATCACTTTACCATCAGAAAGCTTGGTAAGTATTTTTCCTCCACTAGACCATGTAGACCTCTTCCCAAGCTTTGATTTAGCATAGTTAAGTAGCTAAAGTCTAGGCTATGTAAGTGACTCAGAAATAAAGACACCACTACCTAGCAAGCTTTGCTTTTCTCTAAGAATAAGCTGCTGCATTCTTGGACTACAAAATTCCACAACAAGGGGGCGAGATTTCAAACCTGGCCCTTGTTTTCCAATCCTTCTAACAGAAACTATGTCATTCTTAGTCAAAGGAATACCAGGAAACCTAGTACTGCAAAATCCAAGAAATTTACTTTCAGAAGCTTCTTTATTAAGGTTTCTTTGAAACCAAATAGGATCAGCTGATTTTAAATTTTCATTTGGTTAAACTGATCGCTCAGACGATCCACATTGATCTGAATTGGTCTCAGAAATGTTTGCAGCTGTGACAAACCTGAGCCAAGAAAATGAAGAGATGATTCAAGCTTTGACATCCTCAAATCACACTGTTTTGGGGATTTTCCAACAAGTATATTAAAATCCAAATTTAGACTATTATATCCCTTTTGTTTAATGATTTCCATGTTGTTAGCATCAAAAGCATCAGGCACATGACTAGAGGCAAGTTTTTTAACAGAGGCCTCAACCAAAGAACCAATCTCAATAGACAGTGCCTCACTGACAACTTCTGCCATAGTAGATTTAAGGTTTTGGTCATTAAGTGAATCTGCAATTAGCTTCTGCTTGTTCTTAATGGTGTTAATATGTGAGGTGAGCATAGTAATCTGCTCATTAATAGATTCAGCTCCACTGTACTGGATGGAGCAGTCTGATCTCATCTCTCTGTGACTAGATGGTCTATAGCTCTTTTTTGAGTTGTCACCCATGTAGGCTAAAATGAACTCCAAACTAGGCTAATCAAGCTACAAACTAACAGCAAAAGGCAAAGGATCTTCTGGCTGACACAAGCAATTATAAAAAAGGTCTAATAACAGCTAAGTAGACGTGTAGGGACCAGGCAGAAAAAAAAATATACCTGGGGGTCCCCAATTGCACCCCTGGGGTTGGGGCTGCTAGGCTTGCCTGCCTTTTCCACTGGACTGGTAGGCAGGCTAAACCAGTTCTTCAGACAAATTCAATTTAAAGAGAAAGGTTAATGATGCCAGATGTTACACTTAAACAAACAATATAGATTCCAATTAGCTTCTTAATTTTTGAACTTTTTGACTCTAATGAATACTAATTTTTTGTATTCAGTAGAGTAATTCTACCAAGCTCATCAGTCACTGAAATCAGAAGTCCCATCACATGACCTTCTTTGTGTAATTGGGGACTTCAATGCAAAGGTTGGAGCAGAAAGAGACTGCTGTCCGCAAGTCCTAGGGATACATGGTCTTGGTGAAATTATGATTAATAAAGATTATAGATTATCCTCTGAGTAACGATCTTATAGTCGGCACAACTCAGTTTGAACATAAAACCATCCACAAACAGTCATGGATCTCGCCAGAAGGCAGGACAAAGAACCAAATTGATCATTTCCTAATCTCAAGGAGATGGCGGACAAGTCTTCTGGACGTACGTGGCTTCAGAGGGGCAGATGCCCATCGGACCACATCCTGATGGTAGCAAAATAGAAAGTCAAGCTGAAAGTACCCAAACACGCAAAGTCGATTTCTACAAAGCTTTATTATTATTATTATTAATTTTTAACCCACACTATACAGAGGTACAATACGTGGAGTATCACGGGGAAAAACACAAAAAATGCGACACAAGACAATATATAAATCAAAAATTACCAAATTACAGTGTAACACATAATAATTTAAAAGAAACGAGAGCAAAAAAAAAAATAAATAAAAAAAAATAACGTGAAAGGAGGGGGAAAAGAGGAAAAAAAAACAAAAAAAAACTGACAACTTGCAAAATCTAATAAGCAGGCATTAATATTATCATTATTGGATTTTTACTCACTCTTTACAAATCTAAATTGTAGAATGACCAAACAGAGAAAAACAAGTAAACAAATAAAAGAAAAATAACTTAGGACTGAAAAAACCTGATAAGGTGATGGTGCGGAGAAAAACGGATACAAGCAGTATTTGAAAGTTTTCTGTGTAGTGCTTCCAGTTTTTCAGTAATATTAGGAACAAGAAATTTATTAATAATTACCCAGTTTTTGGTCCAAGGTGGAAGAAACAATAAAAATTTACAAAATCTAAAATAATTAATCCGGATTCTTTTTAGCTCAGTTTTCTTCAGAAGGAGGAAAATTCCAGAAGCAAAAAGAATTGAATGGTCACAAAAAGTTGAGTAGAGCTTGGCTAAAGCGAATTTATTATATTTACCTCTATTGGCAACAATCTTAGCATATCCTAATTTAATTTTCATATTAATATCTGAGACTGTGCGCTAGCGCAAGCTCGGAAGACTATTAATAATAGAAATACCGAGCCATCGAAGAGAATCTACTAGAGGGATAGTAAAGCCACTACAGCGAAGGGAAGTACTAGAAATATTATTAAAAGAAAGAAATTTACATTTATCTACATTAATAGAAAGGCCTATGTCTGAAAAAGAAGAAGCAACACGAGAAACCATGTTAGATAAACCAGTTTTAGTACTGCTTATAAGAAGCAGATCATCAGCGTAAGCCAGGTAGGAAACATCAGAAAAACCGGAGAGATAGGTAGCCGAAATCTTTGCCAGAACTCCTGAAATACACAAATTAAAAAGGGTCGGAGATAAAACTCCACCTTGCCTTAAACCTCTTTTCAAATTAATATTAGATGCAGGCAGAGATTTCAGCCGAAGAAAAGAATTAGAGTACCAGTACCGAAGAAGCAAAATAACCGATAGATTGACACCGTAACCACGAAGAGCAGAAAAAAGCTGACTATGACATGCACTATCAAAAGCTTTTGATAGATCTAAAGTACAAAGATATATACTCCTTCCCTTAGAAGAATTTTCAAGGAGCAAAGAAGATAATACACGATATGCATGTTGACAACCTACTCCGGGCTTAAATCCAAACTGGTTATCTCTCTCAAGCATATTATTAGTCACAAAAGGTATTAAAACATGCTCAAGAACTTTACTAAAAGTGCAAGAGACAGAAATAGGTCGGTAAGAAGAGCAAATAAAAGGAGAATTCCCCTTCTTTAAAATTGAAGAGACAGTACCACACAAAAAACTCTCCGGTACACTAGAAGTACAAATACACATCTGGAGAAGTAGGTGTATATGGTTAATAAGGGGGAGCAATCTAATAAAAGGTGAAATCTAGATATACCATCATTATCAACATTATCTGATTTAAGTTTCTTAATTGCTTCAATTACGGATGAAAGAGAAATAGGAACACAGAGACGCTGAGATAGAGGGGTACTAAAAATAGCAGAAAGAGAATGAGAATACAAAGAATGCACACGGCAATTAAAATTAGAAAAAATAGACGAGTAATGGCCATGCCAAGCAGATGCAGGAAGACAATCACTATTTGGTACATCACTTCTAATCGACTCAGAATTAATAACTTTTCGCCATTCTCTCTTTGACACTGGAAAATCCATACCACGATAACGCATTGACTTAAGATATTTTTTATATTCCCTGCGGGTCTTACGCTTAAGGTCAGAAACAATACCACAAGGCGGTCTATCACATTCATTCCAAACTTTTAACCAAAACTTAGCTTTATTTTTCAAAGTTTTTAAATTAGGATCTAAAGACCAAATAGGCTTTTGCGTACCACGTCTAACACGTTGCAGCGGCACTGCAACTGCCTCGGCATCTTTTAAACATTTAATTATTTGATTATAATAGCAATCCAGGTCCTTTTTGCAAGTCCCTTGTATAGAGCTCTGAAGCAGATGATAGGGAACTCGTATAGCAGACAGCAGCCTTGTTAGTGTAAACGCATAAAGAGGAACATCAGCTTTCTTCCAATTACTTTTTTCAAAGCATTTTGAAGACTGGGGTACTTTGCAGAAACTTGCAGGGTTTAGATTCAGCGTAAGAGTAAGTAAGATAGGGAGATGGTCCAAATCTTGTTCTTCAGCATGTACAAACACAATTGATGTAGTAATACTAGGTGAGCAAATAATGTGATCAATATTGCTCTTACTGCCTGAATGGTGAATATAAGAATACGGATGAGTTTTGGGTATAATATGATAAGATGGAAGGCAATCCAACAACAAATCACATCTCACTGATGAGTTATTTATATCCGTATTGAGGTCACCAATGATCATAAAATCTAGAGAAATAGAAAGAATATTTTCCACTAGAAACTTCAACGTGTTACAGGCTTTAGCAAATCTAGCCATCGATCTAGAGGAACGGTCATCATAAGGCATATAAGAATTAATGAAAACTATAGTGCCCATACGAACAGCCAAAAAAAACTCATCCGAGTAAAAAATCACCGGCGAAACCAAATTAGGATTGTGCTTAAAAACACAAGCTAGTCCGCCGGATGGCCGGCCTCTTGTGGCTCTTGCAGTAGTAAAAAACACATCATGATGAAGGCTACGACGCAAAACGTTAATACTAGAGTCTGTAAGAAGATGCTCCTGTAAAAAAACCAAATCAAAATCATAGTAGAACTCATCAATAACGAAATCCTTATCCTTTGTACCATTAATATTAAACGATATTATTGAAAACTCCAAAGTCATTGCAAAAAGTGGGAGCGCGACATTATTTCCTTAGACATAGGGCAGGACAAGCTATAAGAAGTATGATTTTTACCACAGTTAGCACACTTCGGAGCAACACTACAAGGACTATCCTTAGTAGAAATATGTGGCCCAGCACATCTGGCACATTTCGGGACATTGCTGGTGCCAGCACTTTGAAAGTGATCGTATGATTGGCATTTGAAGCAGCATTTAGGTATTTCTTTAAATACGTGAATTCGAAAAAATTCATATCCCACTTTAATTCCTTCTTTGAAATAAGCAGACTGAGTGAAGGAGTCTTCAAATTCCAGCTTGACTGACATAGTCTGGCCCAGTCGATTTGCACTTATTATACCTTGCAGTCTTTTAATAACTGAAAGGTCAACATCAACTGGGAAACCTCTGAGAATCCCAAAAAAGCGCCTGGATCGTACTTTAACTGTTGCTACGGTTATAAAGTTCTGAACGGATGTACAAAAATCTTCAGTTGCAGATTTATCAATATTGACATACCATCTGTCTTTAACAGGTTTCACACTACAAACTAATTCATGCCCAGCTATTTGATCGAGAACAGATTTGCGTTTAATCGGATGAGACAGATCTGAATCAGACAGATCAGACAGATTTGTGATGTGGATAAGTTACATGTCCGAAAAACCCAAAAAAAAATTTTGTATGGAGTTGAAGAATTAATTCGCTCTGCTTGAAATGGAAAACGGCACAGACAGTCCGGAAACAGCATGGCAAAAAATTAACACAACATACAATCAAGTTGCTAGGGACGTGCTCGGGTATAAGATCAAACCGAAGGAAAGATGAATATCACAAGAAACTTGGACACTAATCGACGAGGGTAATGACTTGAGACAGCAAATTTTCTCTCCTGGTTGCGAAAGACCTCTGTCTTCGCAAATGTCCTATATAGAATGAAGGACAAAGAAATCAAGAAGTTGGCAAAAGCTGACAAGCGGAGATGTGTAGAAGAGAGGGATAGACTAGCAGAGAAATCAGATAGAAAAGGAGACTCCAAAGCAGTTTAAAGGCTCACAAATGAAATGCTAGGAAAGCTGCCCAGCAGATCCGGCCAAGTCAAAGATGAGAGCGGAAATTTTCTCACTGAAACTGAGAAAATTGACGAGAGATGGATATATTACTTCGAAAAGGTTTTAAATAGACCGAGACCAACTGAGCGAGAAACATTCCCTTCTGTGCCGTTTCTTAACCTTAAGAATGACGAAAATCCACCAACATCTGCGGAAATACTTGTTGCAGTGAAGAAACTCAAAAATGGAAGATCACCTAGTGAAGACTGCATAACTTCGGAAACGATCAAGGCATCAATGAGAACATGCCTCTCAGTGTGGATAAAACTGATTGCAACAGTCTGATAGTTCGAAATGGTCCCTGGTGACTGGACCATAGGGATAATTGTTAAGATATTTAAGAAAGGTGATGCTCTTAAATGCGATAACTGGCGAGGTATAAGCCTAATATCAGTACCAAGTAAGGTTGTAGCGCTTTTATACTCGAACGCCGGAAAAAAGCCCTCGATCCGGATCTGAGAGAAGAGCAACGTGGCTTTTAGAAAGGTAGATCTTGTTCAGACCTCATATTTACGCTCAGGACTCTGATAGAAGGGGCAAATGAGTGGTCCAACAAAATATACATGCTTTTCGTTGATTTTGAAAAGGCCTTTGATTCCGTAGACCGTGACACACTCTGGGAAATTCTACAGTACTATGGTGTCCCCAAGAAAATAATAAGTTTGATCATGGCCTTTTATGAAAATACGGAATGTTGCACAAAGACAGAGAACGGAACAACTAGATACTTCAAAATTATTTCAGGAGTGTGACAGGCATGCGTTTTATCACCTTTTTTGTTTGTAATTTTAATGGATTATGTTTTGAGAGAAGCGGCTGGCTTCGGAATAACAGTCAGAAATAAAATCCTCTCGGACCTTGACTTTGCGGATGATGCGGTACTTCTGGAAAGGACAGAGTAGGGACTGCACGAGCTCCTTAACAAAGTGAGCGTTAAAGCGGGGAAAGTTGGCTTGAACATCAACATAGACAAGACTATATCAATGCCAACATCAGGCTCACAGGTCGAGCTCCGGCACAAAAATCGTAGAGTTGAACAAGTCCATGAATTTAAATACCTCGGAAGCTGGATCGATTACACAGGAGAGGTGCTAAATGAGGTGAAGAGAAGAGTTGGCATGGCAAGTGCTGCTTTCAACCAACTTAACCCAGATGTTGGGACAGAGAAAAGACTCACAGCTTTCGAAAATATGTGTTTGAGACGCGTTCTGAATATCGGTTGGCGTCAAAGAGTCAGCAACATTGAAGTCCGCAAAAGAACTGGCCAGCCGCTTATTACTGAAGTGATTAAGAAGAAGAGATGGAGCTATCTTGGCCACGTCTTTCGGATGGAGGACTCAAGAATACCGAACCAGATTCAACAATGGCAGTCGCGTTGGTGTCAACAGAGGGGAAGACCGAGAACAACGCTCAGACGCACGTACGATCGTGATCTATGCAGTGCTCACACATCACTACAATCCCAGTGGGAGGATGTACTTGCCGCAGTGCCAATACGTGACGTTTACCGAGACTTCGTCGATGTACTATGCGCTCATCGGCTGCTTCTGAGCCAGATGGCTCAGAAGGACCTAAGTACTAAGTAAGTAAGTCACAAAAACTGGAAAAGGAGTAGCGTTTGCGTTTGAAGAAGCTAAAAAAATCTCCCAAAATCTACAAAGGAAGCAAATCATACGCTGTACTCAAAATCAGCGACCCAGCGAGCTCGTCATCTCAGCTGTTGGAGAGAATTGTAGCTAGCGAAGATGAGATTGCAAGAACACAAAAATCAATGATGAAAAAAATTACTGAGAAAGGTTTAGAAAAGCGGGGAATAAACAGCAAAAAAGTGGGGATTCCTTAAAACAATCGTGCGGGACTATAATTTGTGAAATCTATGCCTCATTGTCCCTTGAATTTACACCAAAGTTTCAAAGCTTATTACAGTCTTATAAAATTTTGAAAGCAAAAATTCAAGGCCTTGAAAATCACTTGGCACGGATGGAAAGTAGAATCGACGATTTTGAAAAAGAAAAGCTCCTAGATAGCCTAGTTCTCAGCGGTTTGAAGCAGTTACCGGGTGAAGATTTGGAAGTAACAACAGCAAATATCATAACGCAGAATATGGGAGTCACTGGTTTTTCGCAAAATGACATTCAGAGTATTTACCGTTACCGTTTAAATAATTCCACTGCACAAGGCCAAAGAGATATCGCACCGGTGTTTGTGAAATTGAGAAACAGTAAATTGGCTAGGAAAGTTTTCAAGAGCAAAATTAAACTTGCCAAGTGGGGCATTTTCGTGTCAGTGGCCCTAACAAAACGCCGTCGTGACATTCTGAATACGGCAAGGGATAGTTTTGGGGTGCAAAATTTCTGGTTTGATCGTGGGCTAATTCTCGAAAAACTCCAAACAGACAATATTGCTAGCAGGATTTGTTCTCTGGCGGATCGCTTTTAGTTGGTTGTGCTTATTTTGTTGTTTTGGGTTATTGTCTATCAATATTTTCTTCTGTTTTCATTTATTATTCTTATAATCATTTATCTGTTCCTAGAGCTCAGCTGCGCTTTTGTTTTCTTTTTTTATTTTTTTTTGTTATTATTATTATTACTTTTTTTCACAATGAGAGCTATGAAATTGTTTACTAGAAATAAATATGTGTGATTTACCAATCCGAACCACATCGAGGTTGAGCCGGTTTGAAAGTTGCCCGTTTGATATTGATAGTTATTTACTTTCGGATTTGGCGAATAAAGATTCTACCGTGAGTTATATACCTTTGCAGTTACTTAAATAATGTGATTCCTCGTATTTTTGAATTATGCAAAATTCTCATTTCAGTGTATGTTTGTAGAACTGCCACCTTACTTCTTCCTATCATGAGATTTTTTATTTTATTTTGAAATGTTGGAATCCCCGTGTTATCGCCCTTTGTGAAACTTTTTTTGAGCCATGATAGTCCTCTCTCGTCTTTTAGTTTTCCAGGCTATCCGCTTACCGCGAGGAGTAGAGTTTCAATGAATCGCGGCGGACTCAGTTTGATAGTAAGTGATTCACTTAAATGGAAGCCAAGGGAGGATTTTGATGTCTAGAGAGAAGGTAAGATAGAAACATTTTCTATTGAAATTGAGATTGGTATGAGGCTTGAAGCGAGGAAAATTATCCTATAAGTAGTTTATAAGCCTCCAAGTGTGTCGTTTGAGGATTTCACAGAAGATTTCCAAAGTCTTCTAATGTTGGTTTAGAGGTCAGAGCAAGAGTCACAGCATAGGTCACATAGGTCATAGGTCACAGCATAGTAAATGATTCCCTTAAATGGAAGCCAAGGGAGGATTTTGATGTCTAGAGAGAAGGTAAGATACAAACATTTTCTATTGAAATTGAGATTGGTATGAGGCTTGAAGCGAGGAAAATTATCCTATCAGTAGTTTATAAGCCTCCAAGTGCGTCGTTAGAGGATTTCACAGACGATTTCCAAAGTCTTCTAATGATGGTTCAGAGGTCACAGCAAGAGTTTTCATGCATGGGTGATTTCAATTTGGATCTTTTATCTACAGGAGGTTTTAACTTAGATTTTTTTAATTTTATGGTTTCGATCTTCCACATTAGCAATTCATACTATGATCAAGAATCACTCTGCTACCCTGATTGACAATGTGTTTGTCTTTTCAAAGTATACCTTAAATGCGTTTTCTAATATTGTAGTGAATTTGGCGTCTGATTATTTCCCAGTAGTATTTAGTCTAGATTTTTAAGTGTTACGCCAGAAAAAGCCAAATGAAAGTGTTTGAGAAATTAAGCCTGAAAACATTCGGATGTTCAAAGAAGAAATAATTGCAACATCTTTTGAATCTGTCTTGAACCAGGAAGACCCATGTGAAGCTTTTGCGCAATTTAGTAGCATCATAACCACTGCATATGATAAAACTTGTCCGCTGAAGACACTCAGACAGAGACCAATTATGCCGAGAAAACCAGGGGTTGATGAACAGCTAGTGAATTTATTCAAACAGCGGGAGAATGCGTTTCAAGATTATCTGAGATCTTCAAAGGAGGAAGATAATGCTCACTTTAAACAGATTCGGAATATGGCAAACTCGCTGAAAAGGAAAAAAAAGAAACGGTATTACTCGGCACTTTTTGAGGAAAATAAAACAGATCTGAAAAGAACTTGGAAAGTTATCAATGAACTGGTTTGCGGGCCTCAGAGAACTCAAGACCCTCGAATTGCAATCGAAGGAGTGGTTGTAGAGGATAGACAAGAGTTGTGTGACAAGTTTGGTGATTATTTTTACCAATATTCGAACGAAGATACAAGCGGAAATTAGAAATTCCCAAGCTCTTGTGAACGGCAACTCGTTTGCTGGTGAGAGGGGCGTGGTAATGGAAATGAAATTTCGTCCGTGTGATTCAGCTGAATTAACAAAGATCATCAGCTCGATTGAATCCAACAGTGCTAGTTGGATGGTGTTAACCTGAAGACTATTCGATCAGTTTTGGTGTACACTCTTCCTCTGCTAGTGCACCTAATAAATTTGTCAATGGAGAAGGGAGTTTTTCCTAAATTATTAAAAACAGCAAAGATTCTTGCTCTGTACAAAGGGGGCAGTCAAAAAGATATATCGAATTGGAGGCCTATTTATATTTTGCCAGTGTTTTAGAAAGCTTATGAAAAAGTTATCCATGGAAGACTTCATGATCACCTCACGAGCCTGCATGCATTGTATGATGGTCAGTTCGGATTCCGAAAGGGCCATTCGACTTCGCATGCTGTACAGCATCCCTTAGAAAATGTTAATTTAGCTTTAGAAAAGGGTGAGTATTGTATTAGTATTTTTATAGATTTTAAAAAAGCATTTGATACCGCTGATTTCAGTATTTTATTGGATAGATTAAGAGATTTGGGTGCAAAAGGGAGATGTTTCTATTAGTTTAGTTCGTATTTAAATGATAAGTCAGTGACGGTAAATCTAGAAGAGAAGTTTTCTAGATTTTTCGCTGTTTTATATGGAGTTCCTCAGATTTTTGCTTTGGGTCCTTGTTGTATATAGTGTATGTTGATAGTATGCGGTCCTACATTCCTGATGCGTCTATGATGTCTTTCGCCAACGATACAGCACTTGTTGGGGCAGCGAAGGCTCTTGAAGAATTAGGCCAGAAAACAAAAAGAGCTCTGCAAGGGCTGAGTGAGTTTGTAGGCACTAGCCTACTTAGCATTAACGCGGCAAAGAGTAATCATATTCTGTTTAATCGGACTGATGTATCTCCACTATACTTTAACCCCCCCCCCCCAAATGTGCAAATCTATATCCCAAATTGATGTCTAAAGTAACGAAGAAACTAACGAAAAATCAGTATGTTCTCAAATTTTACCAAGCGTAAACTTGAGTGAGTGGCGCATAATACAAAAGTACCCAAAAAATTTCCCCCCTGCGGAAATTAAAAAAATAAAACTCAAATAAAATTCTCAAATTTGGAAAGTCTTATTTTCCATGGGGGGTATCTTCCAGGGGGGGGGGGGTATTTACCAGGGGCGGTATTTTCCGCAGGGTGTATTTTCCAGGGGGTATTTTCCGGGGGGGGTATTTTCCACGTGGGGATATTTTCCAAGGGACATTTTCCGGGGGGTATTTTACGAAGGGTCGTCGTAGGGTGGGTAATCGCAAGGGGGGGGGGGGGGGTAAACGCCTAGAGCCAAAGTTGAAGATACCAGTTTATGATAATTTGAAATAAGCTAGATCGATAACTAAGACGAATCATTTATTTTGAACGCAAAACATAATTATACTTATTTTCCCGAAGTTATACAATTTTCTTATTTCTTGAATGCAGACGAATATTTCTTGCTCGCACAGCATCTGGAAAAAAGATACCAATTAAATGCTTTGATACAATAAACGTGGGTTATACAGGTGAATAATAAACATAAGCACACTAAACTGCACGCTAAAATTAGTATAAAACAATAAATTGAAAGGATAAATATAATGGAATATCAAGATATGTAAATAAATACATATTAATAGAGGGAATGTTATTTTCAGATTTAAAAAAAGAAATCAAACCCAAAAGTATACTCAAAAACGCAAAAAAAAAACAAAACATAAAATGAATGAAAAGCGCAGCAAGTGTTGATAAAGGTGGTGGACTTCATACATTTAAAAAAGTTCTTTATTAAACAGCTATTGCTAACAAGAATAAAGTATAAGTAAAGAATTAATTGAAAGCCATTGTCAATAGAAACTTAAATTCTAAAAAACGTAATTTTGACTGGAATATATCGACGTGCCAAAAGAATGTAATTATTATGCTGTTTCTGAATAAGCAAAATTAAGTAATTTGAAACTTACCAATCAAAGGTTTTTAGGGTGTGGGAAACTGAAAGGTTTTTAGAAAAGCAACGACCTTACTAAAAAAAAGAGAATTTGATCTAGATGAAATTCACGTGATAACAATCAAATTGTAGATTGTTAGTCCTGAATGTATTATATTTTCATGAAGGTACTCCAGATAAATAATGGGGAATATAATTTTTGATATCAGTATAAGGAGGAAGAAATGCATTGTGAGCAGTTTACCACCTTGTTTTCTAGAAAGATTGCAAAAACTCTATTGACACTTGACGAGGGTGTCCCATTTATCTCTGGAATAATATCTTCTGCGGAACCAGTAATAGCCTAGCAAAAATTCCTGTATCTAAATTAAAGGCCAGAAACTGTCCAGGAACTCCCTTATAGGATCGCTATGAGAAGAGATAAGTGGAGAGCTCGGATTTTTAGCACATATACTATTCACCTTTTGGAATACCCGAAGCAGATGAAGTAGGAGAGCGGACTCCCGAAGAAGAAACAAACCTGAACACCATTTTTTTATCTGTTTTTACGCGAGCAGGGTATTTATTGATAAGATTTTTAAGATGCACACTAAAAAGCTTGAAGAACTTTCTTGTTGTGGGAATCATTATACTATAAATAAGCCTATAATTGAATACCCAAATTCTTTCCACGTAGAAAGCCATAGTTATGCTTGACTAATGAAGTCATAAGATAAGAGCTTGTCGACCAACCAGGAATGATTCCTTTCCGAGTTTCATCGAAAAGAAGCTCTTGTTTTTCATAATGGAGAGCATGGCTCATCTCAGCACAGTAAACTCCTTAATAAGTCTGTATCTCGTTTCTATGCAACTGGAGTGATTTTTAAGAAGATGCAAATTTTTTTCATTTTTTTATTTAACTCCTAGAAGAAATGGACCATTCCAAGACATTCAAGAAAAATAAGTCATGTTTGATATCGGTATTTTTGTCACTGTAAGTTTAGATTTATCAATCTATCTAATAGCCATCATTTTTCATCCATGTTTCTTTCCTCTAAAATCAATTCCATTCATATCTATAGAAAATCAAGTGGCTAAATTCCTTACAAATTTCTTAATATAATTTTAAAATATGTTACAATTCCCGCGAATAACCTTGTTAGAAACACAGTCTAGTTGCTGAATGCGTAGATTGTGGCAGACGTCGCCGTGGTCACATTGATCCAGTTTGTTGCGGTATTGGTCTTTGACAACGTATGTTTCACAAACCACACAGGGCAGTAGTTCTGATGAACACCTTGTAAACTATGAATTTCATCCAAAGATTTTTGCCTCGGCGTTTCTGTATTTTCCACGTAACACCTTAAATTAGGTATACTTTTCTCAGACAACACTGCGTTCGTATGACGAACAAATAAACATTCAAATGGGGATTAATCCAAAAATCTCAATATATCTAGACTTTTGTACCTGTTTTCACTGACTAAATAAATGGATTTATCCCCCCTTTGAATGTTTATATTTGCATTTCTATAGTGACTTATTAAGCTGGAAGAAACTACCCACAGATAGACGCACAGCAAAATATCAGTTGTGGGCTGCTCACATTTCTGCTGCAGATTTTTACTACATATTTGTTCTCGCATTTGTACCGCAAACGCAGAAAATTAAAATGACAGAAAATGGATCTGGTAAGTCTATGAAACTACTAGTTGATTCCCAAGAATGGTTGATGAATACTGTTATTTTTTTTTTTCAATATTCATCTTAAAGATAGAAAACTTTCCATCCAAACTTTTATCCTTACTGACGTCAGAAACTCATATATTAAATCGGTACTGTTCTAAAATCCGGGACACGCGCATCAAGAAAAGCAAAAATCAGATAACCATTTCCCGGTAATTGGATGTTGACGCAGCATAAATATGGGTTTCTGACTCCGGAAACTATATTTAAACTTTAGTTTTTTGAGGCTTAGGGAGGAAAAAAGGTACATAGGTTAGGTTCCGTATTTAATATATACTATGCTTTACCTACATGCTATGCTATATGCTATGCTTTGTCTTATTTAAATTTTAGCTTACTTAAACTTACTTAATTTTGTAATTTTATTTGATTAAGAAGATTAGTTTATATAAAGTAGTTCAGATATATAATTTTAACAAATGATTAACTTATTTTGGTAATTTAGTTAAGCTACTTTAACTAAATTATGAGTTCCCTTTTGTTTTGGTTTTATCCCATTGTATGACCGTAATGTGGATCAATCATTATGAAACCTGGAACTGGAGACAGCAATACAGACTTGCCTGTTCCAAGGCCATCTCCCTTGAAGAGTAAAGTCTCTTGAAGTAAATATTGCTGACAACAAACAAACAAGATGGTTACACCACGTTTTAGAGATGAAGGACGACATATTGCCAAAGCAAAAACGAAATATTGTAAAAGATTTCGTTTGGCCCCATTTGGGGCCAGTAGTAATAATAATAAAAGTAGTAGTAGTAGTAGAAGTAGTGGTAGTAGTAATAATAATAATAGTAGTACATGTAGTAGTATTATAGTACTAGCAGCAGTAGTAGAAGTAGTAATAGTAGTGCTAGTAGTAACAGTAATAGTAGTAGTAATGTTAGTAGTGGTAGTAGTAGTATAGTAGTAATAGTGGTAGTAGTAGTATAGTAGTAATAGTACTACTACTACTACTACTGCTACAATTTTGGCTTTTATAATTTTTGGTCGTCATAATTGAAGTGCTTAAGAACGGGTCCAATGGTCCGTTGTTGTTTTTTTTTATTTTATTATTTATTACAATTATTTGGGGCTAAAATTGTACTAAGAGTATTCTTAATACAATAAAAATCGTAATGACCACATCTAAGCTACCACAATAGAAGTGATTAAGCAAAGAATGGTATGTCTTCAACCATTATTCACATTACTTACATTGGTTATAATAACAATATTTTTACCTGGACATTTCGCATTTCAAAGGGTGGTCGCTATGGTTTCGGAAAGGTCTCATTCGAAGAGAAAACGAAACTTCAACTAATCATTTGAAGGTTAAAATGTAATTGGAGGGCATCCAGATCCCTTCCCATGTTATTTTTGGCCCTTGAGCAACTAGAAAATCCACCATGGCATCGACTAAAAATATTTTGATGACTTTTTGGTCTAAATAGTCGAGAGATCAAATGTTTTTGCCTCCAGTGGTGATATGGCAAGTATCCTCTGGGAAAAAAGCCTTAAAGTATACAGATTGCACATGGTTGTTTTTGCAAAAAAAAAACAGCATTGGGTCTTGGGCTGACTTATAGGCTAGAAACTTTCAGTTTGTATTCCCGGGGCAAAAACAGCAACAAATGTTATTGCGGGAGACTGTTAGAGAGCTAGAAAAGAGGCTAAAAACTGTTTTCCTGATATAATTTTGAAACTTACATCCGTATTTTGCTTGGCCAAGGGGTGTTTAACGTAGGAGAAATTTTAAGTTCGGCTGGGCAGGGGCAAGGCCCGAAGGGGACAAGAAACTTTTTGTCAGTTTCAAAAATATATCATTAAGTTCTCGGCAAATAGAACTGCTGTGAAAAAAGAAAAAAAAGTAGAAAAAATGATTTGATCGAAGATGGGGCTGACTCTCGATTTTTCGTCTGACGGGCTTAAAACTTTCAAGGGTTGTTCCTAAGCCCAGAGGGGTTTAAGACTCTTATAGGATTAGGCGAAGGGGTGCCCAGCAGCCCAAACATAGACCTAAACAATTTTTGCTTTGCTCGATGAGAAACTTCCCAAACCCACTTAAATTGTATCTTATTTGGCCATTGACTTTGGGATAGTTTTAAGTAAAGCAATTAAAGAAACCCTTGCTGTTGGTAACAACTCTATTGATTGGCGCATCTCCTGAATCCCTTTCTAATTAAAATGCGACTCGTTAGTAATTAAACGTAGTTTCTATAGATATAAATTATGATCAAACTTGTTAGAAGTCAAATTATACAGAACATACTTCAGACAAGAGTAAAGGGTGAAATTAAAGCTTAAAACAAGCAGAAATTACATGATATAAGACGTCAAGCTTTAACGAAAAGAAGTTGCAATGAATGGTAAAGTTGTGAACCAAACAAACAAACATTACAACGAACTCCTCCCAACACTGTCAAGCTACCCCCCCCCCAATCCTTTTCAAGGCTAGTGTGTTTTTTTTTCAACTTTACAGAGAATTCGGGTTAATGCAGTAGCAATGACTTTACAGATAAAAAGGGGTAGTATAGCAATATATATCCGAGACACACACACGGTTCGAACTAGGCAAGACCTTACACGAAATATTGAAGGAATTTTCGAGTCGTTGTTCCTAGAAGTATGGCTGTCCCCAAATAAGAAAGTTATTGTGGTTGAAATTTATCGTTCTCCGTCAGGGTCAACGTCTCAGTTTATGGAACATATGGGTCAAGTTCTGGAGCTAGCAGAGTGTCAAAAAATTGAGCTTATTCTCATGGGAGATTTTAATATTAACCTCAGTTTTCCGCTAACGGCCGAACCAGCAGTTTTGCTAAAAATAATAGGGCAGGTTCAGGCCTATACCCTGCTGTTACGATTCCGACATTAGTTACTGAGAGTACGCATTCACTTATCGACACCACAGTCGTTGGCAGTCCTCGTCAGCGACACATCAGACCACTTTCCCGTTCATGCAACACTCGCCCTTTCAGAACTAGCTAAGATAAGGTCACGAATCAACCCCATGTTACCGATTACATGCTTAACAGAGAAAAACTTGAAGAATTCATAACAGGAGCTAGAGCAATTAAACTGGGACAACGTAATGGAGATTCAAGATGTAAACGAACCATTTGGGTCATTTCACTCAACGTTCTTGGATGTATACAATAGATGTTGCGTGAGAAATGCCAGAACTAATAAACAAAAAAAAGACCAGCCAATTAGCCCCTGGATGACGGATGGTCTTCTGGCCTGTGTGAATAAGAAAAACCACCTTTGGGGAGAGTATTGACGCTTTCCGAGCTTAGCGCGGCTAGAGGAGTATGAGAAATACAGGAAAGTCCTTTGGACTGTGTTACGAAGAGCAAAGCGTGGCTACCTGCACCAAAAGCTGACGGAAAACGGGAAGGATGGTCGAGAAGTTTGGCAAATTATCAACTCGGTGCTACGGCCAACCACTAAGTCTTCAACATTACCAGTGAAATTGGTCGGGAACGATGAAGAAATTACCGAACCTACACAGGTTGCCGCATCACTGAGTACATTTTTCGCAAATATTGGCCAGACCACAGCAAATTCTGCCGGGACACCAGCTAAATCATACAAAGAATACCTTGGCCCGAAGTGCAAGAAATCAATGGCAGTGAGTCCTGTAACACTAGGTGAACTCGAATTACTCGTAAAACATTGAAGGGCTCTTCTGCTTTAGGTTTTGACCTGGTCCACACAAAGGCACTGAAAGCAGTAGTGACGACCATTGCTGAGCCTCTAACTTACCTTGTAAATCTTTCATAAGATAAAGGAGTGTTTCCTGAAATGTTAAAAAAGGCAAAGATAATACCTCTTCACAAAGATGGATGTCATACAGACACAGATAATTATAGACCAATCTCAATCTTATCAGTTTTCTCGAAAGTCTTTGAAACGCCAATGAAAAACCAGCTTTACCAATATTTAGAAGCCAAAGGCTTTTTTAAAAGCCGCCAATTGGGGTTTAGGGCTAGCCATTCAACCGAAGACGCCCTTACTTCACTAAGTTTATTCGTAAACAGAATTCTAGATTCAGGTGCTTTACCTGCAGCTGTGCTTCTAGATATTAAGTAAGCGTTTGATAGCATGCCCCACAAAATACTTCTAGGAAAGCTGGATCATATTGGAGTTCGTGGCCAAGTCCTAGATTGGTTTAAGTCTTACCTGGAAAATCGACGAATATACACATGAAATGACCATACAAAAGATGTCGTAGTTAAATTCGGGGTGCCAAAGGGCTCTAAATTGGGACCAGTATTGTTTTTTGTTCACGTAAATGATCTTCAGCAAGTACTGACTCCTGCAAGTTGTAGCCCTTATTTCTGCAAACTGTGTCACCCGCAAACGAAACCGGGGTCTATAGTAGAAGTCGAGGACGAATTAATGGCAATAGCGGATGATTCACTTATGGCAAGCTCAGAATGGAACATCAAGTCTCTCAAAACGAAGCTACCAGACATTCTTGAAGAAACGTACCTGTGGATGGACGCAAATCGTCTAGTCATCAACATTTACAAATCGAGTGTTTTATTTTTTTCACGTATAGATTCGCTGGCTCCTGATGTGATTGGTATTAAAACCTCTCGTGGACTTATCAAGAGACCAGAAAAAAGACACGTTCGATACCTAGGGGTTTTAATCGACGAAAACCTCTCGTTCAGACACCACATAGCAAGTGTCGAGACGAAGCTTTCAAGGAACCTTGGAATCTTGAGAAAACTCAGTCAGCGTTTCCCTAAAAAAAACAATGATCCTGATTTACAATGCAGTTATCAAGTCTCACATTCAGTATTGTTCTACGGTTTGCCAATCTAATTTCAAAACACATTTACAGAGACTAAACTCACTTCACAACAAAGCACTTCAAATTTTAGGCCCAGCACCAAACAGACTATCAATGGCATCACTTTACAGACTATCTTGCACTGTTTTTTGTTTTAAATATTTTTCAGGAACACTCCCATCACCATTTAAAGGCTTATTCACAGTAGCATCACAAATCCATAGTTTAAACACACGATCTTCATCAGACATTTATATACCCTCGACACCGACAGCTAGGTTGGAATTTTCTCCTAGAATTGCATGTGCTAGAGAGGGAATGCACTTCTGCAAGAGCTGAAGTCATATAGGTCTCTCGGCTTCTTTAAAAAGAATGTAAAAAAATATCTACAAGATTAAAAATTTATTTACTAGATTTATTTTTTTATTATTATGTTTAGAATTTTTTGAATTTAATTATTATTTATTATATTTTAGTTTGATACTTCAAGGGGTGTGAGCGGAGGAGAAGTTGTGTTAAATTTATTGGTATTTGATGGCGGTTCGGGGTGGAAATTGGAGAGGACAGGAGGGCACGCTGTATTTAGAGTGTGCAATTTTTACGGGCCCAAACGTGCAGCAATGCATAAGGAATTGAGTTAAGTGTATTTATATATATATTTTTTTTTAATTAAAACCTATATTGAACTTGAACTTGAAAGAGTGAGATGTCTCCCATGTATTTTTAGACCATTTTTGGTAAACGCATTATCATGAAAACTAAAGATGGGGCTCATTAAATTCTGAATTAAACATTTTTGTTCTTTTGAAGGGCTGAAACAGGCTGAAGCCAAATAGCCAACTTCTAAATAAAAGTTCAAATAGGGATAAAAACCTTTTAATTGACAGTGATGATGATAACAGTGATAGAAATTCACAAAAATACCAGATATTTTGGTCACATATACAGTGACCGTCATCTCGAGTTTTACTACGGATGACGGTCACTTTATTTGTGACCTAAATATATGTTATTTTTGTTAATTTCTTTCACTGTTATCAACATCACTGTCTATTAAAAGGATTTTATCCCTCTTTGAACTTTTATTTATCGTCATGGAAAGGCAGTGTGGTCTCTGAAATTATCTAAGCCAACTTCTGTGTCCTTTCATACCCTAACAAACCCCATATTTTCCAATAGCATCGGTTGAAAATTTGATGTGACAGTGCAAGACAAAATACGTATTCCAAAAAAAAAATAAAAAAAAAATAAAAAAAATCATGAAACAAACATAATGCACTAATCCCGGTGAAGGGTCCTCGGCTTATAAAGTAGGGGGAAAGTACACACACTTCACTAACCAATAGCCAGTAAAAAAAGCAAGCACACAAAAAAACAAAACAAAAGAAAGACTGGTAAAAGGAGAAATAGGGGGGAAGGGAGGGAAAGAGACCGAGAGAGGCAGAGAGAAAGAAAGAGATAAAATTATTTTTGCTATTCCAAAGATTTTATTCTGATCATTCAGCAAAAACTATACCGGCAACCAATGGTCAAAAATCAATCAGAAACCTGAAATAGTTTTAACAATCACAGCTTTTTCAAATTGAAAGCTCTAGTGCCCTTTTTAAGTGTAAAAAGTGAGCAGCCCTCGAAGCCCCATTTTGCTGCCTTTCCCTCAGGTATGACAACATATGGCTCCTATGCTGCCTCTATACTTCAGGGGTGACTTGACCCCCAATAATCCTTGGGGAACAGCTTTATGATATGCCAGTGGCCCGTCAGATACCGAAATCGTGTTATTGGGAAAGAGGGAGGGGCATGTTTGATCCTGTGCCTCCAAAAGTCTAAAGGTATTAAGCCGAAACTTTCAGAAACTCTTGAAGAGCATGTTGAACTAAATAAAAACTTTATACGCGGAGGTTGTCAAAAGAGCGTACGGCTTAGAGGACGGCTTAAGTTATTAGTTGAAACTTTAAGGGTATGCTGACTAAGATGTTGAAGTAACCAAAGCATACTATGTGGATACTGTTACTTTACTACTACTAATGCTATCATTATTGCTACTACTACTATTATTACTGCTACTGCTATGACTACTACTACTACTGCTACTAGTACTACTACAACTACTACTCCTAGTACTACTACTACTATTAATACTACTATTACTACTACTACTACTACTACTACTACTACTACTACTACTACTACTACTACTACTACTACTACTTCTATTACTACTACTACTACATCTATTACTAATGCTACTACTACTACTACTACTAAAACTACTACTACTACTAAGGCCACTGGAGCTTTAGTGCATCCAGCTTGTTAAATGGCAGAAACGCAATATCTCAAGACCAGAATAGGGTATTAAGTTGAAACTTTAAGTGATAGTTAAAGGGGGTGTAAAACTAAATTAAAATACATCATGTGTAACCAGACTGTTTAAAGGACGTCTGTGCAATATCCAAGAATAGTTAATGATATAAAGTTGGAACTTTCCTAATCTGGTCACGACATGCAATCATGTAAAGTCTTGGTCGGGAATGTGGGATTAATATTGACGTCATTAGTATCCTCACTCTGCTTTTGATGAGACCCATAGCATATTAACATGGGATTCCGATAACTGCCTGTTACGTCACGACACCCCTGGCAAGATTCCAAGAATATGCCCTGGCAAGATTCCCCGGATTCCAATTTTGTTTCAGTGTTGGCAAGATTGCGAGTTCATCCCTATCCCTTTCCCCATAGGATTCCTGTGACACAGATGGGGAAGTTATAATAGGATTTCCATGACACAGAGAGGGAAATTAGCATAGGGTTTCTATGACACAGAAAGGAAATTAACATGGGATTTCTGAAAGTCAGATAAGCGGAGCCCCTGGTCCCACGCACCTGGACAATACGGTCAGCTTGCGAGATTCCGAGTGGCTGGCAAGATTCCCGGGATTTCAGTAGTTTTTATATGAGTAATTGGAGTATTGTCGCTATAATACAAAAGTCGTAATAAGTGAAGCCCCTCGCACCTGTGCCATGCGGTCGCTGTTTCTAGGTGTCATATGCTTGACGCAATCTTATTTCAGATGGCGATATTCCCACGACACAGCCCTCTGAACTCCAATGACGTCACATGACTTACCTTGTTTTAAACAGTCAGGTGTAATATGGATGAAGAATTGTTATGTAGCCTTGCAAAAGGACCCGTGGGGATTCCCCGCTCGTAACTTAACGACAGTACACACCTTATGTAATGACAGTTCACATATCTTATAAAAACAATAATAATAATAATATATTGAAAACCCGTCGTATACAGTAAATGTAAAATATAAAACAACAACTAAAAAATTAACAACAAAAATAACAACTTCTTAAATAGTATACAAAATATTACGAAGAGAGATAACAGAAGGAAAAAATACCCAAAAATTTCAACAGAAACAACAACTTCTTCGAAAATAACAGCAAAAGCAACAACTTCTGAAAAGAGGAAAAAAAAGAAAAAAAGAAAGAAAAAAATGTGAAACAAGAGGGAAAATTAAACATGCAAACTTGCCCACTCGTGCTCTAAAATTGCTGGTTTCATTTGTTGACGCTAATAAGTATCTCAACAGGTTGATTTGGGTCAGCTAGGTTGTAGCGCTGAATCAGAAAACTATTTTTTGTCCATAGTGGCAATTTTAGTAGGTACTTGGCAAAACAGAAAAACAAAGAGCGGATTTTAGACTTTTCGCGGTTTGCCAATAATAACCAGAAGAGGGTCACATATAATATATGTGGCAGAGCGGTAGCGTTGCCAATACTTGTTAGTAGTTGAGAGTTAAATCTCAGAGTGGAATTAACGATCAAAGCATAGGAGCTGGAAATTCGCCGTTCAAGATGTGAAATCAGGAGGGAGCGGGTATGCTGTAATGAGGTGCCTAATGGCAACCCCAGATATACTATTTTATCAACTTGTTTTACTCAGCAATCACCTAGTGTGACATTAGTAGAAGGGTCATTCTTTCAATTGTAAAGCAAAACTTTCGACTTTTGGAAGTTAAATCTCAGACCGACTTTCTCATAATTGGACGGCAGACATGAGAATATTTCTGAAAGGCGGTTAATGGTCCAGCTGAGATTCAGCGTGTCATCAGCATAGCAGACTAGGGAGTCGTCAACGGAACTGAGAATGCATGATGAAGGACAGCTGTCTTGAGGCTCAATAATGTAGTTGTTAAAGAAACTGGGGGATAAAACTGCCCCCTGACGGGCACTTTTGCAGACTGGTATCAAAGCTGACCGTGGGGCTGGCGGAAGGCCTTTATCGGAATGGAGCTTGAGACGTACAAGAAGGCGAGAGTAATGATCACGGAAAGCCAAAATAAAATTTGAGTTCACTCCTCTTTTAGCTGAGTTTAGCAACATAAGTGCATGAATCAATAAATCAAACGCTCTCTGCAGGTCTAAGCCACCGATCGCTAGGCTCTCTTCTATTATGTGTGCATCCGAGAGTGCATATGCAACGAAATGGAGAGCTTCAGCACAATCAATACTGCGTTGGAAACCGAATTGTCTAGTTGGACTGCAACACAGTTTCTGAAACTCATCTATGAATAAAAGTTCAAATAGCTTGGAAAGAGAAGTAGCAATCGTTATTGGAGGGAAAGAGGAGCATTGCATGGTAATTTTTCCTTTTTTAGGAACCGGCGTAATATCTCCAATTGAGAAAGTGGTTGGGACAATACCCTGAATGTGGGTAATCTGCATCAGAAGAGTTACGTGACTAATGAGAGCGGGCCTACCACTTTTTAGATGTAGTGTGCTGATTTCATCAGCCCCGAGCGATTGTTTAGGTTTTAGGCGAGAGATGGCCTTGCACACAGCTCCCTCTGTTACAACATAATCACCATGACGACAACTATCTAAGAAGTCATCCAACTCAGCTTTGAATCTTTCGTTGAGGGATGGGTCAGGAGGCAAATATTCTGACCCATAGTACGCGCACCATTCAGAATCAGGGATAGCATATGCGGACAAAGACTCTTCGCTTTTAGAGGACAGAAAACGCCAAAGGAGAGAAGGATTAACTTTGGCCCTATATCAATCATCTTTTTTTCTGTGAGCTTTTAGCTCCTTCGTGAATTTTCTGTTTGTGAGCAGGCAGATTGAATTGACTATTCCCGAGCGAAGTCGTCCACAAGAAATCCAAAGTTGAAGCCAAAACTTAGACTTAGAATGGGTACCAACTAACTCTGGATTTTCAGACCAGCAAGGAAGGGTAGGATGACGGGGTCTGCTTAGAGGGACGGCAGCTTTTTCAGCACAGCAAAGGGCATGGCCGATTTCTGCGATATATATATTGACTGATAGTTGTGTTTCCTCCTTTGAAAGAGCTGTCAATCTAGAGAGAATATGGAAAGGGATACGGATCTTACTAAGGACTCTGGCGGCTTCTTCTTGAAATAAAACAGGGTTAATTTTACGCCGATCATGGTGAGACCTAGGAGGTGTTGTCGAAGTTGTTTGCGTTTGTGTATCTGAGCTGTGGCAAGGAATCTTGGCTGAAAACTTTATTGGTAAGTGATCAGATAGCTGAAATTCAAGCACAACTTTGAAAGGGGAGATCCTGAGAATTGCAGATGCAACGAAGGGATCGAGATCTGATGTAGACATTGAGGTGTGTACGTGTGTAAAATTTATATCTTTGCACTTGAGATTAAAGTGATCTCAAAAAATACTAAGCAACAGCGTAGAACGTAAGGACCTGCACAAGAGAGGTTCAATCAAATCGCAATTGAAGTCACCAATTAATATGCATTGAAGGCTTAGGGGTTTAATACGGTTAATACAGTGGCCGAGTTTATCACTAGAAAAAGTAAAAGCATGCTACGAACGCTCATCATGGTAATTTGTACGCAAATATACATTTATAAAAACACAGCCCTCAACACGAACCGCTAGAAAATTATCATAGACTTCAAATACACTAGATCTTAGAGTTGAACGAACGAAAGTGGCAATACCACCGGAGGATCGCCCTTTTCCACTTAGCTGCTTCGCTGAAACTGAGTAAACCGATATTGAACTATTAAAACTAAGAATACTTTTACTGCGGCTTGTGACGAAATGTTCTTGTAAACAGACAACTTCATTTTGCTCAAATACAACATCTAAGATCGGAATTTTATTCGCAAACGAGCCATTAATGTTCCACGATAAACATTTAACTGCAGAAGCTTCATATGTCATTTCTTTTGTGGAATACTGTTTGAGGGACATTTTACACTGTAACACGTCTGACTCCCGATTTTGCATTCAACGCAGAATGTCGCCTGTCTGCATGGTTCATCTCGCGTAGAACGATATTCATTTGAGCCACATCTAGAGCATAAAGTTCAGCCGTAAACTGGGAAGCGAGGTGACCGTTTTTGTGACAGTTAAAGCATCGGCTTGGCAAAAACTTAAACGGATCAGAAGGTAGACACTCGTAGCCAATAATCACCGAAACACTCAGAAATTGCTGGAGCTCACTGATAGTGCCAAAATACACTTTGAAAGAACGAGATTTTCCGCACTGTTCAGTCTTCGTACTATTCGGGATTAGATTTTTTAGTCCTTCACAGTTTATATCCTCAGGGACATTTCGAAGCACAGCTATGTACAGGGGTTCTCGAACAGCAACTTTGAGATCGGGCTTGGAAGATTTCATTTTCTCAACGATTTTCGCTGCTGCAGCTTTCGACCTGACCACAAGCTTCCATTCGTTTGCAGATTTGTGGAGTTCGCTAATGTCATTAGCATTTTCACAGAAACTGTCTATGAAAGCTTTCCGGTCATTTAGGCCATTGAGTTCCTTGGGGGGATTTTTCAGGACAACAGAAGAGGAAGGATCTTTGGGCTTGGACGTTTCAGGTGCACTACGACTGCTTGTGAAAATACTGACGGCTGGAGCGGACTGGGTAGCTAGAAAACTTTCAAGTTTCCGAGAAAATTTATTTACTTTGGCAGTAACTGTTGTATTCACCATATCTCCGATGACTCGAACCGAGCAGGGGTTAAAGATGACAAATTTTGGCATGCTGACATTATTTTTCACAGCTGCTGCTAGAAGTTTGCACATTTCAATGGTATTGTTTTCATCTTTAGAGTGAGTCACAAGAGGATACGTAATATTCAACTCAGTATGAAGGATTCGCTTTGCCTTTGTTCATAGAAAGCAACACACGCTTTTACGACACAGTCCAATTTTATTCCATCTGTAAGTGCTCTGATAACACAATTCAGTAACGGATTCAAAATAATTTTTTCATTTTAAGCTATTTTAGGTCAAAGCGTAATCAAATCTCAATGTAAAGTTCCAAAACAAAGACTTACCCATAAGGGGGGCTTTTTAAGTCCCCCTTTACTTTCCAATAAACGCCTTCTAACTATCCAAATGAAATAGTCCAATTCAAATAGAATAGTTCAAATAGTTCAATCACACAGTCAATATAACCAAAAACTGGTTTTTTCAACAGATAATTCTCTGAGAGAATAAAAGGTGTTCCCTGGATGAATGACCTTGGCTTGACTTATGTAAGGACGGGCCACATTTTACGTAAGGACAGTACCTACATCACTGTCATACAATACTTTTTGGAGATTTTACGTTTCGCCTAAACGTTAAAAGCGTTTTTTCTTTCTTTTAACTTAATGACGGTGCATAGTTTATTTAAAGTAAGCACATGGTGCGTAATGACAGCGCGCAAGTTACATAATGGCAGCGCGCATCACTGTCACATAGTACTTGTCTGATATTTTATTTTTTAGCTAAAACGTACAACGAGTTTTTTTTTCTTTCAAAGTGTTTCATCTTTTTTTCTTTACTTCTTTGACCTCGCTAGGACTCGAAAGTTCAATTTCCTTACATTGGAACAAAAAACCCAGGCGACAGGACAAAACTGCTTTTCTCAGTATTTTGTATCGAGAACTACATTCTAAAAATAATCTATTGTGCGACACCTGAGATGCCCATTTTTCACACACTTTAGAACAGCGTGTTGGCTGCCAAAATTTGGCACGTATTCGGAGAATATTTATTTCCTGAGACAATTGCTCCCAAGGTATTTTTATATACAAAAAGAGAAAGACAAACCCTTTAGACATACAAACAGAGAAAGACAAACACTTTAGAAATAAAAACCAACAAAGACAGACACTTCAGACATACAAACCAACAAAGACAGACACTTCAGACATACAAGCCGAATAAGATGGACACTTCAGACATACAAACAGAGAAAGACAAGCAATTCAGTAACACAAACCAACAAAGACAAACACTTAAGACATACAAACAGAGAAAGACAAGCACTATAGACATACAAACCAACAAAGACAGACACTTCAGACATACAAACCAACAAAGACAAACACTTCAGACATACAAAACAACAAAGACAAACACTTAAGACATACAAACAGAAAAAGACAGGCACTTCAGACACACAAATAGAGAAAGAAAAGAACTTTAGACATACAAACAGAGAAAGACAGTCATTTTAGAAATCCAAACCAACAAAGACAGTCACTGTAGACACACAAAAAAAAAAATAAAGTCAATTCAAACATACAAACACACAAAGACAAACACTGTAGATATACAAAACAACAAAGACAAGCACTTTAGACAGACAAACCCAGAAATACAAACACTACAGACATACAAAAAGAGAAATACAGTCACTTTAGACATACAAACCAACAATGAAAGACATTTCAGACATACAAACCAATAAAGACAAACACTTCAGACATACAAACCGAGAAAGACATGCACTATAGACATAAAAACCAACATAGACAGACACTTTAGACATACAAACCAACAAAGACAAACACTTCAGACATACAAACAAACAAAGATAAACACTTTAGACATACAAACGGAGAAGGAAAGGCACTTCAGACATACAAACCAACAAAGACAAACACTTCAGACACACAAAAAGAGAAAGACAAGCACTTAAGATACATAAACCAACAAAGACAGACACTTCAGACATACAAACCAAGAAAAACAAACACTTCAGACATACAAAAAGAGAAAGACAACACTTTAGACATTTAAACGGAGAAAGACAGGCACTTTAGACATATAAATCAGCAAAGACAGACACTTCACACATAAAAACCAACAGATACAAACACTTCAGACATAAAAACCAACAAAGACAGACACTTCAGACATACAAACCAACAAAGACAAACACTTCATACATACAAACAATGAAAGACAAGCACTTTAGACATACAAACCAACAAAGACAAACACTTCAGACAGACAAACCAACAAAGACAGGCTATTTAGACATACAAAAAGAGAAACACAGATACTTTAGACATACAAACCAAGAAATACAAACACTATAGACATACAAACCAACAAAGGCAAATACTTCAGACATACAAACAAACAAAGACAGACTCTTCAGACATACAAACGGAGAAGGAAAGGCACTTCAGACATACAAACCAACAAAGACAAACACTTCAGACACACAAATAGAGAAAGACAATCACTTTAGATAAATAAACCAACAATGACAGACACTTCAGACAGACAAACCAACAAAGACAAGCACTTCAGACATACAAACCAAGAAAGACAAACACTTCGGACATACAAACAGAGAAAGATAAGCACTTTAGACATACAAACCAACAATGACAGACACTTCAGACATACACACCAACAAAGACAAACACTACAGACATACAAACAAACAGAGACAGACCCTTCAGACATACAAACAAACAAAGACAGACACTTCAGACATACAAACCAACTAAGACAAACACTTCAGACATACAAACAAACAAAGACAAACACTTCAGACATACAAACAGAGAATTACAAGCCCTTTAAATATATAAACCAACAATGACAGACACATCAGACATACAAACCAACAAAGACAAACGCTTCAGACATACAAACAAAGAAAGACAAACACTTTAGACATATAAACAGAGAAAGACAGACACTTCAAACATTCAAACCAACAAAGACAAACACTTCAGACACACAAACAAAGAAAGACAGGCACTTTAGACATGCAAACCAACAAAGACAGACATTTCAGATATTCAAACCAACAAAGACAAACACTTCGGGCATAAAAAAAGGGAAAGATAGGCACTTTAGACATACAAACCAACAAAGACAGACACTTCAGACATACAAACCAACAAAGACAAACACTTCAAACATACAAACTGAGAAATACAGGTACTTTAGACATAAAAACCAAAAAAGACATCACTTCAGACATACAAACCAACAAAGACAAACACTTCAGACATAAAAACAAAGAAAGACATGCACTTTAGACAGACAAACAAACAAAGACAGACAGTGGGATATGCAGACACCCACTCAGACACACAAGCAAAAAGAGTGAGAGTCACATACAATTATATAGATTCAAACATACACACCGAGAAAGACAAACACTTCGGATATACAAACCATCAAAGACAAACACTGGGACTTGCAAACACCAACCCTGACAAAGAGAGAAATGGAGTGAGAGACACATAACAATACATATATTCAGACATACAAACCGAGAAAGACAGGCAGTTGGACAAGCAAACACACGCCCAAACACACACAGGCAAAGAGAGTGAGAAACACATACAGATACATAGATTCAGACATACGAACCGAAAAAGATAGGCACTTGGGAAAAGCAAACACCTGCCCGAGTTAATTTAGCTTAACTTAGAGTGGCGCGCCGCTCTAAGTTAACCTAAATTAACCCAACTTTTTGAATTTGCCTATGTTAATCTAAATTAACCCAACTTTTTGCAGTTGCATGTGCATTCCAATGCATGTCTTTCTCGGTTTGTGTGTCTGAATCTATGTATTTGTATGTGTTTCTCACTCTCTTTGGCTGTGTGTGTTTGGGCATGTGTTATCTTGTCCAACTGCCTGTCTTTCTCGGTTAGTATATCTGAATCTATGTATTTGTATGTGTCTCTCACTCTATTTGTCTGTTTGTCAGGGTTGGTGTTTGCAAGTCCCAGTGTTTGTCTTTGATGGTTTGTATATCTGAAGTGTGTGTCTTTCTCTGTTTGTATGTTTGAATCTATTTGTTTGTATGTGACTCTCACTCTTTTTGCTTGTGTGTCTGGGTATGTGTCTGCATATACCACTGTCTGTCTTTGTTGGTTTGTATTTCTAAAGGGCCTTTATTTATTTGTTTTTATGTTTGAAATGTCTGTCTTTTTTGGTTTGTATGTCTGAAGTGTCTGTGTTTGTTGGTTTGTATGTCTGAAGTGCTTGTATTTCTCTGTTCTTATGTCTAAAGTGTTTTTGTTTGTTTGTTTTTATTTATGAAGTGTATTTCTTCGTTGGTTGTTATGTCTAAAGTCCCTGTCTTTCTCTGTTTGTGTGTCTGAAGTGTTTGTCTTTGTTGGTTTGTATGTTAGAAGTGTCTGTCTTTCACTGTTTATATGTCTAAAGTGTTTTTGTTTCGCTGTTTGTATGTCTGAAGTGTTTGTCTTTGTTGGTTTGTATGTCTGAAGTGTCTGTCATTGTTGGTTTATATATTTAAAGTGCTTGTCTTTCTCTTTTTGTGTGTCTGAAGTTTTGTCTTTGTTGGTGTGTATGTCTGAAGTGCCTGTCTTTCTCTGTTTGTATGTCTAAAGTGTTTGTCTTTGTAGGTTTGGATGTAAGAAGTGTTTGTCTTTTTTGGTTTGTATGTATAAAGTGTCTGTCTATGTTGGTTTGTATGTCTATAGTTCCTGTCTTTCTCTGTTCCTTTGTCTGAAGTGTCTGTCTATGTTGGTTTGTATGTCTGTAGTATTTGTCTTTGTGGGTTTGTATGTCTGAAGTGTCCGTCTTTGTTGGTTTGTATGTCTTAAGTGCCTGTCTTTCTCTGTTTGTATGTCTGAACTGTTTGTTTTTGTTGGTTTGTATGTCTGAAGTGTGTGTCTTTGTTGGTTTGTATGTCTGAAGTGTCAGTCTTTGTTGGTTTGTATGTCTATAGTGCTTGTCTTTCTCTGCTTGTATGTCTAAAGTGTTTGTCTTTGTTGGTTTGTATGTCTGAATTGTCTGTCTTTGTTGATTTGTATGTCCAAAGTGCTTGTCTTTCTCTTTTTGCATGTCTAAAGTGCTTTTCTTTCTCTGTTTGTATGTCTGAAGTGTCTGTCTTTCTCCGTTTGTATAACTAAAGTGTTCGTCTTTGTTCTTTTGTATGTCTGAAGTGTTCGTCTTTGTTGGTTTGTATGTCTGAAGTGTTTTTCTTTGCTGGTTTGTATGTATGACGCGCTTGTCTTTCTCTATTTGTATGTCTAAAGTGCTTGTCTTTTTTTGTTTGTGTTTATTAAGTGTTTGTCCTTGTTGGTGTGTATGTCTGAAGTGTCTGTCTTTGTTGATTTTTATGTCTAAAGTGTTTGTCTTTGTTGGTTTGTATGTCTAAAGTGCTAGTCTTTCTCTGTTTGTATGTTTGAAGTGTCTATCTTTGTAGGTTTGTATGTCTGAAGTGTCTGTCTTTGTTGGTTTGTATGTCTGAAGTATTGTCTTTGTTGGTTTTTATGTCTAAAGTTTTGGTCTTTCTCTGTTTGTATGTCTACAGTGTTTGTCTTTCTCTGTTTGTATGTCTGAAGTGTCTGTCTTCGTCTGTTTGTATGTCTAAAGTGCCTGTCTTTGTCTGTTTCTATGTTTTAAGTGTTTGTCTTTGTTGGTTTGTATGTCTGAAATTTCTTTCTTTGTTGGTTTGTATGTCCAAAGTGTCTGTCTGTGTTGGTTTGTATGTCAATAGTGTACGTATTTCTCTGCCTGTATTTCTGAAGTGCCTGTCTTTTTTGGTTTGTATGTCTGAAGTGTCTGTCTTTGTTGCTTTGTATGTCTAAAGTGCTTCTATTTCTCGATTTGTATGTCTGAAGTGCTTGTCTTTCTCTGTTCGTGTGCTTAAAGTGAGTTTCTTTCTCTGTTTTTAAATTTAAATTGTTTCTGTTTCTCTGTTTGTATGTCTGATGTGCCTGTCTTTCTCTGTTTGTGTGCCTGAAGTGTTTGTCCTTGTCGGTTTGAATGTCTGAAATGTCTGTCTTTGTTGGTTTGTATGTCTGAAGTGCTTGTCTTTGTTGGTTTGTACGTCTGAGGTGTCAATCTATGTTGGTTTGTATGCTTGAATTGTCTGTATTTGTTGGTTTGTTTGTCTAAAGTGTTTGTAATTGTCTGTTTGTATATTTAAAGTGTATATCCTTTTCTGTTTTTACGTCCGAAGTGCTTGTCTTTGTTGGCTTGTATGTCGAAAGTGTTTGTCTTTCTCTGTTTGTATGTCTAAAGTGCTTGTTTTTCTCTGTTTGTATGTCTGAAGTATCTGTCTTTCTCTGTTTATATGTTTGAAGTGTTTGTCTTTGTTGGTTTGTTTTTCTGATGTGTTTGTCTTTGTTGGTTTGTATGTTTGAAGTGTCTGTTTTTGTTGGTTTTTATGTCTAAAGTGCCTGTCTTTCTCTGTTTGTATGTTTGAAGTGTTTGTCTTTGTTGGTTTGTATGTCTGAAGTGTTTGTTTTTGTTGGTTTGTATGTCTATGGTGTCTGTCTGTGTTGGTTTGTATGTCTATAGTGTACGTCTTTCTCTGCCTGTATGTCTAAAGTGCCTGTCTTTGTTGTTTTGTGTGTTTGAAGTGTCTGTCTTTTTTGGTTTGTATGTCTGAAGTGTCTGTCTTTCTCTGTTTGTATGTCTAAAGTGCCTGTCTTTCTCATTTTGTATGTCTGAAGTCCCTGACTTTCTCTGTTTCTATGTCTGAAGTGTTTGTCTTTGTTGGTTTGTATGTCTGAAGTGTTTGTTTTTGTTGGTTTGTATGTCTAAGGTGTCTGTCTGTGTTGGTTTGTATGTCTATAGTGTACGTATTTCTCTGTTTGTATGTCTGAAGTACCTGACTTTCTTGGTTTTTATGTCTGAATTTTTTGTCTTTTTTGGTTTTTTAGTCTAACGTGTTTTTCTCTGTCGATTCTTGTGTTTAAAGTATATTTCCTTCTCTGTTCGTATGTATGAAGGGCTTGTCTTTATCTGTTTGTATGTCTAAAGTGCCTGTCTTTCTCTGTTTGTATGTCTGATGTGCCTGTCTTTCTCTGTTTGTGTGTCTGAAGTGTTTGTCTTTGTCGGTTTGAATGTCTGAAATGTCTGTCTTTGTTGGTTTGTATGTCTGAAGTGTCTTTCTATGTTGGTTTGTATGTCTGAAGTGTCTCTCTTTTTTGGTTTGTTTGTCTAAAGTGTTTGTCTTTCTCTATTTGTATGTCTAAAGTGTATGTCTTCCTCTGTTTGTATGTCTGAAGGGTCTGTCTTTGTTGGTGTGTATGTCGAAAGTGTTTGTCTTTCTCTGTTTGTTTGTCTAAAGTGCTTGTTTTTCTCTTTTTGTATGTCTGAAGTCTATGTCTTTCTATGTTTGTATGTATTAAGTGTCTGTCATTGTTGGTTTGTATGTCTGAAGTGTTTGTCTTTGTTGGTTTGTATGTCTGAAGTGCTTATGCTTGTTTGATTGTATGTCTGAAGTGTCTGTCTTTGTTTGTTTGTATGTGTGAAGTGTCTGTCTTTGTTGGTTTGTTTGTTTGAAGCGTCTGTCCTTGTTGGTTTGTACGTCTTAAGTGCTTGTCTTTCTCTGTTTGTATGTCTAAAGTGCCTGTCTTTCTCTGTTTGTATGTCTGAAGTGTTTGTCGTTGTTGGTTTGTATGTCTGAACTGTTTGTCTTTCTTTGCTTGTATGTCTATAGTGTCTGTCTTTGTTGGTTTGTATGTCTATAGTGTATGTCATTCTCTGTTTGTATGTCTAAAGTTTCTGTTTTTGTTGGTTTCTCTGTTTTTGTGTTTGTGTTTCTCTGTTTGTATGTCTGAAGTGTCTGTCTTTTTTGGTTTGTTTGTCTAAAGTGTTTGTCTTCCTCTGTTTGTATGTCTAAAGTGCATGTCTTTCTCTGTTTGTATGTCTGAAGTGTCTGTCTTTAGTGGTTTGTATGTCTAAAATGCTTGTCTTTCTCTGTTTGTGTGTCTCTCAAGTGTCTGTCTTTGTTGGTCTGTATGTCTGAAGTGCATGTCTTTCTCTGTTTTTATGTCTGAATCGTTTGTTTTTGTTGGTATGTATGTCTGAAGTGTCTTTCTTTTTTGGTTTGTATGTCTGATGTGTTTGTCTTTGTTGGTTTGTATGTTTATAGCGTCTGTCTTTGTTGGTTTGTATTTCTATAGTACATGTCTTTCTCTGTTTGTATGTCTAAAGTGTCTGTCTTTACTGGTTTGTATGTCTATAGTGTCTGTTTTTGTTGGTTTGCATGTCTGAAGTGCCTGTATTTGTTGATTTGTATGTCTGAAGTGTTTGTCTTTGTTGATTTGTATGTCTTAAGTGATTGTCTGTCTCTGTTTGTATGTCTGAAGTGTATGTCTTTGTTGGTTTGTATGCCTGAAGTGTCTGTCATTGTTGGTTTGCATGTCTGAAGTGTCTGTCTTTGTTGGTTTGTATGTCTAAAGTGTTTGTCTTTCTCGATTCGTATGTCTGAAGTGTCTGTCTGTCTCTTTATGTATGTCTGAAGTGCCAGTCTTTCTTCATTTGTATGTCTGAAGTCCCTGTCTTTATCTGTTTTTACGTCTAAAGTGCTTGTCTTTGTCTGTTTGTATGTCTAAAGTGTCTGTCTTTCTCTGTTTGTATGCCTGAAGTGTTTGTCCTTGTCAGTTTGAATGTCTGAAATGTCTGTCTTTGTTGGTTTGTATGTCTGAAGTGCTTGTCTTTGTTGGTTTGTATGTCTGAAGTGTCTATCTATGTTGGTTTGTATGTCTGAAGTGTCTGTCTTTTTTGGTTTGTTTGTCTAAAGTGTTTGTCTTCCTCTGTTTGTATGTCTGAAGGGTCTGTCTGTGTTGGTTTGTATGTCTAAAGTGTTTGTCTTTCTCTGTTTGTATGTCTAAAGTGCTTGTTTTTCTCTCTTTGTATGTCTGAAGTATCTGTCTTTGTTTGTTTGTATGTCTGAAATGTTTTTCTGTTGTGGTTTAGTATGTTTGAAACGACGATATTTGTTAGTTTATTTTCTGATGGGTCAGTAAGTTATTGTAGTAATATCTAAGGAGATTGTCTTTGTCTATTAGAATTTCTGAAGAGTTAGTAGTTGTTTGTTGGTATATCTGAAGTGTCTATCATTGTTGGTTTGTATGTCTAAAGCGCCTGTCTTTCTCTGTTTGTATGTCTGAACTGTTTGTGTTTGTTGGTTTGTATTTCTGAAGTGTCTATCTTTGTTGGTTTGTATGTCTAAAGCGCTTGTCTTTCTCTGTTTGTATGTCTGAAGTGTTTGTCTTTGTTGGTTTGCATATCTAAAGTGTTTGTTCTTCTTTGTTTTTATGTCTGAAGTGTCTATCTTTGTTGGTTTATATGTCTGAAGTGTCTGTCTTTGTTGGTTTGTATGTCTGAAATGTCTGTCCTTGTTGGTTTGTATGTCTGAAGTGCCTGTCTTTCTGTGTTTGTATGTCTAAAATGCCTGTCTTTCTCTGTTTGTATGTCTGAAGTGTTTGTCTTTGTTGGTTTGTATGTCTGAACTGTTTGACTTTCTTGGTTTGTATGTCTATAGTGTCTGTCTTTCTTGGTTTGTATGTCTATAGTGTATGTTATTCTCTGTTTGTATGTCTAAAGTTTCTGTTTTGTTGGTTTCTCTGTTTTTGTGTTTGTGTTTCTCTGTTTGTATGTCTGAAGTGTCTGTCTTTTTTGGTTTGTTTGTCTAAAGTGTTTGTCTTTCTCTGTTTGTATGTCTAAAGTGCATGTCTTTCTCTGTTTGTATGTCTGAAGTGTCTGTCTTTGTTGGTTTGTATGTCTAAAGTGTTTGTCTTTCTCTGTTTGTAAGTCTAAGGAGTCTGTATTTGTTGGTCTGTATGTCTGAAGCGCTTGTTTTTCTCTATTATTGTGTCTAAAGTGTATGTCGTTGTTTGCTTGTGTGTCTGAAGTGCCTGTCTTTGTCTTTGTTTGTTTTTGTGTTTAAAGTGTCTGTATTTGTTGGTTTGTATGTCTAAAGCGTCTGTCTTTGTTGGTTTGTATGTCTAAACTGTTTGTATTTGTTGGTTTTTTTGTCTGAAGTGTCTGTCTTTGTTGATTTGAATGTCTAAAGTGCTTGTCTTTGTTTGTTTGTATGTCTAAAGTGTTTGTCTTTGTTGGTTTGTATGTCTGAAGTGTCTGTCATTGTTAGTTTGCATGTCTGAAATGTCTTTCTTTGTTGATTGTTTGTCTAAAGTGTCTGTCTTTCTCTGTTTGTATGTCTGAAGTGTCTGTCTTTGTTGGTTTGTATGTCTAAAGTGTCTGTCGTTGTCTGTTTGTATGTTTAAAGTGTCTGTCTTTGTTGGTTTTTATGTCTAAAGTGCCTGTCTTTGTTGGTTTGTATGTGTGAAGTTTCTGTCTTTGTTGGTTTGTATGTCTGAAGTGTTTGTCTTCATTGGTTTGTATGTCTGAGGTGTCTTTCTTTGTTGGTTTGTATGTCTAAAGTGCTTCTCTTTCTCTATTTGTATGTCTGAAGTGTTTGTCTTTGTTGGTTTGTATATCTGAAGTGTCTATCTTTCTCTGTTTGCATGTCTAAAGTGTTTGTCTTTGTCTGTTTGTATGTCTGAAATGTTTGTCTTTGTTGGTTTCTATGTCTGAAGTGTCTGTCTCTGTTGGTTTGTATGTCTAAAGTACCTGTCTTTCTCTGTTTGTTTGTCTGAAGTGTTTGTCTTTGTTGATTTGTATGTCAGAAGTGTCTTTCTTTGTTGGTTTGTACGCTAAGGTGCATGTCTTTCTCTGTTTGTATATCTGTAGTGTTTGTCGCTGTTGGTTTGTATGTGTAAAGTGTCTGTCTTTGTTGGTTTGTATGTCTAAAGTGCATGTCTTTCTATGTTTGTATGTCTTAAGTGTTTGTCTTTGTTGGTTTGTATGTCTAAAGTGTCTGTCTTTCACTGCTTATATGTCTAAAGTGTTTATCTTTCTCTGTTTGTATGTCTGAAGTGTTTGCCTTTGTTGGTTTGTATGTCTGAAGTGTCTGTCATTGTTGGTTTATATATTTAAACTGCTTGTCTTTCTCTGTTTGTTTGTCTGAAGTTTTTGTCTTTGTTGGTTTGTATGTCTGAAGTGCCTGTCTTTCTCTGTTTGTATGTCTTAAGTGTTTGTCTTTGTCGGTTTGTATGTAAGAAGTGTTTGTCTTTGTTGGTTTGTATGTCTAAAGTGTCTGTCTATGTTGGTTTGTATGTCTATAGTGCCTGTCTTTCTCTGTTCCTTTGTCTGAAGTGTCTGTGTATGTTGGTTTGTATGTCTGTAGTGTTTGTCTTTGTGGGTTTGTATGTCTGAAGTGTCCGTCTTTGTTGGTTTGTATGTCTAAAGTTCTTGTCTTTCTCTGTTTGTATGTCTGAACTGTTTGTTTTTGTTGGTTTGTATGTCTGAAGTGTTTGTCTTTGTTGGTTTGTATATTTGAAGTGTCTGTCTTTGTTGGTTTGTACGTCTATAGTGCCTGTCTTTCTCTGCTTGTATGTCTAAAGTGTATGTCTTTGTTGCTTTGTATGTCCGAAGTGTCTGTCTTTGATGATTTGAATGTATAAATTGCCTGTCGTTCTGTGTTTGTATGTCTCTAATGCGTTTCTTTGTTTGTTTGTATGTCTATAGTGTCTGTGTTTTAGGGTTCCCTAGTACATAGAACATGTCTTTGTCAGTTTATATGTATGAAGTATTTGTATTTTTTGTTTTTTATGTCTGAAGTGTCTATCTTTCACTGCTTATATGTCTAAAGTGTTTATCTTTCGCTGTTTGTATGTCTGAAGTGTTTGCCTTTGTTGGTTTGTATGTCTGAAGTGTCTGTCATTGTTGGTTTATATATTTAAACTGCTTGTCTTTCTCTGTTTGTTTGTCTGAAGTTTTTGTCTTTGTTGGTTTGTATGTCTGAAGTGCCTGTCTTTCTCTGTTTGTATGTCTAAAGTGTTTGTCTTTGTCGGTTTGTATGTAAGAAGTGTTTGTGTTTGTTGTTTTGTATGTCTAAAGTGTCTGTCTATGTTGGTTTGTATGTCTATAGTGCCTGTCTTTCTCTGTTCCTTTGTCTGAAGTGTCTGTGTATGTTGGTTTGTATGTCTGTAGTGTTTGTCTTTGTGGGTTTGTATGTCTGAAGTGTCCGTCTTTGTTGGTTTGTATGTCTAAAGTGCTTGTCTTTCTCTGTTTGTATGTCTGAAATGTTTGTCTTTGTTGGTTTGTATGTCTGAAGTGTTTGTCTTTGTTGGTTTGTATATTTGAAGTGTCTGTCTTTGTTGGTTTGTACGTCTATAGTGCCTGTCTTTCTCTGTTTGTATGTCTAAAGTGTTTGTCTTTGTTGGTTTGTATGTCTGAAGTGTCTGTCTTTGTTGATTTGTATGTCCAAAGTGCATGTCTTTCTCTTTTTGTATGTCTAAAGTGCTTGTCTTTCTCTGTTTGTATATCTGAAGTGTCTGTCTTTCTCCGTTTGTATAACTAAAGTGTTCGTCTTTGTTCTTTTGTATGTCTGAAGTGTTTGTCTTTGTTGGTTTGTATGTCTGAAGTGTCTGTCTTTGTTGGTTTGTATGTCTAAAGTGCCTGTCTTTCTCTATTTGTATGTCTGAAGTGTTTGTCTTTGGTTGTTTGTATGTCTGAAGTGTTTGTCCTTGTTGGTTTGTATGTCTGAAGTGTCTGTCTTTGTTGATTTTTATGTCTAAAGTGTTTGTCTTTGTTGGTTTGTATGTCTAAAGTGCTAGTCTTTCTCTGTTTGTATGTTTGAAGTGTCTATCTTTGTCGGTTTGTATGTCTGAAGTGTCTGTCTTTGTTGGTTTGTATGTCTGAAGTGTTGTCTTTGTTGGTTTTTATGTCTAAAGTGTTGGTCTTTCTCTGTTTGTATGTCTTAAGTGTTTGTCATTCTCTGTTTGTATGTCTGAAGTGCCTGTCTTTCTCTGTTTGTATGTTTGAAGTGCCTGTCTTTCTCTGTTTCTATGTCTGAAGTGTTTGTCTTTGTTGGTTTGTATGTCTGAAGTGTTTGTTTTTGTTGGTTTGTATGTCTATGGTGTCTGTCTGTGTTGGTTTGTACGTCTATAGTGTACGTCTTTCTCTGTCTGTATGTCTAAAGTGCCTGTCTTTGTTGGTTTGTATGTCTGAAGTGCCTGTCTTTGTTGCTTTGTATGTCTAAAGTTTCCGTCTTTGTCTGTTCGTATGTCTAAAGTTATTTTGTTTGTCTGTTCGTATACATAACGTGCTTTTCTTTCTCTGTTCTTAAATCTGAAAGGCTTCCCTTTCTATGTCTTTATGTTTAATGTGTCTTTCTTTCTCTGTTTGTATGCCTAAAGTGTCTGTCTTTGTTGGTTTGTGTGTCTCAAGTGTCTGTCTTTGTTGGTTTGTATGTCTAAAGTGTTTGTCTTTCTTGGTTTGCATGTCTGAAGTGTCTGTCTTTGTTGGTTTGTATGTCTGAAGTGTCTGTCTTTTTTGGTTTGTTTGTCTAAAGTGTCTGTCTTTCTCTGTTTGTATGTCTAAAGTGCATGTCTTTCTCTGTTTGTATGTCTGAAGGGTCTGTCTGTGTTGGTTTGTATGTCTAAAGTGTTTGTCTTTCTCTGTTTGTTTGTCTAAAGTGCTTGTTTTTCTCTGTTTGTATGTCTGAAGTATCTGTTATTCTCTGTTTGTATGTATAAAATGTCTGTCATTTGTTGTTTAGTCTGTTTGAAATGTCTTTCATTCTCAGTTTGTATGTCTGAAGGGTTTGTTATTGATTGTTTGAATATATAGAATGATTTTCTTTGTCTGTTAGTATGTATGAAGAATTTTTATTTGTTGGTTTGTATGTCTGAAGTTTTTTTTTTTGTTGGTTTGTATGTCCATGGTGTCTGTCTGTGTTGGTTTGTATGTCAATAGTGTACGTCTTTCTCTGCCTGTATGTCTAAAGTGCCTGTCTTTGTTGGTTTGTATGTCTGAAGTGTCTGTCTTTGTTGGTTTGTATGTCTGAAGTGTCTGTCTTTCTCTGTTTGTATGTCTGAAGTGCCTGTCTTTCTCTGTTTGTATGTCTGAAGTGCCTGTCTTTCTCTGTTTTTATGTCTAAAGTGTTTGTCTTTGTTGGTTTGTATGTCTGAAGTGTTTGTTTTTGTTGGTTTGTATGTCTCAGGTGTCTGTCTGTGTTGGTTTGTACGTCTATAGTGTACGTATTTCTCTGTCTGTATGTCTAAAGTGCCTGTCTTTGTTGGTTAGTATGTCTGAAGTGTCTGTCTTTGTTGGTTTCTATGTCTGAAGTTTCTGTCTTTCTCTGTTTGTATGTCTGAAGTGCCTGTCTTTCTCTGTTTGTATGTCTGAAGTGCCTGTCTTTCTCTGTTTTTATGTCTAAAGTGCCTGTCTTTCTCTGTTTGTATGTCTGATGTGCCTGTCTATTTCTGTTTGTGTGTCTTAAGTGTTTGTCTTTGTCGGTTTGAATGTCTGAAATGTCTTTCTTTGTTGGTTTGTATGTCTAAAGGGCTTGTTTTTGTTGGTTTGTATGTCTGAAGCGTCTATCTATGTTTGTTTGTAAGTCTGAATTGTCTGTCTTTTTTGGTTTGTATGTCTAAAGTGTTTTTCTTTCTCTGTTTGTATATCTAAAGTGTATATCTTTTTCTCTTTGTATGTCTGAAGTGTTTGTCTTTGTTGGTTTGTATGTCTAAAGTGTTTGTCTTTCTCTGTTTGTTTGTCTAAAGTGCTTGTTTTTCTCTGTTTGTATGTCTGAAGTATATGTCTTTCTATGTTTGTATGTATAAAGTGTTTGTCTTTGTTGGTTTGTATGTCTGAGGTGTTTGTCTTTGTTGGTTTGTATGTCTGAAGTGTCTGTCTTTGTCGGTTTGTATATCAAAGTGCCTGTCTTTCTCTGTTTGTATGTCTAAAGTGTTTGTCTTTGTTGGTTTGTAGGTCTGAAGTGTCTGTCATTGTTGATTTGTGTGTCTATAGCGCCTGTCTTTCTCTGTTTGTATGTCTGAAGTGTTTGTCTTTGTTAGTTTGTATGTCTGAAGTGTCTGTCTTTGTTGGTTTGTATGTCTAAAGTGACTGTCTTTCTCTGTTTGTATGTCTGAAGTGTTTGTCTTTGTTGGTTTGTATGTCTAAAGTGCTTGTGTTTCTTTGTTTGTATGTCTGAAGTGTTTGTCTTTCTTGGTTTGTATGTCTGAAGTATTTGTCTTTGTAGGTTTGTATGTGTAAAGTGTGTGTCTTTGTTGGTTTTTTTGTCTAAAGTGTCTGGCATTCTCTGTTCGTTTGTCTGAATTGTTTTTCTTTGTCTGTTTTTGTATCTGAAGTATCTGTTATTCTGTGTATATATGTCTGAAATGTCTTTCTCTCTCCTTTTTTATAACTGAAGAGTTTGTTTTTGTTGGTTTGTACGTGTGAAGTGTTTTCAAGTGGTGGGTTATATGTTTAAAGTGTATGTCTTTCTTGGTTTGTATGTCTATAGTGTATTTCTTTCTCTGTTTGTATGTCTAAAGTTTCTGTTTTTGTTGGTTTCTCTGTTTTTGTGTTTTTGTTTCTCTGTTTGTATGTCTGAAGTGTCTGTCTTTTTGGGTTTGTTTGTCTAAAGTGTTTGTCTTCCTCTGTTTGTATGTCTAAAGTGCATGTCTTTCTATGTTTGTATGTCTGAAGGGTCTGTCTTTATTGGTTTGTATGTCTAAAGTGTTTGTCTTTCTATGTTTGTATGTCTAAGGTGAATGTCTTTGATGGTTTGTATGTATGAAGTGCCTGTTTTTCTATGTTTGTATGTCTAAAGTGTATTTCTTTGTTGGTTTGTATGTCTGAAGTGTTTGTCTTTGTTGGTTTGTATGTTTGAGGTGTTTGTCTTTGTTGGTTTGTATGTCTATAGTGTCTGTCTTTGTTGGTGTGTATTCCCTATGTTAAAACCCTTCCCTGTGTGTATGGCTTATATGACTTGCTTTACTGGCTGTTATGGCTATACTCCTTGTTCTTGTTGGTTCGCATGTATAAAGTACCAGTATTTGCTTGACGGCTTTTCTGTATTGTTTGTCGTTGCCGATTTTTTTGTCTTGAGGAACTCACTTTCTATAACTTTTTTTCTGAGGTGTTTGTATTTCTTGGTATGTATGTCTAAAGTGTGTGTCTTAGTTGTTTTGCATGTCTGAAGTGTTTGTCTTTGTTGATTGTTTGTCTAATGTGTCTGTCTTTCTCTGTTTGTATGTCTGAAGTGTCTGTCTTTGTTGGTTTGTATGTCTAAAGTGTCTGTATTTGTTTGTTTGTATGTGTGAAGTGTCTGTCTTTGTTGGTTTGTATGTCTGAAGTGTATGTCTTTGTTGGTTTGTATGTGTGTCGTTTCTGTCTTTGTTGGTTTGTATGTCTGAAGTGTTTGTCTTCGTTGGTTTGTATGTTTGAAGTGTCTGTCTTTGTTTGTTTGTATGTCTAAAGTGCTTCTCTTTCTCTATTTTTATGTCTGAAGTGTCTGTCTTTTTTGGTTTGTACATCTGAAGTGTCTGTGTTTCTCTGTTTGCATGTCTAAAGTGTTTGTCTTTCTCTGTTTCTATGTCTGAAGTGTTTGTCTTTGTTGGTTTGTATGTCTGAAGTGTTTGTCTTTGTTGGTTTGTATGTCTGAAGTGTTTGTCTTTGTTGGTTTGTATGTCTGGAGTGTCCTTCTTTGTCGGTTTGTATAACAAACTGCCTGTATTTCTCTGTTTGTATGTCTGAAATGTTTGTCTTTGTTGGTTTGTATGTCTGAAGTGTCTATCATTGTTGGTTTGTATGTCTAAAGCGCCTGTCTTTCTCTGTTTGTATGTCTGAACTGTTTGTGTTTGTTGGTTTGTATGTCTGAAGTGTCTATCTTTGTTGGTTTGTATGTCTAAAGTGCCTGTCTTTCTCTGTTTGTATGTCTGAAGTGTTTGTATTTGTTTGTTTGTATGTCTAAAGTGCTTGTGTTTCTTTTTTTGTATGTCTGAAGTGTCTGTCTTTGTTGGTTTGTATGTCTGAAGTGTCTGTCTTTGTTGGTTTGTATGTCTGAAGCGTCTGTCTTTCTTGGTTTTTATGTCTAAAGTGTTTGTCTTTCTCTGTTTGTATGTCTAAAGTGTTGTCTTTCTATGTTTGTATGTCTAAAGTGCATGTCTTTCTCTGTTTGTATGTCTAAAGTGCCTTTCTGTCTCTGTTTTTTTGTCTGAAATGCTTTTATTTGTTGGTTTGTGCGTTTGAAGTGTTTGTCTTTGATGGTTTGTATGTTTATACTGTCTGTATTTGTTGGTTTGTATGTCTAAAGTGCCTGTCTTTCCCTGTTTGTATGTCTAAAGTTTCTGTTTTTGTTGGTTTCTCCGTTTTTGTGTTTGTGTTTCTCTGTTTGTATGTCTGAAGTGTCTGTCTTTTTTGGTTTGTATGTCAAAAGTGTTTGTCTTTCTCTGTTTGTATGTCTAAAGTGCATGTCTTTCTCTGTTTGTATGTCTGAAGTGTATGTCTGTGTAGGTTTGTATGTCTAAAGTGTTTGTCTTTCTCTGTTTGTATGTCTGAAGTGACTGTCTTTGTTGGTTTGTATGTCTAAAGTGCCTGTTTTTCTCTGTTTGTATGTCTGAAGTGTTTGTCTTTGTTGGTTTGTATGTCTGAAGTGTTTGTCTTTGTTGGTTTGTATGTCTGAAGTGTTTGTCTGTCTTGGTTTATATGTCTTTAGAGTCTGTATTTATTGGTTTGTATGTCTGAAGTGTCTGTCTTTATCTGTTTGTATGTGTAAAGTGTCTGTATTTACTGGTTTGTATGTCTAAAGTGCTTGTTTTTGTTGGTTTGCATATCTTAACTGACTATCTTTCAGGGTCTGTATGTATTAAGTGTCTGTCTTTGTTGATTTTTATGTCTTAAGTACCTCTCTTTCTATGATTTTATGTTTGAATTGTCTTTATTTGTTTGTTTGTATGTCTAAAGTGTCTGTCATTGTTGGTTTGCATGTCTGAAATGTCTTTCTTTGTTGATTGTTTGTCTAAGGTGTCTGTCTTTCTCTGTTTGTATGTCTGAAGTGTCTGTCTTTGTTGGTTTGTATGTCTAAAGTGTATGTCTTTGTTTGTTTGTATGTGTGAAGTGTCTGTCTTTCTTGGTTTGTATGTCTGAAGTGTATGTCTTTGTTGGTTTGTATGTGTGTCGTGTCTGTCTTTGTTGGTTTGTATTTCTGAAATGTTTGTCTTCGTTTGTTTGTATGTTTGAAGTGTCTGTCTTTGAAGTGTTTGTTTGTATGTCTTAAGTGCTTGTCTTTCTCTGTTTGTGTGTCTGAAGTGTCTGTCTTTGTTGGTTTGTGTGTCTGAAGTGTCTGTGTTTCTCTGTTTGTAGGTCTAAAGTGTTTTTCTTTCTCTGTTTCTATGTCAGAAATGTCTCTCTTTGTTTGTTTGTATGTCTAAAGTGCCTGACTTTGTGTCTGTGTCTGTTGGTTTGTACTTCTAAAGAGCCTGTCTTTGTCTTTTTCTATTTCTGAAGTGTGTGCCTTTGTTGGTTTGTATGTCTGAAGTGTCTGTCTTTGTTGGTTTGTATGTCTAAAGTGCATGTCTTTCTCTGTTTGTATGTCTGTAGTGTTTGTCTTTGTTGGTTTGTATGTGTGAAGCGTCTGTCTTTGTTGTTTGGTATGTCTAAAGTGCATGTCTTTCTCTGTTTGTATGTCTGAAGTGTTTGTCTTTGTTGGTTTGTATGTCTAAAGTGTCTGTCTTTCTCTGGTTTAGGAGGGACATTAAGAAAAGAACTTGTTCTGAAATAATATAATAGTACCTTTTTGAAAAGTATTGCTTGGTGTTGGGGTATGCAAAAAGCCGTAAGGTAGAGTTGTGTGTGGAAAGGATGAGTACTTCAACCTGTAAAATGGGTTTAGGAGGGACATTACGTAAAGAACTTGTTCTGAAAAGACATAATAATGCCTTTGAAAAGTATTGCTTTGTGTTGGGGTGTTCAGAAAGCTGTAAAGTAAAGTTTTGGGTGAAAAGGATGAGTACTTCAACTTGTAAAATGGGTTTAAGAGGAATATTAAGAAAGGAACTTGTTCTGAAAAGATATAATAAAGCTTTTGAAATTTGGGGGCCCTTCAGTGTCTCGAGTCTACAAAAAAAGTATTGAGAAATGGGGTGGGGTGGGGGCTCTTTGAGGGCCCTGGGAGGAAGGGGCCCGGGGGCCCTTTGGGGGCCTGGGAGAGGGGGGCCCTTTTGGGGCCAGGGGGAGGTGTCCTTTGGAGAGCCGGGGGCCTTTTGGAGGCCCGGGGGAGGGGGCCCTTTGGGGGCCCCGGGGGGGGGGAGGGGGCCTTTGGAAGCCCAAAGAAGAGGGAGCCCTTTTGAGGCACCGTGGGGAGGGGGTCTTTGGGGGCCCCGGGTGAAGGGGGCCTCCGGGGGCCCTGGGGTGGCGGGGCCCGGGGGGCCTTTGAGGGCCGGGGGGCCTTTGGGGACCCAGGGGACCTTTGGGGTCCTGGAGACATTTGGTTGGCCCGGGGGCCTTTAGGGGCCTTTGGGAGCCCGGGTGGCCTTTGGGAGTCCAGGGGTCACTATTGGGGCCCGGGGGGCATTTGGGGGGCCCGAGGGGCTTTGGGAGCCCGGGAGGCCCTTTGGGGTTGGGGTAGGGGGGCCCTTTGGAGTTGGGGTAGGAGACCTTACAACACTCTTCAAATGGAACTTGTGTATTATAATGACCACAGAGTTTCACCCCAAATCATCTTCTAAATCATCTTCTAAAATCCTCTTCTAAAATGTCTCAAACGGTTTCGCACAAATCATCTTCTAAAATGTCTCAAACTGTTTCGCCCAAATCATCTTCTAAAATGTCTCAAACGGTTTCGCCCAAATAATCCCCTAAAAGTAATTTCTGTGTGTTCCTTTGTTTCGGCATCCTTGCGCAGTCACATTTGAAATTCCTAGGAAACCATTTCCCGCGTTAATTTCTTCATCTCATAGGTGTCCCTAGCTACAAAATTAAGGTTTCGATAGAATAATAATTCCAGAATTTATCAGTAAGCCTAATAACCAGAGAAGCCATATTTAAAAATAGAATATTAATTTATCTCTGTCACTAAAGACCATTTATCCCTCAGAACCAGGAATCAAAGAAGCCATATTGTTTCTTAGTTACCATTCGTTGATCAATAATTCCCCGCGAATTATGCAAATCAATTTCTCAGAAATCTAGTTCCCCTCGGTGTCATTGACCCATTAGTGGATCAATAATCCTTGAATAAATTATAACATGTGGGCAATAGACTCAATTATAGATGGCAGCACGGTGTACGCGTAGTAACTCATGAGGCCTCCCTACTAATTCGTTCAACGTTCTTCAAATATGGAAAATACCTCTTGAATCTTCTTCTGGGGTTAAAGAACATGCGTGTCTAAAAAAATATAAGAGAGCGGACCCTATTGTAATGGTTGGCAATAGAATTCATCGATTCAAGTGCACATTATATTTGTGCCACACTATATATCGTGCCGTATTACTCCATTAGTGGCACACCAAGTTTTTTTTAAGTATTATTGGAATCATATTTGTTTCTAGTGCTGCATGTGTACTTTTTTTTCTTTTTTAATTTTTTTTATTTTCATACTCCATCTTTGTACATGACAGAGTATCTTATCAAACAGGTCGTGGTAACGAACTGTAAGTAATGAGCGACCCGGTTCAATAGTAACCGAAACTTTAAAAAACGGAATTTTGATACCAATATTTATATCAAAAGAATTGGATTTTTATGCTGATTTAAGTTTTTTCTAGCCTATCAAAGCTTATGGGCCTAAGAAAATTTAACTGATTTTCGAAAAAAGCAATAAATACCCCCTAAAAGTCATAGAATCTGAATGAAAATCACACAAAAAAAAATTCAAATGAATGGCATTGTCAGTTTAATATACATATGCTGATATCTTTTAATTAAAATCTTAATTAATTTTTGATTTCTTAAAGTTATAAAAGTGGAAACATTTAGAAGAATTTTTTCGGTAAAGTACAAATTATATTCTGGCTTCTAGAAAGCAAAGGGGTTTTAACCCTACTCATATTAATTTCTGCTCGTTTTGAGTTTGACTCTGTTATTTATTTCTATTTCTGTTCGTTTTGGGTTTCATTTATTTATTTATACTGATTTGTGGTAGTTGTATTCTTGGTAGATAATTTGATTCTATTTTGTTCATTTTTAGTTTAAGGCAGTTCTTTACTTATTTTGAAAAACCTATTTTGAGGAATTTTTTTTTTAAATTAATTTCTAGTTGTTTTATATTGACATAGTCTTTTTCAGGGAAAAAAAAATAATAGTTTGAATCTTTCCGGTTTTCCTTTAAGAATTTATAGTTTGGCCTGCTATCTACAGGCTGGCGGAACATTTTCAGCAATTTTTAACAACATAAACTCTTTTGAAAATCATGACACAAATAGTAGTGTTTTATTTAGTCATATGTAACCTGATAAATATAAGTTAATACCATTCCCAAAAATTATATCTATGTTCTTTCACAGCCTGTATACACTTACATTCTTTTGATTTAGTTAAGTTTTAAGAGCAGAAGCAGTAATAGAAGTAGCCCCAAAAATTTGAACTTAATACCCTCAGTTGTTCTTGGTATATTGATGAGATGTCTTATTGGCAACCAGCATACAAATAGTGTGTTTGGATTTAATTTTAAAGCAACATTTAGTTTTAAAACATAATAGCAAATTACATAACTGTGGGGGGTTGACATACCCAATAAACCTAGATACAGTTACTAGACCATTCAGCCATGCTGACAAAATGGTTGTCTTAAAATTTGATTGGAAGTGCCTGAAGTATTTTGAGTGAAAGAGGAGGGCTCATTTCCCTCCAATCACTTTTGACTCGTAAGAGAGCACTAGAACTTTTAATTGTCAATCAAATTAGCTCCTTTAAAATATCAATAAAATTACTAGCTATGATAGAGCACCGCTGCCTATGTCCTTATATGCACTATAGTGCTTACATGTCCTTTTAAAACATGCATACACATAAGTTTTTCGTTTAATTGAAACTCCTCCTAGACGTTCCCGAAAAGTTTCAACTTAGTGTCATTAGTGATGTTAGTTACAGTAACCGTAGAAGCAGCATTAAATGAATACGCACAGTGTCTTCCGGCTAACTCAAAATCCACAACCTATGAAGGTATCAAGCTGAAATTTTCAGAGAATATTTCTGTTGTACGGAAATCAACCTGTCATCCATATGCAGGTTGTCAAAAGGGCATATCAGCAATATCTTAGGAATAGTTTCGTGTGTTAAGCTAGAACTTCCAACGCTTGTTGTGTTGGACAATATTGTAACTGTATTGAAATAAATCAAAACACATTTTTGTTGTCAAGAGGTTGTCAAGAGGACGCATCAGCAATGTTTCAGGACCGGTTGATGGTATTAAGTTAAAAATTTCATCGTATGTTGAAGGGGATGTCGAAAAAAAGGTGCTACTTGCATACTGCTGCTAATGCTACTCTGCTACTATAACTATTGCTACGCATAATTACTGAACCTTTCAAGAATACTGAAAAAAATGAGGTCTCAGAACTTAGTTTAGACATTTGTTATGGTAAATGATGGGCGTGGGGGAGGAGAGGTTTCTCTCAAAGCACTTTGACTTTTAAAAAGGGCACTATAACTTCCAATTTAAAATCAAATGAGGTCCAACAGAATTTAATACGACAACCCATTCCATAAAATACTTATATGCCCCCAGGGCATAACTTAAAGCACTTGTCCTGGGGCTCTGGGGGGGGGGTGGGTTGTGCAAACCCTGGAAGCATTGTTATATGTTTTTCGGACTATATTTAAACAAAATTGGCATCGCACAATTTCAATCATATGCATTTGGTGAAAAGATGGGGTAGTTGTGGGGGGGGGGGGAATTGACCTCAATCATTATTGACTTTAAAAAGGGACCTATTATTTCCAATTTAAACCAAATGAGCCTCCTCTAAAGGTTATACAACCATCCCTTACATAAGAACCTTAAATGACCCATGGGTATAAATTACAACCCTCGCCCTCAGGCTCTGGTGGTTTTTATCAGCATCAAAAGCCTTATTATATGATATTTGGACTATTTTGAATAAAATTACTGTCTCAAAATATCTATTGGATACATCTCAGGAAAACACTACTTGATTGTGTGTAGGTGTGTTTGGGGGGGGGGGTAGCTGCACTCTGATCACTTTGACTCTTAAAAAGGGTAATATAAATTGTGATTACCAGTCTAATGAGTCCCCTCCAAAGCATATACGACCACCCTTTTTATAAGAATTTTACATGCCCCAAGGGCATAACTCAAAACCCATTCCCTCAAAGCTTTAGGGGGGGGGTTGTCTTCCTGACTGATATAATTTCCGAGACCTACAACTACCATGACTAAAATTATTATCTCCAAATTTTTATTGGATGTGTTAAGGCAAATCATGAGGGTAGAGGGGGGGGGCTGTTTGTTCTCTCACTAGCCCTCTCAATTCTCAGTTAAATGAGCCCTTTTTGAAGTTTCTACGACAACACTTTCTGTAAGAACCTTATATGCCCCTGGCCATAACTTACATCCTTTGCTGTGGGGGGTGTGGGGGTTTGTCATCATCAAAGACAAAATTTCCGGACCTTTCAACTACTTTGATCAAAATAGCTATCTCAAAATTTTGATTGGATGTGTTTGGGAAAATGGTGGGACTGAGAGGGGGTTTAGTTGCCCTCCCATCACTTTCGACTATTAAAAACGGCACTAGCCCTTTCAATTCCCAATAGAATGAACCCTTTTTGAAGTTTCTAAGACAACACTTTCTATAAAAACCTTATATATCCCAGGGTATACATTAAAACCCTTTCCCTGAGGGCTTCGGGGGGATTGTCATCCACAAAGACCT